>NC_047085.1:280600445-280900445 GCF_902459505.1 Geotrypetes seraphini | reverse complement strand
GCTGTCCTTGGATTACGAGCATAATCCATTCCAGGAGCATGCTCGTAATCCAAAATGCTAGTTTATCAAAGCGAGTTTCCCCATAGGAAATAATGGAAACTCGCTTTGATACGTTCCCACCCCTCGAGGCCAACGGCGCTGCTCTATCCCCCCCCCCTTAGAACCGGCATTGCTCCCCTGTGACCCGGCACCCTCCCCCCCCTTGATCC
This sequence comes from Geotrypetes seraphini, assembly GCF_902459505.1. NCBI lineage: Eukaryota > Metazoa > Chordata > Amphibia > Gymnophiona > Dermophiidae > Geotrypetes > Geotrypetes seraphini. The sequence continues at coordinate 280,900,236 of NC_047085.1, read as the reverse complement.
GGCACCCCCCCCCCCCGCCGTGATTGGGCACCCCCCCGCCGCTTCTTACTGTCATCTGGGCCTGGGCACCGGCATCGGCATGTCCTGTGCGTTGGTGCCGGTGCCCGAAGATCGGCCTCGTGCTGGGCCTTGAGCATCTGCGCATGCTCAAGGCCTGCGAGTTCACGTTCTCTCCGAGAATCTCGCAGATGCTCAAGGCCCAGCAAGAAGAGGAGGCTGATCTTCGGGCACTGGCACCAATGCACAGGACATGCCGGTGCCCAGGCCCAGATGACAGTAAGAAGCGGCGGGGAGGGGTGCCAAATCGCGGTGCGGAGTGCTGGATCGTGGGGGGAGGGTGCCGGATCATGGTGGGCGCCGCTCGCAAATCAAGGCAAGCTCGGTTTCCGAGGTGCCGATTTTGCAAATGTTTTGCTCGTCTTGCAAAACACTCGCAAACCGGTGCACTCGTAAACCGAGGTACCACTGTATATGTATTTTATCTAATGAACTATTTATCATCTGTATAGTATATCAATTTAAAGTTAGTTCACTGGTAAACACATATTCAAATATATAAATCCATAAGATATAGGAAATCTATATTTGATATCTCCCAAATATTTATTCCTTTACAACACAACAATTATATTATTTTGTCCATTTCAACCATAAAAATATCTTTAAATTCCTTCCTTTATTCCTTCTTCTGTTTTCCTTTCCTTTCTTTCTTCTGACTTTGGTTTTTTAAAATTCTCCAGAGATCAGGGATTAATGAATGTGAACTCCAATAAATCTTACTATATATATCTAGAGGAAACAGGACTTGATATTAGGCATCCAAGGGGCATATAAACACCATTCCAAACTTTCATTGTCTATCAATTGCATCTATAAACACCAGAGGTTTTATTTTCATACTTGAAGAAACTCGAGGGACACTAGGGGGAGCTGCGTTCTGAGTGTACTTCGGGATCCAATTCGGAATGGATGTAGTGGGGTAAGCTCATACCCAGCGGGAATTGCTGACCTGCATATCCAAGACATGTGTTCTGGATTATCATGCAATCAACAGAACAATTCCTTCTGCATCAAAAAGTATTGTCAAATTCAGCGAGACTGAAAGTTCCCACCAGAAACATGAAGCAAGTGGACGGAAGCGCCTCAGCCGCTTACTTCCGACCTTCGCAGCATAGAGTTGCATTTGCATCCTCTCCTGCGTTCTCTCCACCATCCCCCTCCCTTGGAACAAAATCTCACTCCAAGAATATCTCCAGAATTTCCCTGTATCACCTCTCTCCACAATACCTCCAGGTGTATTCTACCGTTTCCTTTTCCTCCTCCATAGCTCTGCACAAGATTCTCACATTCATCAATCATCTCCTGTCAGCTGAAGTTTCATTTCCATCACAAAGGATCTTCTCCATTCTAGAAGTGGAATCTGTCAACATCAGAATTGCACTCCAGGTTTTCCAAACATCAGCAGATAAGTTACAGCTTTTTAGAATATTAATACATTCAAAAGAGTTGTTCAGTTCTATGCAATCTATTCTGTTAACAGATTTTTTTTCCCAGTAGCCATTTTAGATTACAAAAATAAATTATTTAAACAAATATTTAGTTTTCTTTATTGAATTATTCAATTCTGTATTTCTTTTGATCCATTTTATTTTATTTTTTTTAATATTCTTTATTCATTTTCAAGATTACATTAAGTGTTAAAAATATTCATTCACATTAACAATAAATTCATCACTTAGAAACCATCATTGATACATTACATAGATTTTTATCCCTTCCCCTTTCCCATCCCTCCCACCCATATATTCCATTATCATATAAAACATATAATAATATTTCCCCCTCCCTACACCTTAAATTGATAAATATAAGGGAAACAATTTCAATTAATCCTTACAATACTTTGTTAATGGTTTCCACACATCCTGAAATTTCTTAAAATATCCACGTTGTAATGCAATAAACCTTTCCATTTTATAGATATGGCATAAAGAATTCCACCAAAAGTTATAATTTAATCTCCTCCAATCCTTCCAATTATATGTAATTTGCTGAATGGCAACACCAGTCATTATAAGTAATAACTTCAGTGTTCTCCCCAGAAATTTTTTCCAGCCGGGTGGTATGAAAAAGTGGCCGGGTGGGGCGGGACGGGGAAATTTGGTGGTAGGGAAAATTAAGGGCTCCTTTTACTAAGCTGCAATAGCGTTTTTAGCGCGTGCAGAATTGCCGCGCTACACAGCTAGAACTAACGCCAGCTCAATGCTGGCATTTGTGTCTAGCACGTGCGGCAATTCTGCGCGAGCTAAGCGTGTGATAAAACCGCTAGCGCAGCTTAGTAAAAGGAGCCCTAAATGTGTACTATTTGTATTAGTTAATTATTATTAGTTATTTTCCAATGCTCAATATGGCAGCCTTTCTTAAGATTTGACACTTGTTCCATAATTTTTTATTAAATTTAAGAAGTATCCAATTCTAGAAGTGAATAATTAGATATTTGCCCTCTTTCAAATAGTATAGAGCAGCGTCTCTCAAACTTTTTTAACTCCGGCACACTAAACGGAGCAAATGTTTTTTGTGGCACACTAAATGCAGCAAATAATTTTCATGGCTGGAAAAAATTTCTGGGGAGAACACTGTTGCCGTTAGTTTTCAAGGTCCAATCACGTCAAAGACTGATGCTTATCTGGGCAGTTGTATAATAAAAAGAATGGATAAAATAACATGAGAAGTGAAATTGTCATGAATCAGAGGGATACATACCCTGTAGGTCCTAAAAGCAGGCTTGTGGATTAGATATAAACTATGAAGGCAGTGGTGTACCTAGCATATGTGACACCCATCATTTTTTTACACCCCCCCATCTGTATAAAAACATGATTTTTAGTAATAATCCACACATCACACAAGAGTGTACCTAGCAAAAGGCAGCATCTTACATACTGCAGTGAGCAGTACAACATCAATAAACCCATTGTAAAACTAAACAAGCCAGACTAGTACAGATCAATCCTACACAGTCAATCCTAACTGAAAACCATGTCTTTCGAACACACAGAACACAGAAAACACCTTCGCCTAGTATGGAATATGTAATCACAAACTAACCCCTCTCCCTTTTACAAAACTATAATGTGGTTTTTAGCCATGGTGGTAACAGCTCAGACTCTCATAGAATTCTGAGCAATTATCACCATGGCCGGTGCTATAAAAAACCCTCTACAGTTTTGTAAAAGGGGGGATAAAATATAAAAATGTAGACAAAGGTTAAATTAAACCACCAAGAAGCTGGACTCTGTATACAATGCAACTCCACAAAAACAGCGATGCATCTCCCCTAAAGCAAAAAAAATAAATAGAATTTTTTTCTACATTGTCTTCTCTGGTTTCTGCTTTCCTCATAGTCTTGTCACTCTCTTCCTTTCATCCACTGTCTACCCTCTCTCTGCCCCTTCTATATGGCATCTTCTCTCCTTGTATTCTCCTTCCATCTCTCCCTTCACCCCTATTATTCTGCATCCATCTTCTTCCCTTCCCTCCTCCAATGGTCTGGCATTTCTCTCCTGTTCTTCCCTTCCTTCTCCCACACGCCCATGGTCTGGCATTTTACTCTCTCCTCTCCCTTCCCCCCACTTCCATCAGCAACTGCCCTCTTTCTTTCCCTCCAACCCAATTCCATCCAGTATCCTTCCCCCTTATGTCTCTCTCTTCTTTCCCTGCACACCAATTCCATCAGCATCTGCCCCCTTTCTCTCCCTCCACCACCATTCCATACCATCCTGACCCCCTTTTTCTCCCTCTACCACCCTTCTATGCTCCTCTCTCCCTCCAAACCAGCAAGGTCCCATGATGACTGCTTCTGTTGCCTCTGCCTCTGGAAGATGTAAGTGATGTTGGAGGGGGTGGGCCGGCAGACGCAGGGAGTTGTGGCAAGGTTCCGCAATGATTGCAGCTGCCAGTCCATCCCTTCCGACGCCACTTACGTCTTCCGGAGGCAGAGGCGGCAAATGCAGTCACAGCAGGACCTTCCTGCACTTCAGTGTGGCTGCCGACTCTGCTTCGGAATAAGTACGGCAGCCGCGCTGAGGTGCAGGTGCCATTTAGAGCAGCTCGGAAGGTTCTGGATCCAGCCGGCTGTGTACCCCCCTAAGGCTGGCACCCGGGGCGGTCTGCCACTGTATGAGAGGACAAAAAATAATAAGAATGGATAACTTGACCGATTTAGACATGTCATACAATTATAACCATAAAAATATGTCATAAAATGTAATTCTAAACTCAAAAGACTCCAGATGAAAAGCAGACTATAGAAAGGAAACCAGAAAAGACCGGATAGATGAAAAGTGAAACCTGGGAAAGATCTAAATTATTCTTCAAATGAGCTTCTATTAAAACCAAAGAATAAAACCACAGCACTCGGGAAAGTAAAAAAGGCAGAGTAAAATGAACTTAACGAAAAGGTCTCTGCACTGATGAGATAAACTCGTACGCAGAATAAATGTGAACATGCGACAGTGGGGCTATGATATTTGATCTGTTGAAAGAGGCGCCAAAACAGTGTCGGCAGTGGATTGAATGCACACTGATAGGGGAGGGGCATCGGGCTGTTAAAAAATGCTGCTTTAATAAATAAATGAAAATACTGGTGAAAAACTAAATAAAAAACCAAAACCATGATAAAATGCCGAACCTGACTGCAAGTGGTGGTGAAAGTAGCATAAGGCACCCGTAGTACTGTTAGTGCAAGAGCTGCTTAGAATAAAGAACCGTTCTGTACATGAGGAGAAAAAAAAAAAAGAATGAGGTGATAAGATATAAAGTGCTGGCCCCTCACTGCACCACTTGATAAAACTAAGGAGCGATGTTCTAGAGCAGGGGTGCCCACACTTTTTGGGCTTGCGAACTATTTTTAAAATGACCAAGTCAAAATGATCTACCAACAATAAAATGTAAAAAAAACACAAAGTACACTGTACGCATAGAAAATGTTAATTATTATTCCTATTCCAGGGTTTTTCAAAGAGGTCAAAGCAGATGACTATTTTTGTATGGTTGTTACTGAGGTGACAGTGTATAGACAAATACACCCCCTCCCTTTTTACTAAACCATGATAGCAGTTTTTAGCGCAGGGAGCTGCGCTGAATGCCCAGCGCTGCTCTCGACGCTCATAGGCTCCCTGCGCTAAAAACCTCTATTGCGGTTTAGTAAAAGGGGACCTTAGTGTAAAATATAGACAGCAGATATAAATTCAGACACATTTTGATCACTAAATTTAAAATAAAATCATTTTTCCTACCTTGTCTGGTGATTTCATGAGTCTCTGGTTGCACTTTCTTCTTCTGACTGTGCATCCAATCTTTCTTCCCTTCTTTTAGCCTGTATGCTTCCTCTCCTCTAGACCTCATTCCCTCCCCCAACTTTTCCTTCCTCTCTCCCTGCCCTTTCTTTCTCTCTGCCTCCCTTTCTTTTTTTTATAAGAACATAAGAACATAAGCAGTGCCTCCGCCGGGTCAGACCATAGGTCCATCCCGCCCAGCAGTCCGCTCCCGCGGCGGCCCGAACAGGTCACGGCCTGTCTGAGTCACCAGAAGGGGCCCCCTTGCCACCTTGGTTTCCCATTGAGTCCTATCTTCCCATCGAAGTCCTAACCCTCCGGTCTTGCACATGCACGCCCTGGTGGGATTTCTATACTTATTACCTGGTTAGCTTTCTATACCTGTGTTACATCCCAGCACCTCTCTCAGTATCCCACGATCCCCCTATCCCTCAGGAATCCGTCCAATCCCTGTTCGAATCCTTGTACCGTACTCTGCCTGATCACTTCCTCCGGTAGCGCATTCCAAGTGTCCACGACCCTTTGTGTGAAAAAAAACTTCTTTGCATTTGTTCTGAACCTATCTCCCTTCAGTTTTTCCGAATGCCCCCTCGTGCCTGTTGACCCCTTCAGCCTGAAGAATCTGTCCCTATCCACCCTCTCTATGCCCCTCATGATCTTGAAGGTCTCTATCATATCTCCCCTGAGCCTCCTTTTTTCCAGAGAGAAGAGCCCCAGCCTATCCAACCTCTCGGCGTATGGGCAGTGTTCCAGCCCTCTTACCAGTTTCGTTGCTCTCCTTTGGACTCTCTCAAGTACCGCCATGTCCTTCTTGAGGTACGGCGACCAATATTGAACGCAGTATTCCAGATGTGGACGCACCATCGCTCGATACAATGGCATGATGACTTCCCGCGTCCTGGTTGTTATGCCCCTCTTTATGATGCCCAGTATCCTGTTGGCTTTTTTTCGAGGCTGCTGCGCACTGTGCAGATGGCTTCAGTGATGCATCCACCAGCACACCCAAGTCTCTCTCAAGACTGCTGTCTCCCAACAATGCCCCTCCCAATTTGTAGTTGAACAACGGGTTCTTTTTCCCTATATGCATGACCTTGCATTTTTCCACGTTAAAGCGCATTTGCCATTTGTTTGCCCAGTCTTCCAGCTTGTCCAGGTCCCTTTGCAGGTCCTCACACTCCTCCCTGGACCTAACTCTGCCGCACAGTTTGGTATCTTCTGCAAATTTTATAACCTCGCACTTTGCCTCCTTTTCAGGTCATTGATAAATATGTTGAAAAGTAACGGCCCCAGCACCGATCCCTGTGGCACACCGCTCGTGACTCCCCGCCAGTCAGAGTATTGTCCCTTTACTCCGACCCTCTGCAGTTTCTCTTATGTTTCTCTTCTTTCCTTCTGTCTCCCTGCCTGCCCTTTTTCTTTCTTTCTCCCTGCCCTCCCCCAAGCCACTGCCACTGCCATCGGGGACCAGGACCCAAACCGCCACCAATAACAGGCCCGAAAGCCAACGCTGCCCCAGGCTCTCCCTGCTTCGGCCGACCAGCATTCCTCTCCCCGACGTCAATTCTGCCGTCGGAGAGAGGAAGGCTGATCGGCCCAAGATCGCGATCGACCTATTGGGGGAAATGCTGTAGGGTCCTGCCTTCGCGGGAACAGAAAGTAGGCAGGACCCGGCAGAAAGAAGAGCAAATGCTTCACTAACCTATCTCCCGCCTTAGCCCGTAGCGAACGCTTGCTTCAGGGCTCTCAACATGTGTGTGCCGGCTTCTCTTCCCTCCGAAACCGGAAGTTATGTCCGGGGGGGGGGGGGGAGAAGGGAAGCCGGCACTCACATGTTGAGAGCCCTGAAGCAAGCATTCGCTACGGGCTAAGGCGGGAGACAGGTTAGTGAAGCATTTGCTCTTCTTGCTGCCGGGTCCTACCTACTTTCTGTTTCCACGAAGGCAGGACCCAGCAGCATTTCCCCCAATAGAGCCCCGGAGCATAAGTTTGCTACGGGCTGAAATATCCAAGCCGGGTTTTTGGTTTTTTTAAAAAAAATGTTCAGCAGCGGCGGCAGCAGCAGATGATAGCCGGGCGCTCGTCTAAATTAGCTGGGCGGACCGCCCAGCTAAAAGGCCCTAGGGAGAACACTGAACTTATTGTTGTTCGCAGAAATCTGACTTTTTGCTCTCATTTCCATACCAAATATCACAGTATCATAGGATAATGCCACTGGGTTATCTAATAAATTATTAATTTGGTCCCAAATTGATTTCCAAAAATTCATAATAAATGGGCAATGAAACAGTAAATGATCTAAAGTTTCTGCTTCTAGATGACAGTGCTAACATCTATTAGACAAAGAACTATCTAATTTTTGTAACCTAACAGGGGTCCATAACGCTCTATGCAACAGAAAAAACCAAGTTTGTCTCATAGATGCTGACACCGTACATCTCATCCTCCAAGACCAAATTTGTGGCCATTGAGATGCATTAATTTCATGCTTGATCTCAATACTCCAAATATCTCTTAGACCAGTTTTTAATTTCTTTTTAGTAAATCCACTTAACACTTTGTACCACTGGGCGGCCTGGTGACCCAAGAAGTCTGTCTGAAAACAAAGAAACTCCATACTATAATGATTATTAAGGTTTTTCCAATCAGGGAACCCCGCCTGAATGGCATGCTTCAGTTGTAACCATCTAAAATTTTCTGAGTTATTAACACCAAATTTATGTTGCAACTGTGAAAATTCAAGCATAGTACCATTAAAAATAACGTCATCCAATATTCGTATTCCTGCTATCATCCAATGCTTCCAGACTAGCCTTTCTCCGCCAATTTGGATCTTGGAGTTTACCCATATAGACTGATTTGTAGATTTATGGGCTCTGGAGCCGACACTCGGGCTTGCAGCAGGTAGCTGGGAGGGCTGAGCCGAGCACGTGGCAACCAGAGAGAGACCGGAGCAGAGAGGAGGAATATCGGGGAGTGCAGGAAGAGATCGGAGCAGAGAGGAGGAGTACCAGGGAGTGCAGAGAGAGGCCGGAGAGGAGAGGAGGAGTACCGGGGAGTGCAGAGAGAGACCAGAGAGGAGAGGAGCAGTGTAGAGAGAGATCGGAGGAGTGCAGAGTGCAGAGAAAGATCGTAGGAGTGCAGAGAGATTGCTAGGACAAGGAGAAGAGAGGGGCTAAGGCGGAACGGGCAGAGCAGAGTCCAGGGGAAAAGGCGAGAGATAGCTCCGCCTACCCCCGATGTCACCAGCCGATCCCTCCCATAAAGGGGAGGAGCCAACAGTGGGGATCTCACTGGAGCCGACACTCAGGCTTGCAGCAGGTAGCTGGGAGGGCTGAGCCGAGCACGTGGCAACCAGAGAGAGACCAGAGCAGAGAGGAGGAATATCGGGGAGTGCAGGGAGAGATTGGAGCAGAGAGGAGGAGTACCGGGGAGTGCAGAGAGAGACCGGAGAGGAGGAGTACCGGGGAGTGCAGAGAGAGACCGGAGAGGAGAGGAGCAGTACCAGAGAGTGCAGAGAGAGATCGGAGGAGTGCAGAGAAAGATCGGAGGAGTGCAGAGAGATTGCTAGGACAAGGAGAAGAGAGAGGCTAAGGCGGAACGGGCAGAGCAGAGCCCAGGGGAAAAGGCGAGAGATAGCTCTGCCTACCCCCGACATCACCAGCCGATCCCTCCCATAAAAGGGGAGGAGCCAACGGCGTGCAGCGAAGGCGAGCGGCAAAGGCACTCGCCTTAGCGTGAGCGCCTTTGCGAAGGAGCCTTGAGAAGGAGCCCAGGCAACCCAGCAACAAAAATCTAACTAAGGTACTTTTCTTCTCTTCTCACTCTTCTCTCTCTCTACTCTTTCAGCTAGCTGCACGCCAGGCACCACTCATACGCACCGTGGGACATAGGAACAGGATAGAAGAAATGGAGGCAGTAGGAGCCCAACAGAGCTACCCAGTATACTGCATCGAATGTCATATGGGAGGCGGGCGTACATATGCAGTCGATGCCAGGAACTGGATAGCCTGAAGAAGGAGGTCGAGAGACTGCAGGTTCGAGTACAGGAACTGGAGGGACTCTGCACCATAGAGGAGCAGTGCTGGGCAACGGAAGACATCGCCAGAGAGGACCGCATCACAGAACAAGTTAGGGAACTCGAGAAGTTCATCGAGGAGGCCTGCAGGATGGTGGAGGCACAGGACCACAAGCACATCAGGAGGGAACTAACAGACGGACGACAAAATCCACCAGACGCCATGGGAGTAGGACCTTGCGGAGAATCTGGACAGGCAGATGAGGAGGAGACCCGACAGAACCCGGAGGAGGGACTAGAGGACTGCACCACCGACACAGACCTGAGACTAGAGAGACAGTTGAGGAAGGGGAGATCTGCTATCGTGGTGGGAGACTCACATAGTGGACAGTCACATAGCTGGAGGGAGAGAGGACACTGTAAAAGAGGGCTCAGGACTGAGTGGGAACTTTTTGAAAAAGGACCTAAGGGAGAATTGCAGGGATCTAGTGGGGAATTGAAGGGAATAAAACTGGCAAGCAGCACTAATAGAGAACAACGGAATCCAGAGGGACAACCAAAAACAGGGGAACAGGCTGAGGACGAAACAGACACATCACAGGAGGAGGATGACTGAGACGAGGCTTGGGGTCTGGCAACTCACGAGGGGGCCAGGAGCGCCAAACCATGAGGAAAAACAGCAAGAAAGGCGAACAAACGGGACTTACTTTGCCTATACACTAATGCTAGGAGCCTAAGGGCTAAAATGGGAGAGCTGGAAATCCTAGCCAGCAAAAAGGGCCTAGACATAATTGGAGTCACAGAAACAACGGGAACAAACCCTTTTTTGTGTAAATTAACAGAAAAAATCGTATTTCAACAACTAACTGATTTTGTTGACAAAACTCACGTAATTCATCCGAATCAAACTGGTTTTCGCATAAACCATTCCACAGAGTACTCATTACTAGGTCTCACAACATCCATAAATTACTATCTTGATCACCACAAATCTGTTCTTCTTGTCTCATTAGATCTCGCTTCAGCATTTGACACTATTGACCACCATCTGTTACTTCATCGTCTTTCGTCTATAGGTATAACTGATCAAGCCCTCGAATGGTTTCAATCCTATTTTTCTGATCGAGCTGTAACAGTTCAATTTAATAACTCAAAATCAAAACCCTATCATACAAAATTTGGTATTCCTCAAGGTTCCATTTTATCACCATTATTATTTAATATTTATCTGTCCCCGCTCCTGACTCTCTGCCAATCAATCGGGTTCACAGTATACGCTTACGCTGATGATCTCCAACTATTGCACCCAATTGAACCAACTAATCATTCTGAGATTCAGGAAATCAATAGTAAATTAAGTAAAGTTCACGATTGGTTAAATTCTAATAAGCTTTCTTTAAGCATCTCAAAAACTAACACTCTTTTATTCCCCGGTAAAGAGGGAGCTCACCTAATCTCTCCAATTATCATCGATAACATATCACTCATAACAACCTCAACTATAAAAATCTTAGGAGTCCTTATAGACAATAAACTTACTTTCCGTCCACAAATAAGTGCTCTGGTTAAAAACTGTTTTTACAAACTAAGAATGATTCGATCATTGGCCCCTTTTCTTGACACCAGTTCTCTTAACATTTTGATTCATTCACTCATAATTTCAAAAATAGATTATTGCAATTCGCTTTTAAAAGGCATTTATCATAAAGATTTGAAATGTCTGCAGCTAATTCAAAATACGGCCATCAAGATAATTTTCAGAGCAAATAAGTATGACCATGTTACCCCTCTGCTAAAAAACGCCCACTGGTTACCAATCTCACATAGGATAACTTATAAGATAGCCCTTTTGACTTTTAAAACTATGCAGACTAATTCCCCAGCTTTTATAGATAGAGTATTAATTCCTTATGACCCACCGAGATCTTTGAGATCTATATCCCAGTCTAATCTAGTCATTCCTTCCTTAAAAATAATTGGCACACGTCGAACCTCTATTTTCTCCGTAACAGCTCCTACGATTTGGAACGCTCTCCCACTGTATCTAAAAACGGAAAATACTTTAAAAACATTCAAAAGCAACTTAAAATGTTTCCTTTTTAAAGATGCTTTTAACTAAAATTTTATCATTCCTTTTCATTTTTTTTTTTTTTTAAAAGCTGATTTTAACTAAAGTTATTTTAGTCTTCCTTTTTTAATTAATTCCTGCCCTTTCGTGCTTATACTTAATGTTTCTCTCATTTACTATAGCGATTGTATTTCTTCCCTTTTTCCTTAGTGTGTCTTTTGTTCGTTCGTCCTTAATAACCTAGTATGTGTAATAGTTCGTCTTAAAGATTTTTTTTAAAAGTATGTTTTATTGTAATTTATGTTTGTTGAAATGTTATTTTATCTAATGCTTTGTACAACGCTTTGCAGAATCGATAAAGCGTTTAATCAAAAAACTAATTAAACAATTAAACAATAAACTTAACTTGCCTATACACAAATGCTAGGAGCCTAAGAACCAAAATGGGGGAACTAGAAGTTAAAGCCAGCAAGGAGGACCTAGACTTAATTGGAGTCACAGAGACATGGTGGTCCGAGGACAATAAATGGGATGTGGTCCTACCAGGGTACAAACTCTATAGGAGGGACAGGACCAGTGTTCCCTCTAAGCGGGCGGGTGTTGTGAGCAAACTTTTTTCACCGTGAGCCAAAAATATCGGGCGCCAGCAAGTTATGAGCCAACTCGCCCGATTCTCCTCTCGCCGCCCTGCCATCTGCCGTACGACTCTTCCGATTGTGCGCTGTGACGAGAAACGTGTGCGCTGCGATGTAATATTTTGTGCGCCAGCGCAGCTTAGCGGGAACACTGGTTCAAATGGTTTTATTTATTTCCCCAAATTTATTTTTGTTATACGCATTGAAAATATTTGATATTGCGTTTAAATCAAAATCTCAATAAACTTGAAACGAGTGCCCGTGAGATTGTGGGAGGGTTAAATACTCAAAACTTAGAAGTTTTTGCTACGCCAGCTTTCTGGTATCTTTACATACAGTGGCGTACCTAGCATATGTAACATCCGGGGCCCATCATTTTTTGGCACCCCCCCCATCTGTAAGAAAAACATGATTTTTAGTAACAAACCACACGTCACACATGAGTACCTAGGAAAAGGCAGCATCTTACATATTGCAGTGAGCAGTACATCAATACACCCATTGTAAAACTAAACAAGCCAGACCAGCACAGATCAATCCTACACCGTCAATCCTAACAGAAAACACACAGAACACAGAAAACACCTTCGCCTAGTAAGGAATATGTAATCACAAACTAACCCCTCCCTCTTTTACAAAACTGTAGTGTGGATTTTAGCTACGGAGGTAACAGCTCTGATGCTCATAAAATTCTGAGCATCAGAGCTGCTACCACCAAGGCTGGTGCTAAAAACGCTTCACAGTTTTGTAAAAGGGGGGATAAAATAAAAATACATAGACAAAGGTTAAATTGAACCAGCAAGAAGCTGGACTCTGCATACAATGCTTCACAGAAACAGTGACACATGTCTCCTAAAGCAATAAATAAATAGAAATTTTTTTCTACCTTTGTCTTCTGTGGTTTCTCCTTTCCTCATCTTCTTGTAACTCTCTTCCTTCCATCCACTGTCTGCCGTCTCTCTTCCCCTATATGGCATCTTCTCTCCTTCTATGCCCCTTCCAGAAACTGTATGCCTCCCCCTTCCATCTCTCCTTTCACCCCATTGGTCTGGCATCTCTCTCCTCGCCTTCCCTCTCCCACACCTCTCCTCATAGTCTGGTATCTCCCCTTCCCTGATTCTCTGGCATCTCTCTCCTTTCCTTTTCTTCCATCTTTCGCTCCCCCTCCATGCTCTCACATCTCCCCCTTCCTTTTCCCTTAGACTGGCATACCTTCCTCCTACGCTCCAAGCCCTGGCATCTCCTTTAATTCCCTCCCTCATCTTCCTTCTCCCTCCAGCTGGGTACCGCAACACTCTTCCCTGCAGCTCTGCACTTCCCCACAATTGCCATGCTTCGGTTCCTCTTCTTCCTTCCTTCCTCCCCCCCCCCCCCCCCGCGGGACCCTGCGGCACCATCAACTCTTACTCCCTCTAATGTCGGCCCTGCAGCTCCAGACTTCCTCGCACCTTCTCCCCTCCCCCTTTGGATCGCTATTATTTTAAATGTTATAGCCGCGGAGCTGTATCCATCAGTGGAGATGTCTAACCTCGGCCTGCCCCGGAACTCTTACTGCAACAGTGACTTCCTGTTCCTGCCTAGACGGGCGGCTGTTGCAGTAAGAGTTCCGGGGCAGGCCGAGGTTAGACATCTCCACTGATGGATACAGCTCCGCGGCTATAACATTTAAAATAATAGCGATCCAAAGGGGGAGGGGAGAAGGTGCGAGGAAGTCTGGAGCTGCAGGGCCGACATTAGAGGGAATAAGAGTTGATGGTGCCGCAGGGTCCCGCGGGGGGGGGGGGGGGGGAGGAAGGAAGGAAGAAGAGGAACCGAAGCATGGCAATTGTGGGGAAGTGCAGAGCTGCAGGAGCTGTTATAGCCGCGGAGCTGTATCCATCAGTGGAGATGTCTAACCTCGGCCTGCCCCGGAACTCTTACTGCAGCAGCCGCCCGTCTAGGCAGGAACAGGAAGTCACTGTTGCAGTAAGAGTTCCGGGGCAGGCCGAGGTTAGACATCTCCACTGATGGATACAGCTCCGCGGCTATAACATTTAAAATAATAGCGATCCAAAGGGGGAGGGGAGAAGGTGCGAGGAAGTCTGGAGCTGCAGGGCCGACATTAGAGGGAGTAAGAGTTGATGGTGCCGCAGGGTCCCGCAGGGGGGGAGGAAGGAAGGAAGAAGAGGAACCGAAGCATGGCAATTGTGGGGAAGTGCAATCCCCCCAATGCGTCCCCTTACCTTACCTCCCCTTACCTTTGCGACGCGTGTGTGCGCTGTGAAGAGAAACTTGTGCGCTGCGATGTAATATTTTGTGCGTGAGCGCAGGCCAACGCAGCTTAGCGGGAACACTGGACAGGACACATAAGAAGGGTGGAGGAATAGCGCTATATATAAAGGACTCCATTCCTTCAACCAGGATGGAAACAACAGTAAGGGCGGACGGCTTGGAATCGTTATGGGTTAAGCTGACAGGAGGAAAGGGAGCAGACATAAAATTGGGGCTCTACTACCGCCCACCAGGACAACTGGAAGCAAACGACCAGGACCTGGAGGCTGAATTGAGGCAGGTATGCAAAAGCGGAAGTGTGGTGGTGATGGGTGACTTCAACCACCCTGGGATAGACTGGAACACTGGAATTTTTTAAGTACCTTCTTACTTCTCATTTATAATCTTAATGTATATTTTCTTCAAACCGCTTAGAACCTAACGGATATAGCGGTATATAAGAAATAAATTACATTACATTACATTACACTCAAATTGCACAAGAGAAACAAAATTCCTGGAGGTGGTGAGGGACTGTTTCATGGAGCAGCTGGTCATGGAACCAACACGGGGAGATGCCACTCTTGACCTAATACTCAACGGGCTAGGGGGACCCGCAAAGGACGTGGTAGTACTAGAGCCATTAGGAAACAGCGATCACAACATGATCCAGTGCAAGCTAGAAATGGGAGCATCAAAGGTGAAAAGAACTACAACAACAGCATTTAACTTTAGAAAAGGAAATTACGAGGCCATGAGGAAAATGGTGGGAAAGAAACTCAGCAATGTTCAGCTCAAGGAAGATGGAGACTGTAGAGGATACCTGGGCCCTACTCAAGGGCACGGTGCACGAAGCACAAAACCTGTATGTCCCCAGGTTCAGAAAAGGGTGCAAAAAAAATCGAACCAAAAATCCGGCGTGGATAACAAATGCGGTGAGAAAGGCGATAAGAGACAAGAAAACATCATTTAGAAAATGGAAAAAGGACCAAACAAAGGACAACCAGAAGGAACACAAAAGGCACCAAAAGGACTGTCACCGAGAGGTTAGGAAAGCAAAAAGAGAACATGAGGAGAGGCTGGCGGGGGAAGCAAGAAACTTCAAACCATTCTTCAGGTATGTGAAGGGGAAACAACCAGCCAGGGAGGAAGTGGGACCGTTAGACGATGGAGACAGGAAGGGAGTAGTAAAGGAGGAAAAAGAGATAGCTGACAGGTTAAACAAGTTCTTCTCGTCAGTCTTCACGAGAGAGGACACATCCAACATCCCAGAACCCGAGGAGCACATAAACGGAGACCCTGATGAGAAGCTAGTCCAACTAGAGGTAAACAAAGAGGATGTTCTCAGAAAGATAGACAGACTGAAGAGCGACAAATCACCAGGTCTGCACGGCATCCACCCAAGGGTATTAAAAGAACTGAGAAACGAAATAGCAGATACACTAAGCCAAATATGTAACCTATCCTTAAAAACTGGGGAGATCCCAGAAGACTGGAAAATAGCCAATGTCACACCCATCTTTAAGAAGGGATCAAGGGGTGACCCGGGAAATACAGGCCGGTGAGCTTGACCTCGGTTCCGGGAAAGATGATGGAAGCACTAGTCAAGGACGCAATCTGCGAATACATAGAAGGCAATGGACAACTGAAGGCGAGCCAGCACGGCTTCTGCAAGGGAAGGTTGTGCCTCACGAACTTACTGTATTTCTTTGAAGGAATAAACAACCAGGTGGATAAAGGGAAATCCATAGACATCATTTAAATTGACTTCCAAAAAGCCTTCGATAAGGTACCTCACGAAAGATTACTTAAGAAGCTGTGGAACCACGGGGTGCAGGGGGATATCCACCGATGGATCAAACACTGGCTGGCAGGCAGGAAGCAGAGGGTTGGAGTAAAGGGCCATTACTTAGACTGGCAATGGGTCACGAGTGGAGTTCCACAGGGGTCGGTGCTGGGACCAATCCTGTTCAATATATTCATCAACGACCTGGAGACGGGGACGACATGTGAGGTTATCAAATTTGCTGATGACACCAAGCTTTGCAGCAGGGTTAGAAACGTGGAAGACTGTGAGGTCCTGCAAAGAGACCTAACAAGACTGGAAAAGTGGGCAAAAAAATGGCAAATGAGTTTTAATATAGAGAAATGTAAGGTCATGCATGTAGGGAAGAAGAACCCGATGTTCAGCTACAAAATGGGGGATCACTGCTAGGGGTAAGCAACCTTGAAAGAGACCTGGGGGTGATGGTGGACACAACATTGAAAGCATCAACTCAGTGCGCAACAGCCTCAAAGAAAGCAAACAGAATGTTGGGTATTATTAAAAAGGGTATCACGACCAGGACGAAGGAAGTCATCATGCCGCTGTATCGTGCAATGGTGCGCCCACATCTGGAGTACTGTGTCCAGTACTGGTCGCCGTACCTCAAGAAGGACATGGCAGTACTTGAGGGGGTCCAGAGGAGAGCAACTAAATTGATAAAAGGTATGGAAAACATTTTGTATGCTGACAGGTTGAAGATGCTGGGGCTCTTCTCCCTGGAAAAGCGGAGACTTAGAGGAGACATGATAGAAACCTTCAAAATCATGAGGGGCATAAAGTGGACAGGGACAGATTTTTCAGACTGTGGGGAACCACTAACACAAGGGGTCTCTCGGAGAAATTGAGAGGGGACAGGTTTAGAACAAATGCTAGGAAGTTCTTTTTTACCCAGAGGGTGGTGGACACATGGAACGCACTTCCGGAGGTTGTGATAGCCCAGAGCACATTGCAGGGTTTCAAGGAAGGTTTAGACAAGTTCCTAAAAGAAAAGGGGATTGAGGGTTACAGATAAAAAGAAGAGGTAGGTTACAGAAACGGACAGGAACCACATTACAGGTCATAGATCTGACGGGCCGCCGCAAGAGCGGACCGCTGGGCGCGATGGACCGGTGGTCTGACCCAGTGGTGGCAACTTCTTATGATCTTAAATGTGGTGGACTGATGACAATGAATGGGATGTGGCTTTACCAGGATTCAAACTCTACAGGAGAGATAGGTCACCCAAAAAGGGTGGAGGAATAGCGCTATATATAAAAGATTCCATACCTTCAACCAGGATGGAAACAACAGTAAGGGCGGACAACTTGGAATCACTATGGGTTAAGCTACCAGGAGGAACTGGAGCAGACATAAAATTGGGTCTGTACTATCGCCCACCTGGACAAACGGAAGAAATCGACCAGGATCTGGAGGCTGAACTGAGGCAGGTATGCAAAAGCGGAAGTGTGGTGGTGATGGGAGACTTCAACTACCCGGGAATAAACTGGAGTACTGGGCACTCAAACTGCATGAGGGAGACCAAATTCCTGGAGGGCACGAGGGATTGTTTCATGGAACATCTGGTCACGGAACCAACATGGGGTGATGCCACTCTTGACCTAATCCTCAACGGACTAGTGGGACCCGCTAAGGAGGTGGCGGTACTAGACCCACTAGGAAACAGCGATCACAACACGATCCAGTACAGGCTAGAAATTGGATCATCAAAGGTGAAAAGAACTACAACGACTGCACTTAACTTCAAAAAAGGGAATTACGATGCCATGAGGAAAATGGTGGGAAAGAAACTCAACGACAGCGCAAGGAAGATGGAGTCCGTAGAAAATGCCTGGACCATACTCAAGGGTACAGTGCACGAAGCACAGAACCTGTGCATCCCCAAGTACAGGAAAGGGTGCAAAAAAAATAGAACAAAAAACCCAGCGTGGATAACAGATGCAGTGAAAAAGGCGATAAGTGACAAGAAAGCATCATTCAAAAAATGGAAAAAGGACAAAACAGAGGAGAACCAAAAGGAACACAAAAAACACCAAAAGGAGTGTCATCGAGTGGTTAGGAAAACAAAAATAGAATATGAAGAGAGACTGGCGGGGGAAGCAACAAACTTCAAATCATTCTTCAGGTACGTTAAGGGGAAGCAACCAGCAAGGGAGGAAGTGGGACCCTTGGATGATGGGGACAGAAAGGGAGTGGTAAAAGAGGAAAAGGAGATAGCTGACAGGCTAAATAAGTTCTTCACGTCAGTTTTCACGAGGGAGGACACAACCAACATTCCGGAGCCCGAGGAGATCGTAAAAGGAGAGCAGGATGAAAATCTGGTCCAGCTAGAGGTGAGCAAGCTGGATGTCCTCAGGCAGATAGACAGGCTAAAGAGCGACAAATCGCCAGGTCCGGATGGCATTCACCCAAGGGTACTCAAGGAACTAAGGAACAAAATAGCTGAGCCACTTCGACAAATATGCAACCTATCCCTAAAAACTGGAGAGATTCCGGAAGACTGGAAAATAGCAAATGTCGCGCCCATCTTCAAGAAAGGCTCAAGGGGAGACCCAGGAAACTACAGGCCGGTGAGCTTGACCTCGGTCCCGGGAAAGATGATGGAAGCACTGATTAAAGACTGTATCTGGGAACACATCGACAACTATGGGCAGCTAAAGTCGAGCCAGTATGGCTTCTGCAAGGGCAGGTCATGCCTCACGAACTTATTATACTTCTTTGAGGGGGTAACCAGCCAGATAAAGGGGAATCCATAGATATCATTTACCTTGACTTCCAAAAAGCCTTCGACAAGGTGCCACACGAAAGACTATTAAGGAAGCTATGGAACCATGGGGTGCAAGGGGAGGTCCACCGATGGATCAAAAACTGGCTGGCGGACAGGAAACAGAGGGTTGGAGTAAAGGGACATTACTCAGACTGGCAATGGGTCACGAGCGGAGTTCCACAGGGGTCGGTGCTGGGACCGCTCCTATTCAATATATTCATTAACGACCTGGAGGCAGGAACAAAATGTGAGGTTATTAAATTTGCGGATGACACCAAACTATATCGCAAGGTCAATAGCATGGAGGACTGCGAAGATCTCCAAAAAGATCTGACAACACTGGAAAAATGGGCCAAAAAGTGGCAAATGAGTTTCAACATAGGGAAATGCAAGGTCATGCATTTAGGGAAAAAAACCCCGATGTTCACTTACAAAATGGGGGGATCAGCGCTAGGGGTGAGCGACTTTGAAAGAGACCTGGGAGTGATGGTAGACACAACATTGAAGGCGTCGGCGCAGTGTGCCACAGCTTCAAGGAAAGCAAACAAAATGTTGGGTATCATTAAGAAGGGTATCACGACCAGGACAAAGGAAGTCATCCTGCCACTGTATCGTGCTATGGTGCGCCCGCACCTGGAGTACTGTGTTCAATTCTGGTCGCCGTACCTCAAGAAGGACATGGAGATACTTGAGAGAGTCCAAAGAAGAGCAACTAAGATAATAAAGGGCATGGAGGACCTCTCATATACTGACAGACTGAAAAAGCTAGGGCTTTTCTCTCTGGAAAAGCGGAGACTTAGAGGAGACATGATAGAAACCTTCAAGATCATGAAGGGCATAGAAAAAATAGACAGGGACAGATTTTTCAAATTAAGGGGATCAATCAGTACAAGGGGGCACGCAGAGAAATTGAAAGGGGAGAGGTTTAGAACAAATGCCAGGAAGTTCTTTTTCACACAGAGGGTTGTGGATACATGGAACGCACTACCGGAGGATGTGATAAACAGGAGCACGCTACAGGGGTTCAAAGAAGCTTTGGATAGGTACTTGGAAGACAAAGGGATTGAGGGGTACAGATAAGAGTAGAGGTAGATTATAGGGATGGGATTAGAGGTAAGTTACAAAATTAATCAGGGACCACTGTTCAAGCACTAGGCCTGATGGGCCGCCGCGGGAGCGGACCGCTGAGCAGGATGGACCTCGGGTCTGACTCAGCGGGGGCAACTTCTTATGTTCTTATATACCGCAATGTTTTCCATGTATCAACTAGTATGCTATTATCTTTACTGTAGCTAGGCAGTTTGATACTGAGCACATGGCACAGACGCAATGGAGACATGAGTTGCCATTCTAACCACAACCAATCAGGGAGTTTTTCCATGAGATCTGGGAGGACCCAATACATACCTTGGTGCAAAATATAGGCTTGATGATACCTATAAAAATTTGGAAAATTTACCCCTCCTTCTGAAATTGATCTTTGTAAGGATACCAAAGCCACTCTAAGAGTGGCCAAATAAATTTTAAAAGAATGCTATTTAATTTTTTGTAAAAGGACCCTTGAAAATATACCGGCAACATACCCATCTGATAACAAACCACAGGCAACATCATCATTTTAATAGTTTGGACTCTCCCCCACCAGTTCAAATAAAGCCGATAAACAATTGAAACTATGTTACTCTGTAATTCTAATAACAAATCTGTAATTCTAATAACAAATCTATAATTCTGACAAATAATTGTAAATCTGCCTGTCTATGCAGACCCTAATGTAATTCAATGTAAACCGCCTTGAACTCGAATGGGTATGGCGGTATATAAAAATAAACTATTATTATTATTATTATTATTAAAGGATTCCATTGCTCACACATCTCCGTGACCTTCTGTAATAACGATTTTTCATTTATTTTCATTGTTTCATCCAATATATTTTTAATCCAAATGCCTAAATACTTTATTCCATCTCTTTCCAAAGAAAGGGAAAAGAATCAAACAAACCTTTTGTACAATGAACATTGAGTGGAAGAATTTCTGATGTATTCCAATTTATCTTATAGCCTGAAAATTTTCCAAAATTCTCAATTAGTTCAAGTAAGCAAGGAATGGTTGTCTCCGGGTTTCTCAAATAGAGCAATATATCATCCGCATAAGCTGAAATCTTATATTCCCGATCTTTATGAGGAATACCCTTTATCTCCTCTGTTTGCTGAATAGCTAATAACAAGGGTTCCAATACAATATCAAAAAGCAAAGGAGACAAGGGACAGCCTTGTCTAACCCCCCTTTGCAACCTAAAACCTTCTGAAAAATTATTATTAATATACAATTTAGCAATAGGGGAGCTATACAACGCTTGAACCATTTATATAAATCCTGAACCAATACCAAACCACTCCATCGCTTGATACATAAAGGTCCATTCAACACGATCAAAAGCCTTTTCTGCATCAAGTGATACAGAAAAAACTGGATCTTTTAAGGCTTTAGACAAATTCAACATATGCAATGCAAGCCTAATGTTATTAGAAGAATGTCTTTGAGCAACGAATCCTGTTTGATGCATACCAATAATAAAAGGGAGAGCTTTAGCCAAACGTATAGCCAAAATCTTAGCTAAAATTTTCCCATCAACATTAATTAAAGAAATAGGCCTGTAATTTGATACCAGAGTGGGATCTTTATTTGGCTTTGGCAAAACTATAGTTAATGATTCAGCCATGGTACCCATAATACAACCTTTAGTAAGTTGAGTCCGATATAAATTTAATAAAAATGGTAATAGGGTAATTTGAAATGATTTATAAAACTCTACAGTAAAACCATCTCCACCTGGAGCGGATCCAACTCTAAGGGACTTTAATGCTGCTTGCAATTCATTTATTAATATTGGCTTTTCTAAACTTTCTTTTATATGTTCAGGAATTTTCGGTCCCGTAATTAATTGAATTTCCATAATACAATGCCTGTTGAGAAAATAAATCTTTTCTAATCAACTTAGAAGAAATCTCATTATATTTCCCTTTCGCTTTCATGAGGTCTTGTAATGTAGAATATTCCCATTTCTCAACTAATTTTGACTCTAATATCTTTATATCTTGTTCCAAACTATAAAATTGTTTTTTAATTTGTTTTTTAAGATATGGTGAAAAAGAAATAATTTGACCTCTCCCATAATGTTTTTATAGAGATATCCTTCATATTATTAATTTGAAAATATATAATCATCCATTTTCACTTGTATTTCCTCAATAAAATTTGGTTCCACCAGCAATGTATTATCAAATCTCCATATAGGTCTACTATCCTCTTTATCAATTATCTTCATTTTAATCCACACTCCACCATGATCAGACAAAATAATTGGATCTATGGAGGCTTGTGTTACTTGTTGAACTAATGAATTTGAAACCAATATATAATCTATTCTCGAAAAAGATTTATGAACATGGGAACAAACGAAAATTCCCGATCATTAAAATGAAATATTCGCCATATATCTTTTAAATCACAATTTAGTACCAAATTATCCAATCCTAATGATTTCATACTTCTACTAGGTTTTTTGTCCATATAAGGATCTATGACAGCATTAAAATCCCCAGCCACAACTAAATTTGAAGCAGCCAGTTGTAACAATAAT
This sequence comes from Geotrypetes seraphini, assembly GCF_902459505.1. Classification (NCBI taxonomy): domain Eukaryota; kingdom Metazoa; phylum Chordata; class Amphibia; order Gymnophiona; family Dermophiidae; genus Geotrypetes; species Geotrypetes seraphini. The sequence continues at coordinate 280,877,697 of NC_047085.1, read as the reverse complement.
TTTTGTAAAGTTTTAAAAAATTCAATTTGGTTCGTATTAGGTGCGTATACATTGAACAACGCCATTGTAGTATTTCCCAGATTCATGTCTACATGTAACCACCTTCCCATGGGATCAGCTGAAATAAATTTGAAAGTAGCATTACATCTTTTATTCACCAATATTGCACCTCCTACTTTCTTCTTTATAGCTGGGGCATAAAAACAATGTTTTATTACATTACATTACAGATTTCTATTCCGCCATTACCTTTCGGTTCAAAGCGGATTACAAAAAGAGTTATGGAAGAAGGGTTACAACGTTAGATCAGAGAAGGTTTCCAAGAGAGGGAAAAGTAGGATCTGGGGTTAGGGAGGGGGGTTAAGCTTTATCATGGTATTAAGCTTTATTAAGGGATTTCTTGAAGAATATAGTTTGTATTTCCTTTCTGAACATCTTGTAGTCTGGGGTTGTTGTGAATAGGTTGGAGACTTGGTTGTCTATCTTCGCTGCCTGAGTGGCCAGTAGTCCGTTGTATAGTTTTTTACGTTTTACTTCTTTGATTGGGGGGGTAAGTGAATGGGGGGTGTGTTTTTCTATGAACATAAGAACATAAGCAGTGCCTCCGCTGGGTCAGACCAGAGGTCCATCGTGCCCAGCAGTCCGCACACGTGGCGGCCCAACAGGTCCAGGACCTGGACTGTAATCCTCTATCTATACCCCTCTATCCCCTTTTCCAACAGGAAATTGTCCAATCCTTTCTTGAACCCCAGTACCGTACTCTGCCCTATTACGTCCTCTGGAAGCGCATTCCAGGTGTCCACCACACATTGGGTAAAGAAGAACTTCCTAGCATTCGTTCTGAATCTGTCCCCTTTCAACTTTTCCGAGTGCCCTCTTGTTCTTTTATTATTCGAAAGTTTGAAGAATCTGTCCCTCTCTACTCTCTCTATGCCTTTCATGATCTTGTAAGTCTCTATCATATCCCCTCTAAGTCTCCTCTTCTCCAGGGAAAAGAGTCCCAGTTTTTCTAATCTCTCAGTGTATGAAAGGTTTTCTATCCCTTTTAATCAGACGTGTCGCTCTTCTCTGAACCCTCCCGAGTAACGCCATATCTTTCTTAAGGTACGGCGACCAATATTGGATGCAGTACTCCAGATGAGGACGCACCATCGCCCGATACAACGGCAGGATAACTTCTTTCGTTCTGGTTGTAATACCCTTCTTGATTATGTTTAGCATTCTATTCGCCTTCTTAGCGGCCACTGCGCACTGTGCCGTCGGCTTCATTGTCATGTCCACCATTACCCCCAAGTCCCTTTCTTGGGTACTCTCCTTCAATAATATCCCTCCCATCGTATAGCTGCACCTTGGGTTTCTGCTTCCCACATGTAGTACTTTACATTTCTCAACGTTGAACTTCATCTGCCATCTCGTCGCCCATTCCCCTAGTTTGTTCAAGTCTCTTTGCAATTCTTCGCAGTCCTCTTTAGTCCGAGCTCCACTAAATAGTTTGGTGTCGTCCGCAAATTTTATTATCTCACACTTCGTCCCTGTTTCTAGATCATTTATGAATATATTAAATAGCAACGGCCCAAGCACCGAGCCCTGCGGGACACCACTCGTGACCCTCTTCCAGTCCGAGTAGTGGCCCTTCACTCCCACCCTCTGTTTCCTACCCGCTAACTAGTTTCTGATCCATCTATGTACATCTCCTTCCACCCCATGGTTCTTCAGTTTCCGAAGTAGGCGTTCGTGGGGTACTTTGTCAAAGGCTTTTTGGAAGTCTAGATATATGATGTCTATGGGGTCACCTCTGTCCATCCGTTTGTTAATTCCTTCGAAGAAGTGCAATAAGTTAGTTAGGCACGATCTCCCCTTGCTGAAACCATGTTGACTGGTTGTCAGAAGTTTGTTTCTTTCAAAATGTTCATCAATGTTGTCTTTTATAAGTGCTTCCACCATTTTCCCTGGAACTGAGGTCAGACTCACCGGTCTGTAGTTGCCCGGGTCACCTCTTGATCCCTTTTTAAAGATGGGCGTAACATTGGCTATCTTCCAGTCCTCTGGGATCACGCCTGTTTTCAGGGATAGATTGCAAATTTGCTGCAGTAGTTCCGCTATCTCCTCCTTTAGTTCCTTCAGAACCCTTGGATGGATTCCGTCCGGACCCGGGGATTTGTCAGTTTTTAGTTTTTCTAGCTGCCTGCGTACGTCTTCCAGGCTCACTTCCATGGATGTTAATTTTTCTGCTCGATCTCCCTTGAAGATTTGCTCAGGTTCCGGTATGTTGGATGTGTCTTCATTTGTAAACACAGACGAAAAGAACATGTTAAGTCTTTCTACTACTTCTTTCTCTTCCTTCACCACTCCCTTCCTGTCTCCTTCGTCCAGCGGTCCCACCTCCTCCCTGGCTGGCTGCTTCCCTCTAACATATCTAAAGAAAAGTTTGAAATTTCGAGCTTCCCTGGCTAGCCTCTCTTCATACTCTCTTTTGGCTTTTCGAACCACACGGTGACATTCTTTTTGATACTTCCTGTGCTCTTTCCAGTTGTCCTCAGTTTTGTCCTTTTTCCATTTCCTGAATGAATATTTCTTATTGCCTATCGCTTCCTTCACTATTTTAGTTATCCATGCCGGGTCTTTTGTTTGACTCTTTTTGCACCCCTTTCTGAATCTGGGGATATACAGATTTTGCGCCTCGCTCATTGTGTCCTTGAAAAAAGACCAGGCATGTTCTACCGTTTGCCATTTCTTGGAAGTATTGCTAAGTTTCTTCCTTACCATTATCCTCATTGCTTCATAGTTTCCTTTCCTGAAGTTGAAAGTTGTCACTATGATTCTATTTCCTTTCGGTATTCCTACTTCGACCTTGAACTTGATCATATTATGATCGCTGTTTCCCAACGGTCCTACTATTTCCACTTCCTTTGCAGGTCCCTTTAACCCAGATCCAGAGTGGCATTTCCTCTCGTCAGTTCTCTTACAAGCTGCTCCATGAAGCAATCTTGTATAGCCTCTAGGAATTCTGTCTCCCTAGCGCATTTTGAGCTTCCAAGACTCCAGTCTATCCCAGTTGAAGTCTCCCATAATAACCGTGTTACCACTTTTGCATTCACGCTTCATCTCGTCTTCCATTTCTTCATCTATATCTCTGGTTTGCCCGGGTGGACGATAGTATAGACCCATCTTTATTTCAGGCCCTTTCCTTCCAGGTATTTTAACCCATAGCGATTCCAGGTTGTTGGTCGTCTCTGCTTTGTCCATTTTTGTCGATTGTATGCTTTCTTTTATGTATAGGGCTATTCCACCTCCTTTCTGTCCTGACCTGTCCTGGCGATAGAGCTTGTACCCTGGCAGTGCTGTATCCCATTTGTTTTCTTCATTCCACCACGTTTCAGAGACTCCAATGATGTCTATGTCTTCTGCATTGGCCATGGATTCCAATTCCCCCATTTTGTTTCTTAGGCTCCTTGCATTAGTATATATGCAATTTAGATCCTGGTATTTTCTTGTCTTCATTTCCTTTCCCTGTGCTTCGGTCTTTAGTTTCTTCTCTTGTGCTACAATACTTCTAACCTCCTCTTCTGTGTTAGTCAACTCCTGTAATTTGACCATTGTTTCTTCCCAGCCTTTTTTCCCTCTAGTATCTTCATGGGATACCTTCTTCCGAATCGTCGACGCTTGGTCGACTGTCGGCTTTCCCCTTCTTCTTAGTTTAAAGCCTGTTCTATTCCTCTCCTGACGTTGTTTGCTAGAAGTCTAGTTCCCGCCGCACTCAGGTGCAGTCCATCTCTCCTGTAGAGCTTGCTCTTGCCCCAGAACGTTGTCCAGTTCCTCACGAAGTGGAATCCTTCTTCCTCGCACCATTTCCTCATCCACGCATTTATTGATTGTAGTTCCTCCTGTCTTTTCACATCTGCCCTCGGTACCGGTAGGATCTCTGAGAACGCTATCTTCTGAGTCCTCATCTTCAGCTTCCTTCCCAGAATCTTGAACTGTTCAATCAGCGTGCTTCTTCTATAGTCTCTACTGCTGACATCATTCGTCCCGACGTGGATCAATACTGTGGTCTCTTCCGTCTCCGCTCCGTCCAGAATCTTTCCAATTTTGTCTACGATGTCCTTGGTTCTTGCTCCTGGGAGACAGGTCACCAGTCGATCCTCTCTCCCTCCTGCTACGTGGCTGTCCACATGCCTCAGGATCGAGTCTCCCACTAGGATCGCTGACTTTCCCTTCTTTAATTTTTGCTTCGGTCTCAGGTCAATGTCCTTGGAGTACTTCGTTGCTTCTTCTTCTATGTCTTCGATGTACTTCGCTGTTTCTTCTTCTAGTTATCGACCAGCCATTTTCTCCCCCTCGTGTGATGCTCCTCTGTGGGCGTCTTCTTTGAGGTCATCTACTTCTTCTTCTCCCTTCCATGTTGGTGTTGGTGTTGGTGTAACTTCGTCTTCCATCTGAAGTTCATTCTCTTCCACCCTCCTCCTGTAGGCTTCCTCAATGAGCTTCTCGAGTTCCCTGACTTCCTCCTCAATGTGTCTCTCGTTCATTAAGTCTTCAGCTGTCCTGACTGGGTCCTCAGTAGTGTAGAGTCCTTCTAGCACCTGTATCTTGTCCTGTAGTCGCTTTACTTCCTTCTTCAAGCTTTTCAGCTCCTGACACCGACCGCATACATATGACTGTCTCCCCGAGGGGAGGTAGTCATACATATGACAGTCTGTGCAGAACACTGGAAAGCTCATCTTCTGGTTTCCCTCTACTTCCATTGTTGTTCCTGCTGTAAGATAACAGTTAGCAGTTTACGTGTGACCTGCTGATGTTATGTATGGTAGTGCCTTCTGTGTCTGCTTTGTGTCCTCTCTCTCACTCTCTCTGCCTGTTGCTGGTGTCCTCTCTCTTCCTCTGTTGCTGGTGTTCTCTCTGCCTTTTGCTTGTGTGTGCTGTCTTGGCTTTACCTTACCTGTTTATGTGTGTTCCTTATGTGCCTGTCTCCCCTTTACCTTCTGTGCCTGCCGATTCCTTACCTTGCAGGCTTTCCCTGGTGTCCTTGCTTGTGGTGACTTTGTCCCTTCTTGAGGCCCTTCGCAAAGGCGCTCTCGCTAAGGTGAGCGCCTTTGCTGCTCGCCTTCGCCGCGCGCCGAACGGCTGAGCGCCGTTAGCCCCTCCCCTTTTAAGGGGTAGCTCTTCTGGATGATGTCGGGGGTGGGCGGAGCTAACTCTCGCCGCTGCCCCAGTCGATCCTGCCTCCTCCGCTCCTGTTCACCTCCGGTTCTATTTCTCTCTTTGTTTTGCTCCCCTGTTCTCCTCCTCTGCTTCTCTGCCTTCTCTCTGCCTTCTACAGAGCCGAATGGCTGAGCGCCGTTAGCCCCTCCCCTTTTAAGGGGTAGCTCTTCTGGATGACGTCGGGGGTGGGCGGAGCTAACTCTCGCCGCTGCCCCAGTCGATCCTGCCTCCTCCGCTACTTCTGTTCACCTCCGGTTCTGTTTCTCTCTTTGTTTTGCTCCCCTGTTCTCCTCCTCTGCTTCTCTGCCTCCTCTCTGCCTTCTACAGAGCCGAACGGCTGAGCGCCGTTAGCCCCTCCCCTTTTAAGGGGTAGCTCTTCTGGATGACGTCGGGGGTGGGCGGAGCTAACTCTCGCCGCTGCCCCAGTCGATCCTGCCTCCTCCGCTCCTTCTGTTCACCTCCGGTTCTGTTTCTCTCTTTGTTTTGCTCCCCTGTTCTCCTCTGCTTCTCTGCCTCCTCTCTGCCTTCTACAGAGCCGAACGGCTGAGCGCCGTTAGCCCCTCCCCTTTTAAGGGGTAGCTCTTCTGGATGACGTCGGGGGTGGGCGGAGCTAACTCTCGCCGCTGCCCCAGTCGATCCTGCCTCCTCCGCTCCTTCTGTTCACCTCCGGTTCTGTTTCTCTCTTTGTTTTGCTCCCCTGTTCTCCTCTGCTTCTCTGCCTCCTCTCTGCCTTCTACAGAGCCGAACGGCTGAGCGCCGTTAGCCCCTCCCCTTTTAAGGGGTAGCTCTTCTGGATGACGTCGGGGTTGGGCGGAGCTAACTCTCGCCGCTGCCCCAGTCGATCCTGCCTCCTCCGCTCCTTCTGTTCACCTCCGGTTCTGTTTCTCTCTTTGTTTTGCTCCCCTGTTCTCCTCCTCTGCTTCTCTGCCTCCTCTCTGCCTTCTACAGAGCCTGGTAGAGGTGGTTTGGATGAGGTGGTCGGTTAGGTAGGTTGGGCTGTCTCCATTTATAGTTTTAAATAGTATACAGTAGAATTTAAATTGTATTCTTTCCTGGATTGGAAGCCAATGAGAATTGTTGAAGGCCTCAGTAATGTGATCATGTTTTTTTAATGAATAGACGAGTCTCAGAGCTGTATTCTGAATTGTCTGTAGTTGTTTAATCATTATTGCAGGGCAGGGGAGGTAGAGGATGTTGCAATAGTCTAGGATACTTAGGATTAGAGATTGTACTAGGAGCTGAAATTGTGTTTTTTCGAAGAATTTTCGGACTTGTCTAAGGTTTCTCATAACTGCGAAAGATTTCTGTATTGTTTTGTTAATTTGTGGTTGCATGGTGCAGCCTTTGTCAATAGTCATACCCAGAAGTTTTAGGGTGGTTTGCAAAGGGTAGTTGATAGAGTTGATTTCTAAGTTGGTTATGGTTGGGATTTTGTTATTTTCTAAACTAAACTAAATCTTGGGTTTATATACCGCGCCATCTCCACATTTGTGGAGCTCGGTTTACAAGAATGTAGTGAGAAAGGAACTCCAAGGGAGGGATGGGTGAAGGTCAGTGAGGGGAGAGTGTTAGCGGGCTGGGATGTCAGAAGAGGAGGGAGTGTTAGGTTTTTGAGAAAAGCCAGGTTTTCAGCTGTTTACGGAAGGGTTCGAGGGCACTCAGGTTCCTAAGAGGGGAGGCAAGGCTGTTCCAGAGCTCCATGAATCTGAAGAGGAGGGAGGTCCCCAGTTTTCCTGGGTGGGAGATGTCTTTTAGTGAGGGGAAGGATAATTTTAGTTTTTGGGTAGATCTGGTGGAATTAAGATTTGAGGAATTCCAGGAGAGTGGAATTAATGGAGGAAGGATACCGTAAAGGATCTTGAAAGTTAGGCAGATGCATTTGAAGTGAACTCTGGAAGTTATCGGGAGCCAGTGAAGCTTGGAAAGAAGCGGTGAGACGTGATCGAATTTACTTTTTGCAAAGATAAGCTTGGCCGCGGCATTTTGAATCCGTTGGAGTTTGCGAAGGTTTTTCTTCGTTAGGCTTATGAAAATAGAATTGCAGTAGTCCAGTCTGGAGAGGATGATGGATTGGACAAGAACAGTGAAATGATTTTGGTGGAAACAGGATCTTACTTTCCTCAACATGTGTAGGCTGAAGTAGCATTTTTTTACCAGGGAGTTGAGGTGGTCATTGAAAGACAATGTGGAGTCAATGATGACGCCTAGGACCTTGCTGGAGAATTCTAGCTGCAGAGTGGAGCCAGAGGACAATGGGATTGAGGTGGGTAGGTGAGCTAATTTTGGGCCGAGCCAAAGGAGTTTTGTCTTGGTTTCATTCAATTTCATTTGGACGGTGTGGGCCCAATATTGGAGGTTCGAGATACAAGAAGATATGTTCTCTGAGAGATTGGTGAGATTCGAGTCGGCCTCGAGAAGGACAAGGATGTCATCAGCGTAGGTGTAAATTGTTTCAAGGGGGGATAGATGAAGGAGTTTTAGAGAGGTCATGTAAATGTTGAAAAGGAAAGGAGATAAAGGTGAGCCTTGCGGGACTCCACAGATTGGTATCCAGGGGGGGATGAGGTGCCATTCCTATTGACAATGTAGGATCGGGAACGGAGGAATTTTGAGAACCATTCAAGGACTGTGGAGGTGATGCCGATCTCAGAGAGTTGGTAGATCAGGATATTGTGGTGGACAACGTCAAAAGCGGCGGAGAGATCGAATTGTAGGAGGACAGCGAACTTTTCTAGGAGGATGAATTTAGTTTTGTCTGAGTTGAGTTTCAGTTTGTGGTCTTCCATCCAAGTCGTAACTGTAGCTAGAGTTCTGTGTAGTGTGTCTGACATTAAGAGCATTGGTCAAAAGGAATGAGGATGGTGATGTCATCAGCATAGCTATAAGAGGATAGGCCTTGTTTGTTCAGGTAAACGCCAAGAGAGGCCGTATATAGGTTGAAGAGAGTAGTGGACAGTGGGGACCCTTGTGGAACGCCGCAGGGGTTGGACCAAGGTTTGGATTTTTCTTTGTCTGATTTTACTTTGTATGTTCTGGATTTTAAGAAACCTTCAAACCATGAGTATACTTTATCTGAGATGCCTATTGAGAGATTTTATCCAATTATCTTTTAATTTTAGAGACTCTAAAGTTGATAAATGAGTCTCTTGAATATAACAAATATCTATATTTTGTTGAAGAAAACACTTTTGTTTTTGAAGCCTTTTTATTGGATGGTTTAAACCATTAACATTAAGTGAAAGTATTTTTAGCTCCATTAGTATAATTATTACTATCAAATATGAACTTTAACATCTTCTGCAAAGCATAACTTTCCTGTAGATATTTCATTTCCCTTAAAATACTATAAGATATATCCCTCCCCTCCCTTGATTCCTTAAAAATTACATTAATAAAATCCCAAAATCCCCTCCCTAATCCCTCCCTTATTCCTCCCTTTCTCATAATGCGATAACTTGAAGACAAACGATCAGACCAGCCCCCTTCCCCCCCCAAGCAACTCACTTCACTGTTTCTTCTATATTAAAAAATTGATCTATCCATATATTTAAATTCCTACTTTCCCCTTTATATATGTCTCAATTCTATTATATAAATCCCCATCAAAAAACATTCCCATACAGAATTATATAATTTAGTATTTATACTACTAAGTATTTAAAAACCAAAAGCCCAAAAGAATTAAAAAGTTCTTCAAAATTCCCCTTAATGAAATTGAATTAATTTTAAAGCTATAAGTGGAATATAACAATTAAATACATTAATTCCAATTGAAATAATATTTCAAATTACTCATTTATACAATATTCAATTAAAAATTTTCCAAATTAGATATTTCACCTATCTAAACATCCAATACACTGAAAATTTTCCTATTTCAGCAAATTTGTCTTTAAAAACTTATCCTCAAGAAGAAATTTATGATATAATTTCCTCCTGTATTGTAGGTACATTACATAAACAAAATTATTCAGAAATCAAATACATACTCCAAACATAACTAATGAAACATCAATCAACAAGTTGTTATCCTTTCTCATTGCTCTTTCCCCTTCAAATACCTGAATCAGAACACCAGGCTGGTTGTCAGAGTATGTTGTAAAGGTCTGTGTCTGCTTAGTTGGAATAGTTGTATTCCTTTTGATCAAGACATTCATGACACATAGTAACATAGTAACACCTCCAGCTGTTTCAATTCCCAGGGACAAGGGAGTGACATCCAACATCAGCAGATCTTGTACATTTTCTGACTTGTCACCAGACAAGGTACGAGGGGGCATTCGGAGAAACTGAAGGGAGATAGGTTCAAAACAAATGCAAGGAAGTTTTATTTCACCCAAAGGGTCGTGGACACTTGGAATGCGCTACCGGAGGAAGTGGTCAAGCAGAGTACGGTACAGGGATTCAAACAGGGATTGGATGAATTCCTGAGGGATAAGGGGATCGTGGGATACTGAGAGAAGTATCCAGGAAATAAGTATAGAAACCCGACCAGGTCGTGCATGTGCAAGACCGGAGGGTTAGGACTTCGATGGGAAGATAGGACTTCAATGGGAAACCAAGGTGGCAAGAGGGCCCCTTCTGGTGATTCAGACAGGTCGTGACCTGTTTGGGCCGCCACGGGAGCGGACTGCTGGGCAGGATGGACCTATGGTCTGACCCGGCGGAGGCACTGCTTATGTTCTTATGTTCTTAAGATAGCAGCTTGAACCGCTGCACCATATGCTACAGCTTCATCAGGGTTTATATTTTTGTTGAGTTCCTTGCCATTGAAGAAGTCCTGCAGCAGCTTCTGGATCTTAGAAATACCACATGTATGCCACACGTGATGCCAAGGGTCCTTGACACTGTTCTGGTTGGTGGGTCCAAGGACCCTTGGCATCACGGAGGGCCTTCTCCACTGGATCAAGGGTGCCTCGGAAGAGGTCTGCATTCAACTCTTCAAAACGGGCTCTTGTGATAGAAGTGTAGAAATCTATGCCTTCATAGAGGGAGTCAATTTCAATACTGGCCTGGGTGCTAGATGAAAGTGTACACTTTGCACACTCACAGGCAGTGCTGAGACGACAAACCGCTCTCTTATTCTCAGTGAAATCCTTCTTGTGCTTGCGCTTGAACTCTGCAACAAAGTGATACGGTTGTCAAAGCCTTCCCCACCCAATTGGGTGTCACCTACAGTGAAATTAACTTCAAAGATTCCATCTTCAATGGTTAAAATGGAGACATCAAATGTGCCACCACCAAGGTCAAAAAACAGCACATTCCTTTCAGTTCCAATCTTTTTGTCTAAGCCATAGACAATATCAGCAGCTGTAGGCTCGTTGATTATACGTAGCACATTAATACCAACAATGGTGTCGGCATCTTTTGTAGCCTGACGCTGAGAATCATTGAAGTAATCTGTGACATTGACAACAGCATTGGCGACAGACTTGCCAAGGTATGCTTCTGCAATTACCTTCATCTTTGTTAAAACCATAGATGATATCTCTTCTGAGTAAAAAGACTGTCATTCTTGCGGCTTCCCTGCAGGCACTTCACGAAGCGCCTTTAGCGCTAAAAGATCTCAACTACCGAGTCCTCCGCTGGTCATGGAGAGGGGCGGAGCAAAGCTCCCACGCTTCCTCTCCCCGAAGATGACTCTGTGTCCTGCAATCCACTGACGACAGCGGATGGCCTCGCGCCGCCACCGCTGAAGCCCTCAAGCGCCGGGTCCTCCGCCGATCAAGGAGAGGGGCAGAGCAGAGCTCCCACGCCTTCTCTCCCCAGGATATCGCCGAGATCCGCTGTCAGTGTCAAATGTCCACGTATCATTATCACCAAAATTCTCAATCACCAGGACCCCCGCTGGCCAGGGAGATGGGCGGACCAGAGAACAACATCCATGTAAGGCTAACTCTCCTCTCCTCTCCTCTCCCTTCTATTCCCCCGTCAGACAAGTGTGAGTATTTATTTGCATACTGCTGTCACCATTCTTATGTAGAATCTTCTTTATTTAATTTAAACTAGTCAATCATTCCAAAAACAGTTATTAAATCAGTTTCAGCAGCCATTTTATAGTGTCCGAAGATCTAAAGGCGAAAAAACAATGTGACAAGGCAGTGGCTGCTGCCAGAAGGATGCTGGGCTGTATAAAGAGAGGCATAGTCAGTAGAAGGAAGAAGGTGTTGATGCCCCTGTACAGGTCATTGGTAAGGCCCCACTTGGGGTATTGTGTTCAGTTTTGGAGACCGTATCTGGCGAAAGACGTAAGAAGACTTGAGATGGTCCAGAGGAGGACGCCGAAAATGATAGGAGGTTTGCGCCAGAAGACGTATGAGGAGAGACTGGAAGCCCTGAATATGTATACCCTAGAGGAAAGGAGAGACAGGGGAGATATGATTCAGACGTTCAAATACTTGAAGGGTATTAACGTAGAACAAAATCTTTTCCAGAGAAAGGAAAATGGTAAAAACCAGAGGACATAATTTGAGGTTGAGGGGTGGTAGATTCAGGGGCAATGTTAGGAAATTCTACTTTACGGAGAGGGTAGTGGATGCCTGGAATGTGCTCCCGAGAGAGGTGGTGGAGAGTAAAACTGTGACTGAGTTCAAAAAAGTGTGGGATGAACACAGAAGATTTAGAATCAGAAAATAATATTAAATATTGAACTAGGCCAGTACTGGGCAGACTTGCACGGTCTGTGTCTGTGTATGGCCGTTTGGTGGAGGATGGGCTGGGGAGGGCTTCAGTGGCTGGGAGGGTGTAGATGGGCTGGAGTAAGTCTTAACAGAGATTTTGGCAGTTGGAACCCAAGCACAGTACCGGGTAAAGCTTTGGATTCTTGCCCATAAATAGCTAAGAAGAAAAAAAAAATCAGGTTGGGCAGACTGGATGGACCATTCGGGTCTTTATCTGCCGTCATCTACTATGTTACTATATTAAAGTATATGGAAAAATTATATTTCTTCTATATTGTCCCCCTAAATCCAAACTTTTCTCATCCACTTAAAAAAAAAAAATGGAAATAAAATTTTCAATTGAACTTTAAATCATAGGTGATTCCAAAGATGACAAAAATTCTTTGTTTTCCAAGATCCTCGAACTGATAAGATTTTTCTTTATATGTAATTCTCTTATATGCAGGGTAGTATAAACCATACTTAGCACCTATTTCTTTCAAGGGTTCCCTTAATTGTAAGAATTGTTTCATGATTTGTACAGTCTCTTTAGCAAAATCTTGAAGAAAAATCAATTTAGAATCCTTGTATGAAAGATTTTTAACCTCCTTTGCAGCTTGTAAAATATCCAGTACCTGTTGAAACTTTAGTACTTTGAATATCACAGTTCTTGATTTTTCTTTATTTTGACTTTTCTTCATTCCAATCCTATGTGCCTTTTCAATTTCTATTGGACCTTTTGTCTTTATTGGGAGGATTTTTGGTATTATATCTTCAAGGAAAGAGATCATATTTTTCCCTTCAGCTCCTTCTTTTAATCCAATAATTCTTAAATTCTGGCTTCTAGATCTATTTTCCAGGTCAATCAATTTTTTGTGCACATCCATTAACAAATTATGATCTTCTTTGTAGTCTTGTTGTATATTTTCAATCTTTTCCATTTTATTTTCCATCTTATCCATTCTATCATTTAATATATCAAATTTTTTATTCATGAGATTAATTTCTTGTTTCACTTCCATTAAATTGACATTAATTTTCCTTAATTCTTCTAAAACCTCAATAAAATCCAAAGCATCCATGGGCAAAGGAACCTCACTTGAGGACTGAGAGTCTTCTTTCAGTCTTTTTGTCTTCCCTGTTGCCTTAGAAGGAGCTTCCTGCATCTTTTGTTTATTTGAAGACATTTCCAGGAATTTAAAATTAAATCAGAAGAAAAAAATATTACTTAAATTCAAATAAATACAGTGGTGCCTCGCATAACGGACGCCTCACACAGCGAACGCTGCGCATAACGAACTTTTTGTCTTGCTCCCTATAACGAACTTTGTTTCACACAACGAAGTCGCCCGAGGGGCCCGGGGGGGGGCGGAACTACTCTCGCCGCTTCCTAATGTGAGCCGGGAACAGCAGCACCCTCACCTTACCTCGGATGCCGAGTTTTCCGGCTTTCTTTTTCGGCCAGCCACACGCTTTCAGGGAGCAGCACATGCGCGCATGCTCTGTTGTTCAATCTTCTCCTCTGACGCAACCGGAAACCGGAAGTTGCAGGAGAGGAGAACATTGATCAACTCCAGCAGCTGCGCGTGCACAGCTTTTTGAGATCGTGCCGGGAGCCAGACCCGCTGATGCACAGCAGCAGTGAATATTGTGCAGACAAACTAACCTGCTGGTACAGCCGAAGAGGGAGGAAGGAAAACTGTTGAATTTCTTGGGGGAAAGATGAGGAGTTCTGGCCAGCAGGGGAGGGAAAGCTGGACAGTACGGGGGAGGAGCAGTAGGGAAGGCAAGAGATCACTGCCCTCTCCAGCCAAAATTTTCCTTTTCAGAGGGACCCCGACATGGCAGCCATTCTCACAAACTGCCTGCGGCTGCCCCGAAGTTTTCCCTCTGCTGCAACTTCCCGTTTCTGATAGGGCAGATCGCCGCAAAGGGAAAGCTTCGGGGCAGCTACCGGCAGTTTATGAGAACAGCTGCCATGTCGGGGTCCCTCTGAAAAGGAAAATTTAGGTGTTTAATAAAGAAGTTTGGATCGCAGGGCCCCTTAGATCTATGCTCCCCCCTCTTACGCCAGCCCTGGGACCCTTCTGACAGTTTCGGGCCCTAGGCAAGTGCAGAGCTGCACTCAAGTGGCTAAAGAGCCACATGCGGCTCGCGAGCCGCGGTTTGCCGACCACTGACCTAGGACAACTGGAGGGTCAGGTGATTTGCCTAGAGTCACATGGAGCTGCAGTGGGAACTGACCCAGTTCCCGAAGTTCTTAGCCTCCTGCAGATCGTGCGGCTGGGTGAGGGAGAAGGCTGGCAGGCTCTGCATGTGAGGTGAGGTGGAGGGAGGGAAATGTAGGGCTGCAGAACGAATTATTTTGTTTTACAGGTATTCTTATGGGACAACAGGGCTGCAGAACGAATTATTTTGTTTTACATGTATTCTTATGGGAAAACGCGTTTCACACAACGAACGTTTCACATAACAAACTTGCTCCTGGAACGGATTAAGTTCGTTGTGTGAGGCACCACTGTATTGCTCTTAGGAGGAGCTCAGCCGTTAGCCAGCCATCTGCTTATACTCCAAGTTCTGGAATCCTTTTGATCCATTTTAAACTATATTTATTTGTTATTCCATGGGTATCTCTTGGGCAGTAATAAATTCTTTGAGTTTATCTGGATCATTAAAGATGTAAAGTTTATCTTTATGTGTGACTTTCATTTGCGATGGATAAAACAAACCATATCTTGCCCCAATCTCTTTTAATGATTTTCTTAATTGTAAAAATCTTTGTCTTAAAAGCACTGTCTTTCTAGCCAAATCCGGAATTATTATTAACTTAGAGTCTTTGTAAGTTAAGTTTTTAGTTTCTTTTGTCGCTTTTATAATTTCCATAACATGCTAGAATCTAAATAATTTAAATATGATTGTTCTAGGCTTATCTTGTGAAGGTTTTTTTCTCAGTCTATGTGCTTTTTCAATTTGAAATGTAGTTTGTGTTTTAATTGGCAGGAGTTTTGGAAACCGTGGAGCAAGCCTGGTCCCTATTCAAGGGCACGGTGCAAGAAGCACAACTTATGTACATCCCCAGATTTAGAAAAGGGTGCAAAAAAAAAACCGAACAAAAGACACAGTATGGATAACAAATGAAGTGAAGAAAGCGATAGAAGACAAGAAAAAATCATTCCGGAAATGGAAAAAGGACCAAACTGGGGAAAACTGGAAGGAACACAGGAAATGCCAAAAAGAATGTCATCGAGTGGTTAGGAGAGCGAAAAGGGAATACGAAGAAAGACTAGCCGGGGAGGCAAAAAATTTCAAATCGTTCTTCAAATATGTTAAAGGGAAGCAACCGGCGAGGGAGGAAGTAGGACCATTGGATGGTGGAGGCAGAAAGGGAGTGATAAAGGAGGAAAAAGAAGTAGCTGATAGGTTAAACAAGTTCTTCTTGTCAGTCTTCACAAGCAAGGACACATCCAGTGTACCCGAACCCGAAGAGATCTTCAGTGGAGACCAGGAAGAAAAACTGTCGACAATAGAGGTGAGCCACGAGGATGTCCTCCAACAGATAGATAGATTGAAAAGCGACAAATCACCAGGCCCGGACGGAATCCACCCAAGGGTACTAAAGGAACTAAGAAATGAAATAGCGGAAATACTCCAACGAGTTTGCAACCTATCCTTGAAAACTGGCGAGGTCCCGGAGGACTGGAAGATAGCAAATATTACACCTATCTTTAAAAAGGGATCGAGAGGTGACCTGGGAAACTACAGGCCGGTAAGTTTGACATCGGTTCTGGGCAAGATGATAGAAGCCCTGATAAAAGACAGCATCTGTGAGCACATTGAAAGAAATGGACTAATGAAAGAGAGCCAACATGGCTTCTGCAAAGGAAGATCGTGCCTTACAAACTTACTGCACTTCTTTGAGGGGATAAACAGCCTGATGGACAAAGGGGAACCCATAGACATCATTTATCTCAACTTCCAAAAGGCCTTCGACAAGGTACCCCATGAGCGGCTACTTAGGAAGCTGTGGAACCACGGGATTGAAGGGGACGTACACAGTTAAACACTGGTTGGCGGGGGCGGGGCCATGCTGTGAGCAGGGAAGCTGTGTTTTTCCTGACCTCTGTAGCTCTCCCTTCCCTCTGCTTATTTTGAACTATTTTCTGCTTTGGTTCGCGACCCGATTTGGAGCGAGTGACCTTGCTTCCCTTTATGGACAAGTTTGTCCGAAAAAACGGAGCCGTTATGTCCACCAAAAGTGCTAAGAAGGACGGGACACGTGGGAAGGCCCAGGCTTCAGCAGAGGAAAAAATGGCAGGCAGGGCCGAGGACTCTGACCCTGTTACTGAACCGCTGGTGTCCAAAATCACAGCGGCAGTGGTCTCAGCGTTGGGCACGAGATTAGACACGGTTACAGAGACCTTAGCGACTTTGTCCACGGCAGTGCATGCGTTTAACAGCAGAGTGACAGAGGTGGAACAGCGGGTGAGCTCAGCAGAGGACTCTCTGAATGCAGTGCAATGTGAGCTTGCTACGCTGCGCGCCCAGGTGTCTGCTTGCACGGACAAGATTGATGATCTGGAGAACCGTTCCCGTCGGAACAACTTGCGCCTCGTAGGCATACCTGAAGTGGTGCCTGATGCTACTTTGGCTACTGTCCTGGAGAAGTGGCTTTCGTCTGAGCTCTTGGATACAGCTGCTTTAGGCCCTGTGCGGATTGAACGGGCCCACCGGCTGGGTAGGAAGGTAGATGGTGCTGCACGACCGCGCATTGTCATCCTGCGCCTGCTTAACTTTGCCATTAAAGACCAGATTATGAAATCCAACCGCAAGAAGAAAAATCTTACGTTCCAGAATCAGAGGATCCTTGTTTTCCAGGATTATTCTGTCAAGGTGGTGTCCCTTAGGAGAGGGTTCTCTCCTGTTTGCAAGAAGCTGATGGACAGGGATGTTCGTTTTACTCTACAGTTCCCGGCCAGGCTTCGTGTGCTTTACCAAGGACAGCCGCATGTGTTTGACACGTGTGAGGCGGCTCAGGCACAATTGCTGCAGTGGTTCCCGTCCCCGGATGGCTTGGCCTGAGTTGCCCGGCGGACTGTGCCTGTGTGTTCTTCATTTTCCAGCTCTTGTCCTCCTACTGCCTGGGAGTTTCTGTTTCACAGGTGGCATAAGGGGGCCTGGAGACGTGTAGGGGACACGAGACTGGCATCTTCATAGCCTGTGCATTCCTGGGCATGGAACATAGGTCTGCCTACTGTTACCCTGTGCATTTGCTGTTCTGTTTCTGGTTTTTTCACTGTTCTGTTTATTTGGTTCCTAGTATGCAGGGTTTGCATATGTGGGGGGGGGGAGGGGGAGCTATTGGCATGGGGGCACCCTCTATCTGTTTGGCATAGTGGATGGTGATTTGACTCAGTGGGGGGAGGGGGGAGGTTGGGAAGGTTGGGGGTGCGGGTCTGGGGGGGGGATGTGGATGTGTTTGATTCTTGGGTGAGTGAGTGTTTGTGGTGTGTCTGATGGGGTGAGGGCTGGGCGCCCTGGCAGCAGTTTTTGTTTATTCTGCTTGCTAATCCTTTCCGCAGGGGCCCGTGAGAGCTAAGAGGGGACTTCGCTGTGTCTCATGGAATGTTTCCGGGATAAACTCCCCAGTTAAATGAGCAAAGATCCTTCAATGTTTGGCCCGCCATCAGGCAGACATTGCTGGTTTACAGGAGACTAAACTCTCTTCGCTTGAGCATGCTAAACTCAAGCGTTCGTGGGTTGGTCAGTGTTATCATGCCTCCTCATCCAAAGCTAAGGCAGGGGTGGCTCTTCTTATTCATAAGTCTGTACCTTTTACTATGACCAAGGTCATTTCTGACCCAGAGGGACGCTATGTGTTGGTTCAGGGTATGCTCCATCAACAGCGGGTACTCCTAGCCTCTGTGTATGCTCCTAATGTGGCACAGCGTTCCTATTTCAAAAGGCTTTTGAGTACTCTTCTCCCTTTACAATCTCAGTTCTCTGCTCCTCTGGTTCTTTTGGGGGACTTTAATTCTGTACTTGACTCCAGTCTGGATTGTTCTGGGGGGTCTTCACTCACTTCCCCTAGATCTGATAATGAACTGCAGTCTTTTATACAGACCCTGGATCTGGTGGATGTGTGGCGTACTCTACATCCTGGGGACCGTGATTTCACTCATATTTCTAAGGTACATCACACATCTGCTAGGATTGACTATACTCTCCTTTCCTGTTCTTCTTTTCACTGTGTCTCTGGGGCGTCTATTGGGGCCTTGGCTATTTCGGACCATGCTCCGATATGGCTTGACCTGCTGCTCGGGGGGTGGATATAGATGGAGATTTCCTGCAGCTCTCTATCATGACCCCGATTTTTCCTCCTTTCTCATCAAGTCCTGGAGAGATTTTGTTTCATTCAATGGGGAGCATGTGGAGGATGGGGACCTTTTTTGGAGTACGGCTAAGGCGGTGTTGCGGGGGGCCATTATAGAATATAGCTCCCGTAAGCGTAAGATTTTAGCTTCTAAGATTTTGGATTTGGAACGGAGGGTTAAAATCAGCCATCAGTTGTTTATTCGTTCTCCCACCGCACAACATCAGCATGATTTTTATACTGCCCAGACGGCTTTCAATACCTTTTTGCATGAGCGGGCGCGTAATTCTTTATTTCATTCCAAATATAAATTTCATAGGTTTGGTAATAGGCCTGGCCGAATGCTTGCCAATTTGACTAAGGGTTGGAGAGGTCCTACTTTGATCTCTTCCCTGCACTCTGCTCCGGGGGCAGCTTGTGACTCAGCAATCGCAGCTGGAGGCCCTTTTTGTTCAATATTATCAAACACTATACACGGCAGAGGTCGTGGATAAGGCTCAGTTGATTGAGGACTTCCTTGATTCTCTGACATTACCCATCTTGCCGGCTGCTGCTAGTGAGGTTTTGAATCTCCCTATTTCTCGGGAAGAGGTTCTTGGTGTTGTGAAGAGGCTTCCCCTGGGTAAGTCTCCGGGACCCGATGGGTTCAGTGGTGAATTTTTCAGGCTTCTTAGTGGCTACATTGTGGACCCGCTTTGTTGCTATTTTAATCAGGCCATTGAACATGGCTCCTTTCCCGAGCTGGCTAATCAGGCTCTTATTACAGTTCTGCCTAAGCCGGGAAAGGACCATAGCCTGGTCGAGTCCTACTGCCCTATTTCCCTTATTAATGTGGACTTAAAAATACTGGCCAAATTGTTAGCGGACCGCCTGGCTCCTTATTTACCCACCTTGATACAGGAGGATCAGGTCGGTTTTGTGTCGGGCAGGCAGGCGGGACATAATGTACGCAAACTTTTGTTGGCTATGGCACATTGTGACTACCATCAAATTCCTTCTCTGGTCATTAGTTTTGACTCGGAGAAGGCATTTGATCGGGTCGAATGGGCCTTTCTTTTTCCGTTATTGGCTAGATATGGGATCTCGGGGTTCTTCATGCAGGCCTTACGAACCTTGTATTCCAACCCGGCAGCAGCGGTGCTAGTTAATGGTTGTCCCTCCTCAGTATTTCGACTGGAGAGGGGGACTAGGCAGGGTTGCCCGTTGTCCCCACTTTTATACATCTTGCTTTTTGGAGCCTTTATTGATCCAGCTTCGGCATCATCCGGATCTCTCAGGGGTGGCGGTGGGCGGCTCGTCGATCCGCTGCATGGCTTTTGTTGACGACATTATGGTTATCCTTACGGACCCGAAGAAGGCTCTAGGTCCTTTATTGGATCTCTTTCATAGTTTTGGGGAGCTCTCTGGATTGAAGCTTAATGTCTCTAAATCGGAGGCTATGGCTTTACATCTTGATATCGATGCAGTGTGGCCTCTTTTTCCACTGAGAGCGACACCTCTCCAGGTTAAATATTTAGGGGTCTATGTACCTTCAGCTCTGAATCAGTTGTATGAGGCTAATGTGGGGCCCTTACATAAAAAAACGGTTGAGCTCCTATGTCTTTGGGGTGCACTCCCTCTCTCTTTGTCCGGGCGTATCTATTTGTATAATATGATGCTGGTGCCTCGATGGTTGTATCTTCTACAGACCTTACCCTTATGGCTGAAACGTAGGGATTTGGATGTTTTGTATAAAGCGTTGCGGACCTTTTTGTGGGGTGGCAGAAGGCCTCGCCTACCACTTCATGTGTTAATGTTACCTCTCTCTATGGGTGGATTTGGTCTGCTTGATCTTCAGCTTTATAATTTGGCTTGTGGGCTGAGGGTTCTCCGTGATTGGTGTCTTGAAAGTTTGGTTGCCCTAAATTATCCACTAGAAAAGGATTTGTTGGGACCGGTGGCGGGGTTGTATGTCCTTCATGCTCCTTCTATCCGTTTGCCCCTGCCTATATGGACTCATGTTGTTTGGGCCTATATGCGCTGGGGATGGAAACTCTTGTGTAGGAAGTTTTCTTTGAACTTTATTGAGACACCGTTTCTTCCCTTGGTAGGAAATCTGGACTTTACTCCGGGTTCGGAGACTCGCACTTTTAGTATTTGGTATGCCCGGGGCATTAAAAGAGTGGGGGACCTTCTACATGAGCAGGGGCGCCTGCTTACCCCCTCGGAACTTCAGTCCTTATACGACCTTGACACTGTTGATATGTTCGGGTACTTTCAGGTGCGTCATTATATCTCTGGCCTAGACACATTGGGGGTGACAGCTCACAGTGCTGATCGCTTGGGTCGGTGTCTGGCTTTATGGGAACCGGTGGCCCCTAAGCTGAGCTATTATATCTCGACCTTACTGACCTTGTGTCCTGATACACAGACTGGTCACTTGGCACGCGCCTGGAGCCAGGACTTGCAGAGTGACATCTCGCCGGATGTGCTTTCCCATAGTTTTGGCAGCATTGCGGCTGTTTCTTGGAGTATGATTCATCGGGAGCAGGAATATAAGTTGTTGCATAGAGCTTTCATTTCACCAGTCCGAGCCTTTTGAGCGGGTTTCGCTGACAGGGATACTTGCCCTAAGTGTGCCTCTCCTGGAGCCACGTTGGGGCATATGTTTTGGACATGCTCTTGTATACAGCGGTTTTGGTCTCAGGTTTGGTCTTATCTTCGTTCGTTCCTGCCAAATTTGCCAGCTTGTTCTCCTTTGATTGCTCTTTTTTATGTACTGGATGGGATGGGATCTCTGCCCGGAGGGAACCGTTTGTTTGTCCAGAAAGCTGGCCAAACGGGCGATTTTAGTGTGCTGGCGGGAGCAGGCTATCCCAACGGTGGTACAATGGCAACGTTCACTCTTTGAATTGGCCTTGCTGGAGCGCCGGGCTGTGTCTGGTAGGGTTCCCCGTAGTTGGGATCGTTTTCAGGAGATTTGGGAGGCTTATTGGACGGCTTTGCCACACCGTTCTAGGAGTTTACTGCTTAACTCATAGGATATGGGGGACTGCACCTCTTTCTTTCTATTCTATTCTGCTCTCTGGCGCTTGTTGCTTGTTTCCTCACTCACTCACTCATACATACCTGTGTTTTTTTCTGACATCTTTCTTTTTGTTGTGCCATCCACATGGGAGGGGGGGGGCTGGGTGGGTAGGTTGGGTATCTTTGGGGTGATATTTGTAAAATCTTTTCTGAGCACTTGATTCTTTATGGCACTGTGTGACTGTTGTATTCTTAGTTGATGCCTTGTACTTAGGGTTTGCCATGGTGTATTATTGCTCTTTTGGCACGGCTGCCTTTTGTTGTGTTCTTTGTTTTTTCTTGATTTGCTCAATAAAATATATTTAAAAAAAAAACAAAAACAAAAAACACTGGTTGGCAGGCAGGAAGCAAAGGGTTGGAATGAAGGGCCACTACTCGGACTGGAGGAGGGTCATGAGCGGAGTTCCGCAGGGGTCGGTACTCGGACTGCTGCTGTTCAATGTATTTATTAATGACCTAGAAACGGGGATGAAATATGAAGTTATAAAATTTGCTGATGACACTAAACTCTGTAGCAGGGTTAGAACTGTGGAAGAATGAGAAGGATCTACAAAGGGACCTGAACAAACTGGAGGAGTAAAAATAAATGGCAGATGAGCTTCAAAGTAGGGAAATGCAAGGTCATGCATATAGGGAAAAAGAACTCGATGTTCAGCTACCAAATGGGGGGATTAGTACTAGAGGGAAGTAACCTTGAAAAAGACGGGTGTGTGGGTGGACACAACAATGAAGTCAACGGCACAATGTGCAGCAGCCTCAAAGAAGGCAAACAGAATGTTGGGTATTATTAAGAAGGGTATTACAACCAGAACAAAGGAAGTCATCATGCCGCTGTATCGCGCGATGGTGCGACCGCATCTGGAATACTGTGTCAAATATTGGTCGCCGTACCTAAAGAAGGACATGGAGATACTTGAGAGGGTTCAGAGAAGAACGACAAGAATGATAAAAGGTATGGAAAACCTTTCATACCTTGAGAGGCTAGAAAGGCTGGGGCTCTTCACCCTGGAAAAGTGGAGACTCAGAGGAGACATGATAGAGACTTACAAGATCATGAAGGGCATGGAGAAGGTGAAAAGGGACAGATTCTTCAGCCTATTGGAAACTACAAGAACAAGGGGGCACTCGGAGAAATTGAAAGGGGAAAGGTTTAGAACCAATGCTAGGAAATGTTTCATCACTCAGAGGGTGGTGGACACCTGAATACGCTTCCGGAGACTGTAATAGGACAGAGTACATTAAGGGGATTCAAAGAGGGATTGGACAAGTTCCTGAAGGATATGGGGATTGAGGGATATAGATAGAGGTAGAGATAGGTAGAGAATGACATGGGGAAAAAATCTGTCCCCGTCACTGCACCGTCCCCGGCCCACCATCATCTGCACCGCTCCGTCACCACCGTTCCCTTCACCGCCCCGTCACCGCCATCCCTTTCACCGCCCCGTCACCGCCACTGCCATCCCATTCACCGCCCCGTCACCGTCCCCACAGCATCCATATAAGCCTCAGTACTACGAAACACCATGAAGACAGAAGAGAATCCTGCCACCACTACTACTACTACTGCACTGAGAATCTGTTTCAGTGCATCTGCCCTGTAGTAAAAACAGAACATAAAATAAATCAATTGACTTGTCCTCCCTTGCAATGACGTGTCCCCCATGTTCACCTATAGCTTGAATTGGGTCAATTGTGCACACTAAAAATGCAGGTGGATCTGGAACGTGAGCGCAGGCAGGCAGTGATACAAAAACAGCAGACACCCGACCGATTGCAGTGTTCTGCCATCTCCCTCCCTCCATCTCACCTTAGATGTAGAGTATGCCGGCTTTCTTTTTCGCCCAGCCGCACGTGCGGGTGCTCATTTGTTCAATATTCTCCTCTGATGCAACCAGAAGCAGGAAGTTTGTAAGAGAGGAGAAGATTGATCAACTTGAGCAGCCGCGCAAGCGCGGCTTTTTGAACGCGTGCGGCTGGGCGAAAAAGAAAGCCGGCATACTCTATATCAGTGTTTTTCAACCTATTTACACCCATGAACCGGCAGAAATAAAATAATTATTTTGTGGACTGGCAAACTACTAGGACTAAAATTTTAAAACTCTGTTTCCGCCCCATCTCCGCAAGCTCGGTTACCTCAGTAACTATAGAAAAATAGACAAATATAGTGCAAAATATAGACAGCAGATATAACTTCTCAAAACTGACACATTTTGATCACTAAATTGAAAATAAAATCATTTTTCCTACCTTTGCTGTCTGGTGATTGATTTCATGAGTCTCTGGTTGCGTTTCCTTCTGTCTGTGTATCCTTTCTTTCATTTCTTTCTTTCTGCACTCAGGCCCAAGAATTGTCCCTTTCTATTCCTTCCCTCTTTCCTTCCTATGTCCTTAGTGCCCCCGGTGCCTCCTTCCCATGTCTTTAGTGCCTCCAGTGCCTCCTTCCCATGTCCTTAGTTCCCCTTCCTGTCTTTAGTGCCCCAGTGCCTCCTTCCCATGTCCTTAGTGCCCCTTCCTGTCTTTAGTGCCCCAGTGCCTCCTTCCCATGTCCTTAGTGCCCCTTCCTGTCTTTAGTGTCCCCAGTGCCTCCTTCCCATGTCTTTAGTGCCCCTAGTGCCTCCTTCCTATGTCCCTCTCACTGCCTTCTACACTTTGTCCCACCTCCACCCCCGAATCCTGCCTGCCTACCTTTCTCCCTCCCCAGCCAAAGCCAGCCTGCTGCCTCCCTGCCGCTCAAAAAAAAAAAAAAAAGCCTCCTTCCTTTTCCCCTGCTCTTACCGCCATGCTCATGCTGCAGCTACTAAAGCCGACAGGAAGTCTTTCCGACTCAATTCTGAAGTTGGAGAGGACGTTCTGGGCCAGCCAGGCAGCATGGCGATAAGAGCGGGAGAAAAGGAGAGGCTTTTTTTTTTTTTTTTCTTCGCACGGACCGGCAGAAGTTCAACCGGCGGTTGCTCTTCAGTTCAAAGGTGAGGTGGAGGGAGGGAGATGGCGGGGACCGCACGATCTTGATTGCCTCACTGCGGGGACAAGTCCATTCACCGCTCTACGGGGCGGTGAATGGCCTTGTCCCCGTCCAGCAGAGGCCACTATTTTTTCTTCCCCGTTTCGGCGGGCTACCCGCGGGTAACCCGCCACCGTGTCATTCTCTAGAGATAGGTTCATAAAAGGGTATAGATAGAAGAATAATGAGGATTGAAAGGTTTTAGTCAAAGGATCACTTACAGGTCATGGACCTGATGGGCCGCCGCGGGAGCGGAATCGCTGGGCGCGATGGACCCCTGGTCTGACCCAGCGGAGGCAATTTCTTATGTTCTTAATTATGTTTTTCCCTTCATATCCTTCCTTAAGCACTACTAATCTTAAATTCTGTCTTCTTGAGAAGTTTTCAAATTCAGTTAGTTTCTTTTGGATAGCTGTAATCATTTTATGATCTTCTCTGTATTCAATCTGTGTTTGTTCTAGATTTGTAACTCGATTTTCCATTTTGTCCATTCGATGGTTAATGAAATCCAATTTACCATTCATATTATTTATTTCGCTTTTCATTTCTTTCATTGTTATATTTATGTTTTCCAGTTTATCTAATATTTCAATGATGTCCAGTGCATCTATAGAAGATGAGTCTCCACTTATTGCTTGTGCGTCCTCTTTCAATCTTTTTGCTTTACAGGATGATTTTCCTGCAACCTCCTGTGGTTTTTGTTTGATTGAAGTCATCTTATTATTTCCTCCAAATTTTGAAAGATTTGAACTTATAACGTATATTAATTTCTGTTAATACAAGTTCAAAGGAGGGAGCTCTGCCTTCACCCTACCATACGCTGAGGGGTTCATAATAAAAAAAAAAAAGTCTAAAAAGTGTCCTAAGTGGCTACTTGGACGATCAAAAAGCCTGATCATTAAAGTACCCATAACTAAAGCTGTTTTTTATCTAAAACCAGCTTAGGCCTTTCCCCTGCCTCTAGATGCACAGAGAGAAAAGAGGTGTGTTTAGAGGAGGGGAAAGGGCGGGCGGGAGGTGGGCCGACCTACACCTAGGCGAACAACAGGTATAACCAAAACCGTAGGCAAGTTGCCTAGTCGGCACTTATATCTTTTTGACTTAGACAAAGTCAAACCAGGTCTAAGTGCCGAAAAAGGGGCCGCTGAGCTGATGGCCGCTGGCGCGATCAGTTCAGCAGCCCGGCAACCTATCCACCGCAACCATCGCGGCAGGAGAGATGCCTCATCTCCCCTACCGCGATGCGATCACTCCTCTACCCGAACTGCCGCAACCCGCGGCAGGAGAGATGCCCAATCTCTCCTGCCACGGGTTGTGGCAATTCGGGTACAGGAGTGATTGCATCGCGGCAGGGGAGATGGCCAATCTCTCCTGCCGCGATACATCATCCCCCCCCCGACGATATCGGGGCAAGAGGGAGCCCAAGCCCTCTTGCCTGGCAATCGTGCCCCACCCCGACTCAATATGGCCAGGAGAGAGCGCAAGCCCTCCTGGCCCCGGCGACCCCCCCCCCCCTCCGACACGAACTTGCCAGGAGAGAGCCCAAGCTCTCCTGTCCCCGGCGACCCCCCGACTGGATTGGGCAAGAAGGAAGCCCAAGCCCTCCTGGCCCCGGTGACTCCCTACTCCCACTACAATACGGATAGGAGGGATCCCAGGCCCTCCTGCCCTCGACACAACCCCCCTCCCACCAATGACCGCCCCCCCCCCCCAGAATCCCCGATCGGCACCCCGCCGACCCGCCCATGTGCTTAAGGCCCCGCCCACAGGAGGAGCCTAAGGCTCCTGGGCCTATTCTGATTGGGCCAGGCCCCACCTGTGGGTGGGGTTTCTGCCGCCTGGGCCAATCTGGCCCAATTCTGGACCTGGCTGGCCTGCCGGACGGGCGGGCTTGGCACCCGTCCATCTGGCCAATGTTAAAGGTACAGGGAAGGGGTGGGGGTGGGGGGGTCGTGGGGTCGGACGGGGGAGTCGTGGGTCGGCGGGGGGGCCAATCGGGGGTTCTGGGGGGGCGGTCGTTGGGGGGTAGGGGTAGGGGTCGCCGGGCCAGGAGGGCTTGGGTTTCCTCCTGGCCCAATCCAGTCGGGGGGTT
Source organism: Geotrypetes seraphini (assembly GCF_902459505.1). Lineage (NCBI taxonomy): Eukaryota > Metazoa > Chordata > Amphibia > Gymnophiona > Dermophiidae > Geotrypetes > Geotrypetes seraphini. The sequence continues at coordinate 280,851,307 of NC_047085.1, read as the reverse complement.
GGCGGGGCCAGGAGAGCTTGGGCTCCCTCCTGGCCATATCAATTTGGGGGGGGGCACGATCGCTGGAGCAAGAGGGCTTGGGCTCCCTCTTGCCCCGATATCGTCGGGGGTGCCGCAGCTGCCGTGGGGCAAGAGGGCTTGGGCTCCCTCTTGCCCCGATGTTGTCGGGGGGGGGGGTTCACGGTTCGACAGGGCAGGAGGGCTTGGGCACCCTCCTGCCAGGATCGTTGGGGGGGGGGGGGATTCTGTAACCGGTGTTGTTTTTGACAGACACTGGTTACAGAATCCAGCTTTTAGGCGAAGGACTGGCTCCTCCTTCGCCTAAAAGCCCTTGTGTTGGACGTTTGGGGCTTAGGCGTTTTTTTTTTTGGTTCATTATGGGCAAAAAGTGTAAACGTCCTGGAGGTGTTCTTGTAGACGTAGTGGTGATCTGGGCGTTTAATAGAGGCAGGCCATAATCAAAACAAGGATGTTTGTTTTGGTTATGGACATTTTCCCTTCTTCTGCTTTGAACATTTAAGGACTTAGGCCAAAAGGGGACTTAGACGTTTTTTTTTTGATTATACCCCTCCACGTCTCCAAGTTCCGGAATCATTAAACAGAATTCTACTGAACAAATTCTGCAGGTGAAAAGTGATGAAAGAGTTAAAAGAAATATCGACAACACTGATTAAAGATGAGAACTTGGTACATCAAAAGCTAAAACAAATTGAAAACTACAACAGGAGGCTCAATATTCATGTACTGAATTTCCCTCGATCACTAGCCTTAAATCCACTTGAATTCTTTAAAAAACATCTAACTGAGATTCTTAAATTTCCTCAACAAGCCGTTCCTCCAATTAACAAGATACTGTATATTATATTCCTAGTTTAGTTTCCAAGGATACTGATGAAGGAAACTTAGGGCTCCTTTTACTAAGGTGCACTAGCGTTTTTAGCGCAAGCAGGAAATTACCGCACGCTATACCACGCGCTACGCTTCTAGAGCTAACACCAGCTCAATGCTGGCGTTAAGGTCTAGCATGCGCAGCAATGTAGCGCGTGCTATTCCACGCGTTAAAGCCCTAACGTGGCTTAGTAAAAGGAGCCCTTAGTGCAAGAAGAAAAAGATGAATTGAAAGATTTATCTGCTGTACTGGAAGATTCCCTTTCTGATGTAAAGGAAAGGGCGACATTATTAGTCTCATTCGCATTTGAGCAGGACTTGAATTCAGTGATGAAACTTTACTTCAAAAATTCCCACTTGATTTTTTCTGGTCAAAGGATTTGGAGTTATCCAGATATTTCAAAGACTACATAAGACATTAGGTAAGAATTCTTGTCTATGTGAGAAGTTAAAAAGTTGGGGGCTTCCTATTTGTTAGCATGCCTTGTAAATGTTTAATTCGTTACCTGGTGATTAAGTATACTTTTTTTGTACCTTCACAACTGAAAGCCTTTTTAGACCTTAAAAAGATCTCCAGGTATACATAGATCAACTGGGAAAATTTGTATGTTTGGGTTTGTTAAACGTAGTCAGCTTTCTTACATATATTTTTAAAAAATCTTTATTCATTTCATATCTTAAAATCAAGTACAGTAAATGATGTTTAACATATATTTTTTCTTTTTATTGAAATCTTCTCCATGGGTTTATTGGACGCCCCTAGAGTAATGGTGGTCTAAGAAAGAAAATTATGGGCTGCTTTTACTAAGTTGCGATAGCATTTTTAGTGCGTGCAGAATTTTAGCACGCGTTAAACCCACACTATGTGGCTAGAACTAACGCCAGCTCAATGCTGGCGTTAGTGTCTAGCGCGCGCTAAAACCGCTATCGCAGCTTAGTAAAAGGAGCCCTATGTTTTTTTCTTCAATAATTTCTTTATTTGTATCTGTTTACTTTTCTGAATTTTTGTCAACAAGTGTTTACTTTTATGTTATTGCAAAATTAAATAAAGAAAAAAGAAATAAAAGAACGCATTTTAACTTGCCCTTGAATCTATCTATATGTCTCCACAATTGGGGAGCTGTAACTGAAAAAATGTATTGTCTGCGAGTATTAATGGATTTTAGTGAAGGAACAGTCAATAAGTGTTGATCACTGGATCGAAGTGTTCTGGTTGGAACATACAGGATCAACACTCTATTGATAAAGGCTGGGGTTTTATACACCAGCGCTTTAAGAGTTAGCAAACAAATTTTATAATTTATTCAGTGTGACACCGGAAGCCGGAAGTGAGATTCTTTAAGAAGAGGTAAGACATGATCAAATTTCTTTGCTTTCATAATAGGTTTTATAGAGGTGTTCTGTATTAGTTGAAGGCGTCTGATTTCCTTTTGAGCAATACCCTGAAATACAGCATTACAATAATCAGTTTTGGATATAACCAACGAATGAATCAGTATGTTAAACGATTTTGGTTCTAACAATTTAGAAATCGAACGAATTTGCCATAATCTGAAGAATGTTGATTTTACTACACTGCTGATATGTTCATGGTATGACAATTTCTAGTCAAATACAACCCCTAGAATTTTAATAGTGGTGACTGACTGAAGAGTAATGCATTTATTTAAGTCCTTCTTTCCGTGGAAGCATTACTTCCCTAGCAACAGCAGCAGATGAATCCAGAGACCAATGGGATAGCTCACATCTACCAGCAGGCGGAGATAGAGAAACTGATTAACAGGTGGTCCTATTGGCTGGCACTCCTCCTGTTTATCCAGTATTCTCTATCTCCCAGCAGGAAAAGGTCGCTATTCAATTAGCTCCTGAATTCTGGCTGTGGCTGGAACTTTATTTTCTCCTGTTGAGGTTTCTCTTCAGCGAGACTGCCATTCTGTTTCTCCTGTTGAGGTTTCTCTTCAGTGAGCTGGCAATGCTATTTCTCCTGATGAGATTTTCTCTTCAGTGAGACAGGGGTGTCCGGCTGAACGGTGCCGGCTTTAGGGGTTACACCTGGGCCCCTCCAGGTCCCTGCCTCACCCTCCCTCCATTGCTAGAGAGTCTGACTGGGTCTCAATTTTTTTCTTCTTTCCCTTCTCTGTAAAAAAAAAAGAGACCACAGTTGCTACATTCTGCCATGCTTTTGCTGCAAACTGGCTTCAACCGGCCCTAACAACAAGCCTGTGAGTATGTCTGGCTTTTACAGTTGTTTGAACTTCAGGTTCTGTTTGGGAATATTAGTACTGTGGGTTCGGTCATTGTACATTTAAGGTATGAATATTTTAAGGCTAAGTTTTATGACTAGAAATCCGTGGAGGGAGCCGGGACTTCCCGCCCTTTGCATGCACGCGCTTGGTTTCCTTGTTGGTTACAGCGCGACAGTAGCGATGCGATTTCATGCTCGTACTTGTTCTCATTGTTGGGTTTCAGTGCAGCAGTAGTCCTGTTTATTCTGAGGCTCTCTTTCATCGGTGTTTGTCACGGCCATGTGCAGCTGATTGTGCAGGTGCCGATTTATAGCAGCACGCATGAGATGGGACATGTTTTTTCCGGCGCTGTGGACCGTTCTTCTGGTTATTCCCCGAGTCTGATTTTCTTTCTATGCAAGCTGCGGCAGGGTAAATTTTGCGGGGCTCGAATCCGACTATGTTTCTAGGAGCGTTGATGCAGCGACCACGTGTCAGCGAGAATCAGGCGTGCGCTTGGGTCTCCGGCGATGGCGGGAGAGCTGCAGCGTTCCGGTAGTTTGTTTCCAGCTGACTTTGGTCAGGGTATGCCGGGGCTTCTCTCCTTTCCGGTTCAGACAAGTTGTATGTGTTTCACCAGCTTTGGGACAAGCTTGGGCAGATTTATATGTCTATGTCTGTGTTCCTACTGTACTCCCTTGAAGGAAGCTGCTTGTTTAATCGGACTCTGGGGTTAGCACTCAAGGGGTTTACCAGAGAGACTCTGACCTGGGCTAGGTCACCCGGTCTTGGTTTGTCTCCGGATGAGGCGACATACGGCAACTCACGGCATGGTGAGATCAGCAGTAAGATAGTGCCCTGTATTTCATACAGGTATCTCATTGTCTCTCTTGGGGTCCCTGCAGATTGAGCCTTTGTCTGTTGGTAACTGTCCTTATTTGGGCCTCTGTGCTGAGCTGCATGTGTCTAGTAGTGGCACAGGATATATATGCCTAAAGGTAGTACAAACAGTTTCCAAGTTCGGGCTGTCTCTATGGGCATAATGACACTGCGCATCTTCCTGCGGCCAGGACTCTCTTTCTCTATTTCTGAGGGGGTCTGGACTTCAGATTTCCATGCTTATCACGCTGGTTTCTCCTGTCACCATTTTCTCATGGCACATGCTAGACGGGCCCCCCGACCAGACAAGAAGGGCTGTATAGCTCCTTTTAACCAGGAACCAGTTACCTATTCTATCAAACCCGTGGAGGATCACGCACTATGTGGCTGTTAGCCTCATCCCTGAAGCTCTCATTAGCGATGTGAGCTTTGTCTGATACCTGTAAGGATGCTGTTGTTTATCCCAGGACAAGCAGGCAGCATATTCTTGACTGATGGGTGACGGCACCGACGGAGCCCCGGTACGGACAATTTTAGAGTGATTGCACTCTAAGAACTTTAGAAAGTTCTAGCTAGGCCGCACCGCGCGTGCGCGAGTGCCTTCCCGCCCGACAGAGGCGCGCGGTCCCCAGTTTTCTTAATTCCGCGGAGCTAAGAAGACGCGTGTTTCCAACGGCTGTTGGAAGTTTTTTCTCTTTTCACTTGCCTTCCCGCTTGCGAATATTTTTTTCTTCATATTTTATTTCTTTCCTTCTTATTTACCGTTTGTGTAAAAAAAAAAAAAAAAAAAATCTTTTTATTTTTCATTTTTTTGTCGATCTGCCCCGGCGGGGCCTGTTGGCACCATCGAAGCCTCCGGCTTCGATTTTGCTACAGCAGTTTTTCCCTTCATGCCCCCGTCACCGGGTTTCAAAAAGTGTCAGCGGTGTGCACGCCCTATCTCCCTCTCTGACCCGCACAAGTGGTGTCTCCAGTGTCTGGGTCCGGACCATAGGGCTGAAACCTGCACCCGCTGTAGTTCTTTACAAAAAAGAACTTTAAAAAATCGTCAAATTCAGCAGCGGATCCTTTTCGGTACCGCTATGGAAGTTGCACCGGTATCGACGTCGACGACTTCCTCCAAATCGACTCCGACTGCCTCGGCACCGCAAGATACATCGCCGGTGTCGACTCCTGTAGGTAAGCCGGCTAAGAAGCCTTCCCCTACTGTTCTAGGCCCGCCAGTCGAGCATGCAGTGAGCCAAGTCCTGCAGACTGAGCGCCGGCCCCGTAAACGCTCCGCTCCCATTGAAGTCACTGCCTCGTCATCGGCATCGACTTCACCCGAGCGTCGAGCGGCACTGAAGGTACCGAGCAAGAAAAAACCGGTACCGGTGCCATCGGGACCAACGTTGGATGAGCGTATTGCCTCTATCCTCCGGGCCCAACTTAAGGAGCAACTCCAACACTTGCTCCCGGCTCTGTTGACTCCGAACCTTCCAGTGTCGGTACCGACTGAGCCTTCGGTGCCGTCTGTCGATCAGCCTCTTTTATTGTCATCGACTGTTTCGGCACCGCACAAATCTTTGTCCATGCCTGTTCTGTCAGCAGAACCAAAACGGCGTGCTACTCCTACGGTGTCGGAACCGGTACTGTTCTCTGAACCCCGTACCGTACTACATTCCCCGGGTACTGTCTCCACTTGGTCTGGTAAATCGGTACGCAAGACTAAGCATACTGAAACATCGACTCCACTTTCCCAGGGCCGTTTCCAATCGGTACGGGACCCTGACTTGTGGGACGACTCAGATGATCCCCTCGGTACCGAGGAGGATTACACATCTGATGAGGATGAACCATCGGTGCAGGATACTACTGCTAAGCCAGAGCACTCCTCCTTCACAAAATTTTTAAAGGAAATGTCAGACACCCTGTCTATTCCTTTGGAGTCTGACTCAAAAAAATCCAAAGCATTTCTGGATGCTTTGGATTTTGACCAACCTCCTAAGGAGTTTTTAAAGTTACCCCTCCATGACATCTTGAGGGAAACTTTTTATAAGAATCTTGAAACTCCTTTGACAATTCCGGGAGCCCCAAGAAAACTGGAATCTCTGTATAAAGTGATTCCAATCCCAGGGTTTGACAAGCACCAACTTCCCCATGAATCTCTGTTGGTAGAGTCAACCCTAAAGAAATCTACAGGAGCCAGTGTGTATGCCTCTGTCCCTCCTGGCAGAGAAGGAAAGGCCATGGATAAATTTGGAAAGCGCCTTTACCAAAATGCCATGCTGGCCAACCATTCAGGTAATTACGCATTCCACTTCTTGTTTTACCTGAAGCATCTCATTCAACAGGTGACCTCTTTTCAAAAGTATATTCCGGACCGTAAGCTTCCTGCTTTTCAGCAATGTACCTCTAGTCTTTTGCAACTCAGGAAGTTTATGGTCCGTTCCATTTATGATACTTTTGAACTGACGTCACGAGCTACTGCTATCTCTGTAGCAATGAGAAGGTTGGCATGGCTACGGGTCTCAGACCTGGATGTAAACCATCAGGACCGGCTTGCCAATGCGCCTTGCCTAGGGGATGAGCTGTTTGGGGAGTCCATGGATACCACCACACAAAAGCTCTCCACCCATGAAACTAGGTGGGACACCTTGTTGAAAAACAAGAAGAAACCTCCTCCTCCTCGTCCATTCAGACAACAATCGTCATATCAAAGGAGGTTTTCTGCTCGACCGGCTCAGCCTCATCCCCCTCAACCTCGCAGACAGCGTCAACAGCAGCAACAGGCTCGTCAACAACAACAGCCTACTGTAAAACCGGCTACTCAACCTAAGCCGACACAGCCCTTTTGACTCTCTTCTCCAGAACATTGCCAGTCTTCCTCCCTCATGTCCTCTACCTCAGCCCATAGGAGGTCGACTACAGGTTTTTCTGTCTCGCTGGGAAGCAATCACCTCCGACCAGTGGGTACTTGCTATCATCGCTCACGGCTACTCCCTAAACTTTCAGACTCCTCCACCGTTAAGTCTGCCAAAAGAGTCTGCTTCCAACAAGGCTCAGTCCCTCCTCCTCGCTCAGGAGGTTCAATCCCTCCTTCTTCTCAATGCCATCGAACCAGTTCCTCTAGACCAGCAAGGACTGGGATTTTATTCCCGGTACTTTCTTGTACCCAAAAAGACCGGAGATCTCAGACCAATATTAGATCTCAGGGATCTCAACAAATGTCTGGTCAAGGAGAAGTTCAAGATGTTATCTCTTGCCACCCTATACCCTCTTCTCTCTCAGGAAGACTGGCTATGTTCCCTCGATCTCAAGGAGGCGTATACTCACATTCCAATTCATCTGATGTCCAGACAATATCTTCGCTTTCTTGTCAACCAACATCATTACCAATACAAGGTGCTACCCTTCGGCCTAGCCTCTTCTCCCAGGGTATTCACCAAATGTCTGATTGTGGTCGCAGCTTATCTCCGCTCCCACAATTTTCAAGTCTTCCCTTATCTGGACGACTGGCTCATCAAGGCTCCTTCTCCTCAGTCCGTTCACATAGCCACCAATCAGACCATTTACTTCCTTCGACTGTTGGGGTTCGAAATCAATCTACCCAAGTCGCACCTCATTCCAACTCAGCGACTTCAATTCATTGGAGCCATTCTGGATACTGTTCGGATGAGGGCTTTTCTTCCTCCAAACCGCCTTCACACCATCCTTCATCTCTGTCAGCAGGTGTTCCAGGAAACTTCCATCTCTGCAAATCACATGATGGTGCTCTTGGGACACATGGCCTCCACAGTACATGTCACTCCCTTCACACGTCTCCACCTGCGTACTCCTCAATGGACCTTAGCGACCCAGTGGTCCCAAGCGACGGATCCTTGTTCACAACTCATATCTGTGACCTCGTCTCTTCGACAGTCGCTTCTTTGGTGGTTGAAATCCTCAAATCTATCCAGAGGTCTACTGTTTCATCTACCTCCTCATCAACTGGTCATCACCACGGATTCCTCCCCCTATGCATGGGGAGCTCACTTGAACGAGTTCCAAACTCAGGGGTTTTGGACCACCCAGGAAAAGAAACATCACATCAATTTCCTGGAACTCAGAGCGATGTTTTACGCCCTCAAAGCTTTTCAACATCTCCTTTTTCCTCAGGTTCTTCTCATTTGCACAGACAACCAAGTTGCAATGTACTACATCAACAAACAAGGAGGGACGGGATCCCGTCCTTTGTGTCAGGAAGCTCAAAGGATTTGGACCTGGGCGACTGCTCGTCACCTATTCCTGAAAGCAGTCTACATCCAAGGGGAACAGAATTGCTTAGCAGACAATCTCAGCAGAATTCTTCAACCTCACGAATGGACTCTCGACCCCTCGACTCTCCAGTCCATTTTCTCTCAATGGGGCACTCCTCAAGTGGATCTTTTTGCAGCTCCCCACAACCATCAACTGCCCCTGTTTTGCTCCAGACTTTACTCTCCTCACCGTCTGGAACCCGATGCATTTCTCCTGGATTGGACCAATCTCTTCCTTTATGCATTCCCTCCTCTTCCGCTCATGCTGCGCACCTTATTCAAGCTCAAGAGGGAACAAGCCACCATGATTCTCATCGCTCCACGGTGGCCCAGACAGCATTGGTTTTCCCTTCTACTTCAACTCAGTTCCAGGGAACCCATACCTCTTCCTCAGTTTCCTTCACTACTTACACAGCATCAGCAAACGCTTCTTCATCCCAACTTACAGTCTCTGCACCTGACAGCTTGGTATCTCTCGGGCTGACTTCAGCGCATGCTCTCCTTTCTCAGCCTGTCCGTTCTATTATTGATGCCTCCAGGAAACCGTCTACTCTTCAATGTTACCAACAAAAGTGGTCTCGGTTTTCTTCCTGGTGCCTGTTACATCACCATAATCCCATATCTACAGCAGTGGGACTGGTGTTGGACTATCTATTGTCCTTATCTGACTCTGGTCTTAAATCCTCTTCGATAAGGGTCCACCTTAGTGCCATTGCAGCTTTTCATGAGCCGATTCATGGAAAACCCCTCTCAGCTCATCCCTTAGTTTCAAAGTTCATGAAGGGCCTTTTCAATGTGAAACCACCTCTTAAGGCCCCTCCTGTTGTATGGGATCTTAATGTGGTTCTTTCTGCGTTAATGAAGCCTCCTTTCGAGCCGTTGGCCTCAACGCATTTTAAATTTCTAACTTGGAAAGTGGTCTTTCTAATAGCTCTCACTTCAGCCAGGAGGGTCAGTGAGCTTCATGCACTGGTGGCGGATCCACCTTTCACTGTTTTTCACCATGATAAGGTCGTCCTCCGTACACATCCAAAGTTCCTTCCTAAGGTTGTGTCTGAATTTCATCTTAACCAATCCATCGTTCTACCTGTTTTTTCCCCAAAGCCTCATTATAATCCAGGTGAACAGGCTTTGCATACCTTGGATTGTAAACGTGCTCTGGCTTACTATCTTGATCGCACCAAACCTCACAGATCATCTCCTCAACTGTTTTTGTCCTTCGATCCTAACAAGTTGGGTCATCCTGTATCTAAACGCACTCTGTCCAATTGGCTTGCTGCTTGCGTTTCTTTTTGTTGTGCTCAGTCGGGCCTGACACTGGAAGGTTCTGTCACGGGCCACAAAATTAGAGCTACATAGAAACATAGAAAGATGACGGCAGAAAAGGGCTACAGCCCATCAAGTCTGCCCACTCTTCTGACCCACCCCATCAAGTCTGAGTGCTAATGACCCAGATCCTTAGCTCGACCCCCATAGGGATCCCACGTGGATGTCCCATTTATTCTTAAAGTCTAGCACGCTGGTGGCCTTGACCACCTGCACCGGAAGTTTGTTCCAGTGATCTACAACCCTTTCTGTGAAGAAATACTTCCTGGTGTCACCATTAAATTTCCCTCCTCTGAGTTTGAGCGGGTGCCCCCTTGTGACCGAGGGTCCCCTGGGGAAGAATATATCGCTTTCCGCCTCGACACGACCTGTGATGTACTTAAATGTCTCAATCATGTCTCCCCTTTCTCTACGCTCCTCAAGAGTGTATAGCTGTAGTTTGCCCAGTCTTTCTTCGTATGAGAGACTCTTGAGTCCGGAGACCATTCTAGTGGCCATTCGCTGGACAGATTCAGCTCGAAGCACATCTTTTTGGTAGTGTGGTCTCCAAAATTGCACACAGTATTCCAGGTGAGGTCTCACCATGGCTCTGTAAAGCGGCATTATGACTTCAGGTTTGCGGCTGATGAAGCCTCTATTGATACATCCCAACATCTGCCTTGCCTTGGATGAGGCCTGCTCCACCTGTTTGGCAGCCTTCATATCTGCACTGACGATTACTCCCAAGTCCCGTTCTTCTGAAGTCCTAGCTAGTGTTTCCCCATTTAAGGTGTAAGTTTTGCATGGATTTCCGCAGCCGAGATGCATGACCTTACATTTCTTAGCATTGAAGCCCAGCTGCCATGTCGAGAACCAGTTTTCCAACGTGATCAAATCCTGCGTCATATTATCCTTGAGATTGCTTTCACTTACTATATTACACAGTTTGGCGTCGTCGGCGAACAATGTTACTTTACCCTGAAGCCCTTGGGTCAAGTCCCTTATGAATATGTTGAAAAGGGATGGTCCCAGGACCGAGCCCTGCGGCACTCCGCTAGTCACTTCTGATGTCTCAGAGAGGGTGCCGTTGACCACCACCCTCTGAAGTCTTCCACTCAGCCAATCGTTGACCCATGCAGTTAGTTTCTCACCTAACCCCATCGACTTCATCTTGTGCAATAGTCTGCGGTGTGGGACACTGTCAAAAGCTTTACTGAAATCCAAGTACACTATGTCCAGAGACTCTCCCGAGTCTAACTTTCCCGTCACCCAATCAAAGAAGCTGATTAGATTGGATTGGCATGACCTACCCCTAGTGAATCCATGTTGACAGGGATCCCTTAGGTTCCCCTCGTCCAAAATCGTGTCTAGTTTACCTTTAAGTAAAGTTTCCATGAGTTTACATACTACTGATGTGAGACTTACTGGTCTGTAATTTGCAGCCTCTGCTCTGCAACCTTTTTTGTGCAGAGGAATGACGTTGGCTGTTTTCCAGTCCAGGGGGACTCTCCCCGTACTTAGGGAGAGATTGAAGAGTACTGCTAACGGTTTTGCCAAAACATCGCTTAGCTCTCTGAGCACTCTTGGGTGCAAATTGTCCGGTCCCATGGCTTTGTTCACCTTAAGTCTTGACAGTTCACTGTAGACATCAGCAGGTGTGAACTCAAAATTCTGAAATGGATCTTCCATGCTTTGCTTCATTTCCAGCCTTGGCCCGTGCCCTGGTGCCTCGCAGGTAAAGACCGAGCAGAAGTAATCATTCAGCAGTTTGGCTTTATCGGAATCTGTTTCCACATAATTCCTGTCTGGCGTTCTAAGGCGTACTATCCCATTTGTGTTCTTCTTCCTGTCACTAATGTACCTGAAGAAGGATTTGTCCCCTTTCTTAATGTTCTTCGCTAGAGTTTCTTCCATTCGAAGTTTGGCCTCCCTGACTGCTGTTTTGACCGCTGCAGACTTTGTCTTGTATTCAATGTTTGCTTCCTTCTCCCCGGTGCATTTGTATAAGAGAAATGCTCTTTTCTTCTCCTTGACGCGGTTCGAGACCTCATCAGTGAACCATTTGGGTCTCTTGTTTCTTTGTTGTTTATTTACCGATTTAATGTAGCGGATAGATGCCTCATGAAGGGTCGACTTCAAGGTTGACCACATAGCTTCCACATTATTAGTTACTTCTTGAACCTGTAGTGTCTGATGAACGAAATCTCCCATGCGTGCGAAGTCAGTGCCCCGGAAATTGAGTACCCTTGTTCTTGTTTGAGATCTAGGGAAGCCTTTCCTAAGGTTAAACCATACCATGTTATGGTCACTGGTGGCTAGCGTTTCTCCCACCGAGACCTCCGAGACGCTTTCCCCGTTCGTAAGTACCAGGTCCAGGATGGCCTGGGCCCTAGTAGGCTCTAGCACCATTTGTTTGAGCTGTACTCCCTTCATGGACGCTAATATCCTCCTGCTATCACAAGTTGTCGCTGAGAGTGTGTTCCAGTCTACATCAGGCATATTGAAGTCTCCTGATAGAACAACATCCCCCCGCAAGGTGATATTCTCAATGTCTTCGATTAATTCTGCGTCTTTGTCCTCCGATTGTCTAGGAGGTCTGTATACCACACCAAGGTATAGGCATTTTTCTCTGCCTCTGGCCAGGTTTACCCAGATAGATTCCCCAGTATACTTGACATCCGTGATCCTGGTTGTCTTAATGTTCTCTTTGATGTAAAGTGCTACCCCTCCTCCTAACTTACCCTCTCTGTCTTGGCGAAGCAAGTTGTATCCTGGTATAGTCATATCCCACCCATGAGAGTCCGTGAACTATGGGTTCTATGGCAGCGTCTGTAGCTTTCCTCCGTTCCACTCCTATTGAGGAAATCTGCAAGGCTGCTACTTGGTCCTCAGTTCATACTTTTACATCTCACTATTGTCTGGATGCATTCTCCAGACGGGATGGACACTTCGGCCAATCTGTTTTACAAAATTTATTCTCCTAATGGCCAACCTTCCCTCCATCCCTCTTTTTGTTAGCTTGGAGGTCACCCATCAGTCAAGAATATGCTGCCTGCTTGTCCTGGGATAAAGCACAGTTACTTACCGTAACAGGTGTTATCCAGGGACAGCAGGCAGATATTCTTGCGTCCCTCCCACCTCCCTGGGTTGGCTTCTTAGCTGGCTTATCCTAACTGGGGACCGCGCGCCTCTGTCGGGCGGGAAGGCACTCGCGCACGCGCGGTGCGGCCTAGCTAGAACTTTCTAAAGTTCTTAGAGTGCAATCACTCTAAAATTGTCCGTACCGGGGCTCCGTCGGTGCCGTCACCCATCAGTCAAGAATATCTGCCTGCTGTCCCTGATACGGTAAGTAACTGTGCTTTTCCACGGGGCGGTAGATGCAGCATCTTGATTGAGTCTAGTACGTATTCACTTTAAAGGACATACGTATTTCGCTCATGTTGCATGGGGTTAGTACTGTTTTCATGGTTCCAGTATATTCCTCTTTACATTGTGAAACTTGATTTTTCCTAGGAGAATCTTCTTGCAGATCCTACAGTCTCATCCTGCCATTCCCTGACCTTCTGCACTTCATTCTGAGGGGATTTTGACTTCTTCCAATGACTTTTCAGGCTTTCTCATGAGGGAGAAGACACTATAATGTCAGGTCAGGGGGCTGTGATGATTTTTCAGGATGCTTGCATCTTTGCATCCTCCTCAGGTTTCCAGTTCGTTCTTGGAGTCTCTATGTTTTGTGTTTCCCTTTTCAGTGTTACTGGATCTCAGGACAGTTCTTGTAGTTCTTCGGGAACTAAGGGACGTTGTTCCACTTACTGCATGGTGCCCGAGATGGGGGCATTGGGCAGGCTGGATCCCATTCTGCTGAATTAGTTTCTCGGGGTTACACATTTCTGCAGACAACCTGGGAGTATATTTACATTTTCTCTATGGACTCCGAATCGGCACTTGGTTTGCCTGCCTCTCTTGGAGCAGCGCTTTCGGTTTTGGCACATGCCATTTCGCCTACCCAAGGCTTCACGAACGTTTTAGGTGATGTGGGCGGTGGTACCGTTTTGGCGCTACCAGGCGATTCATCTAATTTCTTCTTGACTGCCTGCTTGATTCGGACGACTTCCAGTCGGGCCATTTGACTGACACGAAAAGGGTGGTATCTTTTCCTCAGTTCTTTACACGTGCATCTTCGAATTTGCACAGCGCTCTTTTCTCCTGTACTATTTATAGGTATATCGGGGTAATGTTTTTATTCATATAGGAGAGACATGTGTTTCTTTCCGGAGACTTGGGCGTGGGGTCTCGGTCTCAGATTGGTATTCTTCTTCACTTACCATGACCAAGAGTATGGGATTCTCTACAGTTTCTGGGATCCATATTGCTGACTCCACTGGGAACTTCGGCTTGCTTTCCCCTTCTTACTCTACAGCAGTCGCTTTTGTTCTGGTGCTTCCCGGTATCTCAGGGCTCCAATTATTTGGTATGCTCCTCCTGCATCGCTCTGTATGTTTTGGTGGCTCAGTGCGATTTCTCTTTTCAAGGCATGCCTCGGTCTTTGCGGGACTAGCTCATGACCATCGACCATCCCGGGCTGTCGGGTTGGGGGGCTCGGTGGCTTCCATCCTCAGCTCCAGGATTCTGGTCTTCAGAGGCGACTCAGTACTTGTTCATTCTTCTACTCTTGAGCAGGGTCAGGCTACCTTTCTGGAGCTTCTGATCATTCTTCTGGATTGCCGCTGAGGGTCCTTTTGGTCAGTATTAGGATGGGGGTATTTCTCTACAGCTTGGGCAGTAGGTGTTGTACTCAGTTGGCAGGTGAAGTTGGTCTGCTTCAATGGGTGGATTCTCATCTTCGTCTTCTGTTGGCAGATCCTTTTATGGATCAGGATAAGAGTTTGGATAGACTTTCTCTCCGCGGAATCTGAGCAAGTCCCATTTCTTGTATGTTACAATGTCCAGCGCTGTGTACGCTCTGGAAAGTGTGCATGTTAGTAATAGTGTAATCTTCTGCATCCTGGATATTGAGATTTGTGGCTCAGGCGTTCTAGCTCCTTTTATGGACGTGAGATCTCCTTGACCTAGACCTCATGGCCTCGTCTCTCAATTCTAAGCTTCCTAGCTTCTTCGGCGGGCCCAGGGAGTGGGAGTTACAGGGGGTAGCTGCATGACTCCTTTCTCGCCTCTGCCTTCTCTTTTCAGTGTTTTCCACTGACTGATGATGGTTTGGATTTGCCATCTCGAGCTCGCTTTCCGGGCACAGTATTTGTAGAATCTCTGGATTGGCGGTGCCATCCTTACTATGCGGATTTGATGAGTCTTTCGATAGCCGGACTAAGAAGTTTCCTGGTATCTTCGGCTTTGCTTGCCTAGGGTCCGATCAACATGGATATTTGTACTACTTTAGTATTACGACCTAGTTTTTTTGAAAAATCTTGGCTAAAGTGTAAGGGTTATGTGAAGCAGGTTGTTTCTTCTCTTATCCAGGTGCTACGGACGTCTTCTCCTGTGGCTTCTGCTTCCTTTTGGAGGTTTTTCCTTTCTTGGGTGCTTCTTAATGTTTGAACCACTCCAGAGTTCCTTTTTGGCACAAATATATTGCCGAGGGCTTAGCGTTCAATTCCCTTTAGCTTCTAGTGCCATTCTTGGCTTGTTACAAGGGCTAGGTATATTGCTCTTCGCTTACTTCTCAGCTTCATGTAGTTCAGTTCCTAAACAGAGTGTGGTATATTCATGCGCCTCTTAGAAAGCCCGGTTTGGGAGTACAATCTTCACGTACTTCTTCTCAGTTTACCGAAGGCTTCATTTCATCCTTGTCTTTTGGGACTCTAAAGGGCTGTGCCGTTGAACATGGGGTTTCTTGTCGCCATGGCTTCAGCTCTGCAGTTTTCTATGGTGCAGGCCTTGTTCAATGGGGATTCCTATTTCTGATTTCCAAAATATGGGGTATCAGTCCGGATGGTACCACTAATTCTTTCTAGAAAGGATTTTCTTTTATGTCATGCTAGCTTTTCCTTCCTTCTTCCTGGGAGGAGAAATTGGGAGCAGTGCTTTTATTCACTGCATTTTTTTGATACGTACGTAGCGTTCTCCGCGAGCTCGGTTTCTAACGACTTTTAGTTGTTTATATCTCCTTTTTGTATTCTTCAAGGGACGCCTCAAACATATGGCGGCGTCCGAAGCCTCCATCGCTCAATGGGTCCAGGAGGACATTCTTTATGCTTGCTTGCTGGCAGGGAAGCAGGTGGCGAAAGCACTTCATGACCATTCCGCCGGAGCGATGGCTACTTCTTGGGCTCGGCCCAGAGGTTTTTTCCTTGGAGGAGATTTGTCTCGCGGCTAATTGGTCTTCCGAGGGTGCTTTCTCTCCGCATTTCTGCTTGGATGTGGGGGCGCATGCAGTAGGGGCGTTTTGTGCTTTGGTTGTTGCGGAGGTGGCGTTTGCTTCCCACCCAGATTGAGGATTGCTTTGCTACATCCCATTGGTCTCTGGATTCATCTGCTGCTGTTGCTAGGGAAGGAAAAATTATGTTCTTACCTGTTAATTTTCTTTCCCTTAGACGCAGCAGATGAATCCAGAGCCCCATCCTTTCTGGATATTGCCCCTCGGTTTTTTCTTTTGCAACTTTCGCAGTTTATTATTATGGCAGGTTGTTTTCTGTATTATTGCATTTTGAGATTTGTTATGGGAAAGAAGTTTTTTACATGCTATGCCTATTGATGGTTACGGATGCTTGGGCAAGGAGCTATACTGGATAAACAGGAGGAGTGCCAGCCAATAGGACCACCTGTTAATCAGTTTCTCTATCTCCGCCTGCTGGTAGATGTGACCTATCCCATTGGTCTCTGGATTCATCTGCTGCGTCTAAGGGAAAGAAAATTAACAGGTAAGAACATAATTTTTCCTTTTGATTTGGTGATATTGAGAGCTAGCCTATTGGTATCAAACCATTGATGGATCTGTTCTAGTTTCATAGTGATAGTAAGAACTTCCAAAGGATTCTCAAGAATCTACTTGATGTAAAAGCTGGATGCCGTCCACATAGGTGAACGCATTGAATCCTATGCTAACAACTTTAACCTCATGTGAAAATTGAAGGTTTCAGATTTCAGTTATACTCTCTCACCAGTTTGGATCTGGTTGAGCCTTTCACCAAGGTCTAACACTCTGCATTTGGCTTTAGGGGGTCATGTTCCATGGGATATTTTGGGATTTAAACAGATAATCAGAACTGGCAGTTGCCTTTTGGTAACTACTAGTGCTTTATTTTTATCTATATTGGATTCAAGCAATATCTTGTATCCTTGACTGTCGATTTTTGTTGCCAGGATGTATATAGGTTTTCTGTAAAGAACTGTTCTATAAGATCTACACTGCAACCTGTACCTGTTAAGTAATAATAACTTTATTTTGTATACCGCAATACCAGAAGCAGTTCAGAGCGGTTTACAGAGGAAGAGACTGTACAAAGACAGCGATGTTACAGAAAGATATTGTCAATTACAATAGTAAAATATTTCAATTACATTATTGGGCCGAGAATGGTTAGGTATAACCGGAAATAAGTCAGAAGTACACTAAGGTAGGAAGGGGTCAGAGAAATTTATCAAAGAGGTAGGTTTTAATTGATTTCCTGAAGGATTGGTAGGAGGGTGTATTCAAAATGAGGGTGGTTAGGCATTTATTCCATTTGCCAGCTTGGAATGACAGTATTTTATCAAGGAACCTCTTGTAGATGCATCCTTTCAGGGAGGGGAAGGCAAACAGATGGGCATTACGTGTGCGGGTGGTGCCTGGAAATACAAAATGGTGTGATAGGTAAATCGGGGATGAACCTGCTAAGGTTTTGAAGCAAAGGCAGGTGAATTTGAAGATGATCCTTGCCTCCATTGGCAAACCAGTGAAGATTTCTGTAGAACTGGCTTATATGGTCTGACTTTTTGAGGCCATAAATGAGACGGACGGCAGTATTCTGAATGATTCTTAGACGTTTGATGGTTTTCTTAAAGGATCCCAAGTATATGATATTGCAGTAATCTAAGGTGCTTAGGATTAGAGATTGAACCAGCAATCGAAAAGAAAATAAGGCAAAACAGTGTTTGATGGTACGGAGTTTCCAGAGGGTGCAAAAGCATTTTTTAACCTGAGCATTGGTATGGTCTTCAAAAGTTAAGCACCGGTCCAGGATGACTCCAAGGATTTTGATGGTGGAATTGATTGGGTAGGTTAGCCCGTTTAATTTCAGGGAAGTATTCATTAGCTTGTGGTTGGGACTTGCCAGGAAAAGCTTAGTTTTTTCTGGGTTTAATTTTAGTTTGAATTGTGCAGTCCATTGTTCTACCTTAGAGATAACAGAAGAGGTGAGTTGTTCGGTCTCTTGTTAGGTTATGGGGATGATAATTGTAATGTCATCTGCATATATGTATGATTTCAATTTTAAGTCGGATAACATATGTCCCAATGATGTCGTGTAAACGTTGAACAGAGAAGGGGAGAGCGGAAAGCCCTGTGGGACTCCGCAGGGGTTACATCAGGATTGGGAAAAGGTTCCATCACTGTGGACCTGGTAGGTGTGTTTTTTTAAGAAGCCTGTGAACCAGGTTAGTACCTGTCCCGAAATGCCAATGGAATCAAGGCATTTGATCAGAATGTCATGGTCGACAAGGTCAAAGGCACTGCTTAGGTCAAACTGAAGTACTAGTGCACTTTTTCCCAGAGAGAACAGATGGAAGAGGTGATCAGTCAACGACGCTATGACAGTTTCCATGCACTGTAGTTTGTGCAAAATCCTGACTGAGAGTCATGTAGAATGTTAAACTTCTCTAGGTATTTCATAAGGTCGAGATTAACTAGACCTTCCATTAGTTTAAAGAAGAGAGGAGGTATGTTACATTACATTACATTACATTACATTAATGACTTCTATTCCGCCTGTACCTTGCAGTAATAAGCGGATTACAACAAAAAGATAACTGGACATTTCCAGGAAGAGGAATACAACTAAAGACGTTGGGCCTAATGCATCAAAACGATAGCTGGACGTTTTCAGGAAGAGGAATACAGTTAAAGGCGTTAGGTCTAAATCACATTTTGAAGGGAGGATCCTAAGAGGGGGAGAGTGGGGAGAAGAGTGGGGTTAGGAAATTAGGATGAATTTCTTGAATAGTATGGTTTTGATTTCTTTTCGAAAAGCTTTGAGGTCAGTTGAAGCTGTCCTCAAAGCTTTTCGAAAAGAAATGTTAGCAATGGGTCTGTAGTTGGCAGTCGAAGAGACGGGTTCTTTGGGGTTTTTGATGATAGGGGTCACAAGAATGTGACCGAGTTCCAAGGGGACAGGCAAAGAGAGACCCAGTTGAAAAGGTCAGCTTTGAATGGGAAGGGGGCTGTTTTCATGATAGTCGGTGGACAGTTCATAATAGTTTTCATGATAGTCGGTGGAAAGTAGGCAGTTGGATTTTGCATACAGTGGTGCCTCACACAACGAACTTAATTCGTTCCAGGAGCAAGTTTGTTATGCGAAAAGTTTGTTATGTGAAACGCGTTTTCCCATAACAATACATGTTAAAAAAAATAATTCGTTCTGTAGCATAAAATATGCTAAGATGACATAAAAAAAGATAAATTTATCTTGTTAGAGCTGTTAGCATGATATAGAGGGGATATATGTGAAGGGGAGGGGAGACAGGGGTTTTGTTGATCCTTGCTGTGTATTATAATCACCCCCCACATACTCCCCAGTACCTTTTTTAATTCCTCCCATCTTTCCCAGCCAGTGGCGTACAGGCCAGAAGCGCAAAGATCAGGAGCAATTCCTCTGCACGCCTGTGTGGGCCCATGCCGATCTCCGAATGGCTGCAGTTAGTTCTTGTGAGTCCCGCGAGAGCTGGCTGCAGTTAGTTCTTGTGAGTCCCGCGAGAGCTGACTGCAGCCATTCAGAGATCAGCGCAGGCCCAGGCAGTAGCACAGAAGGCTTGCTCTTGATCTCTGTCTGCGCTTCTGGCTGGGAAATTTGCTAGACCACCAGTTCGAGTGAGCGGGTGAGAAAGTTGCAGCAGTGGTGGCTTTTTTAAAAAAATATGTGGCGGCGGGGGGAGGTTTAAAAATATGCGGTGGCGGCGGGGGGAGGTTTAAAAATATGCGGTGGCGGCGGCAGGGGGGTTTAAAATATGTAGCGCCGAGAGAGGGCAGTTAAGGATGCAGCTCGGGCGACTTCGTTGTGTGAAACGAAGTTCGTTGTGGGAAGCAAGACCTGAAGTTCGTTGTGCGCAGCGTTCGCTGTGCGAGGCGTCCGTTATGCGAGGCACCACTGTATTTAGAGTAGAGCTTGAGGAATTGGTTCCAGTCTGGGTTTTCAAAGTGATTCCAGATCATGAGCCTTCATTTTCTAGGGCATATAGGTTGATTGATGGGTCAGTGTTTGTAGCTGCAAGAGACGTTTTCAAATTGAGAATTTTTGTGGTGAAGTAGTCGGCTAGATTTGCAGCAGAGGGTGGGAAGTCTATGTGGGACTGTTTATGTAGATCAATATCAAATAGGGAATTGACTATTCTGAAGAGTTATTTGCTATTCAGCGAAGGAGAATTGATTGTTTGGGAGTAATGTTTACAACGGTTTTCTTTAATCATTATTTTGTACTCTTTAACTTTTAGTCACCAAGTGTATCTGTTATTATCCCAGGACAAGCAGGCAGCATATTCTTGACTGATGGGTGACGGCACCGACGGAGCCCCGGTACGGACAATTTTAGAGTGATTGCACTCTAAGAACTTGGAAAGTTCTGGCATGCCGCACCGCGCACGCGCGAGTGCCTTCCCGCCCGACAGAGGCGCGCGGTCCATCAGTTTCTTAGTTTCCGCGGAGCTAAGAAGACGCGTTTTTTCAATGGCTGTTGAAAATTTTTTTGACTTGCCTTCCCGCTCGCGTAAACCTTTTTGGCTTTTGCCTGTTTCTTTTTTCTTTGATTTTTGTAAAAAAAAAAAAAAAATCTTCTTTTTTTGATTCAATTTGGCTTTTCCCCTGCGGGGTCTTCTGCCATCATCGAGGCCTCGGCCTTCGATTTGGCTGAAGCGGTCTTCACGTTCATGCCCCCTCAGCCAGGTTTTAAAAAGTGCCAGCGGTGTGCTCGGCCCATATCTCTCACGGACCCACACAATTGGTGCTTACAGTGTTTGGGTCCTGAGCATCAGGCCTCCACCTGCACCTGCTGTGCCACATTTAAAAAACGAACATTAAAAAATCGCCAAATACAACAGCGATTACTGTTCGGTGCCGAGATGTCCGATCCCGTTCCATCGACTCCGACTTCGGCACCAGTTCAGTCGGCACCCTCTTCTTCGACGCCGCAAGACACCGCACCGGCGTCCCAACATGCAGGTAAGCCGGCTAAGAAGCCTTCCCCGCTGGAGCGTCCTCCGGTCTCGAGTGCAGTGAGTCCAATCCTGCCGACTGTGAGGCGCCAGCGGAAGCGCTCCGCTCCTATCGAGGTGAGTCCCTCGACATCGGGCTCCTCATCTCCAGGGCGTCGAGCGGCACCGCAGGTACCGCAGAAGAAAAAAGCGGTACCGGTGCCATCCCTTGATGACCGTATTACGGCCATTCTCCAGGCGCAGCTGAAGGAGCAATTACAACAGCTTCTTCCAGCTATCCTGGCACCGAACCTTCCGGTGCCGGTCCGCACTGAGCCGGTACCGATAGTGGAACAACCTGTGCTGTCGGTATCCACTCCCTCGGTACCGATTCACTCCATCTCATCGGTATCGATGCCAGTCCTTGCGCCGGAGCCGAGAGCTCAACATCAGTCGGTGCAGACTTCGGCTCCGGTACAACCGATTACATCGCCTGGGTCGATGTCGATGAGATCGGGTAAATCGGTGCGCAAAACCCGGCATGTAGACACATCTACCCCAGAGTCTCGGGACCGTTCTCCCCATGTCAGGGATCCTGATCTGTGGGGAGATTCAGAGGAACCCTTTCTCTCTGAAGGAGAATGTTCCTCAGATGAGGAGGAGTCTGCTGTACATGACCAGTCCTCTAAGCATGACACTTCATCTTTCTCCAGTTTTCTGAAAGATATGTGTGATTCCCTGTCCATTCCTTTGGAGGCTGAGTCCAAAAAGTCTAAAGCTTTTTTGGATGCCCTTGACTTTGACCAACCTCCAAAGGAATTTTTGAAGCTCCCTCTGCACGATATCTTGAGGGAGACTTTCTACAAGAATTTAGAGACTCCCTTAACGGTTCCAGGGGCCCCACGTAAGTTAGACTCTCTATATAAAGTAATTCCCATTCCTGGGTTCGACAAACCGCAACTTCCACATGAATCTTTACTTGTCGAATCCACCCTTAAAAAATCCTCAGGAGCCAGTGTATATGCTTCTGTACCTCCTGGCAGAGAGGGTAAAGCCATGGACAAATTTGGTAAGAGGCTCTACCAAAATGCAATGTTGGCAAATAGAGCTGGAAATTATGGGTTTCATTTTTCTTTCTACCTTAAACATCTCCTTACCACCATGGCTTCCTTTGAGAAATACCTTCCTCAACGGAAACAACAATCTTTCCACCATTGCTTGTCATCTCTGTTTCAGCTGCGTAAGTTCATGGTTAGGTCCATTTACGACACCTTCGAACTTACTTCCAGAGCGACAGCAATGTCTGTAGCAATGCGTCGCTTGGCCTGGCTTCGGGTATCTGAGCTTGATGTTAATCATCAAGATCGGCTAGCCAACGCCCCATGCCTAGGGGATGAGCTTTTTGGGGAATCCATGGACTCGACTACTCAAAAGCTGTCTGCTCATGAGACACGTTGGGATACCCTACTTAAAAATAAGAAAAAGCCTCCCCCAACAAGGCCTTTTAGACAACAGTCAGCCTATCAACGCCGCTTCACAGCTCGGCCATTGCCAACAACAGCTCAGCAACCCAGGCGTCAACGGCAACAACAGCGTTAGCCTCCCAGACAACAACAGCAACAGCAACCTGTAAAGCCAACTCCACAGCAGAAGACACAGCCCTTTTGACTTACTTCTCCAAAGTATAGCCAGTACTCCTATATCTGCTCTCCTGCCTCAACCTATAGGAGGTCGTCTCTCTCTGTTCCTCAGCCGGTGGGAAGTTATAACTTCGGACCAATGGGTCCTCAACATCATCCGCCACGGCTACTCTCTCAACTTTCAGACTCTTCCGCCCCAAAACCTGCCAAAAGAGTCTGCTTTGAACAGTCCTCAATCTGCCCTCCTTATTCAGGAAGTCCAATCCCTCCTCCTTCTGAACGCTATAGAAGAAGTTCCTTTAGATCAAAAGGGGCAGGAGTTCTACTCCCGTTATTTTCTAGTTCCCAAAAAAACAGGAGATCTCAGACCAATTTTGGATCTTCGCGATCTAAACAAACATCTGGTAAAGGAAAAATTCAAAATGCTTTCCTTAGCCATCCTTTATCCTCTTCTCAATCAAGACGACTGGCTATGCTCCCTCGATCTCAAAGAGGCATACACTCACATACCGATCAATGTAACCTCAAGACAGTATCTCCGTTTCATGATCAATCATTGTCATTACCAATACAAGGTGCTGCCCTTCGGTCTTGCCTCCTCTCCAAGGGTGTTCACCAAATGTCTTATTGTGGTAGCTGCATTTCTACGCTCTCACCACCTTCAGGTATTTCCTTACCTGGACGACTGGTTAATCAAGGCCACATCCGCTCAAGCAGTTCTCCTGGCCACCAACCAAACCATCCTGTTTCTACGAATACTGGGGTTCGAGATCAATCTACCCAAATCTCATCTCATCCCCACTCAGAGACTTCAATTCATTGGAGCGATACTGGACACACTCCTCATGAGAGCATTCCTGCCATCCAATCGTCTTCAGACCCTTCAGTCTCTATGTCAGCAGGTGCTTCCTCAATATTCCATCTCAGCCAGACAAATGATGGTACTCTTGGGTCACATGGCATCCACAGTTCATGTCACACCCCTCGCACGTCTTCACCTGCGCACTCCTCAATGGACCCTTACTACTCAGTGGTTCCAAGCGACGGATCCTTGCTCGCGACACATATCTGTGACATCATCTCTTCGTCAGTCTCTTCAATGGTGGTTGGTATCCTCAAATCTATCCAGAGGTCTTCTGTTCCATCAGCCTCCTCATCAACTAGTCATCACCACCGACGCCTCTCCTTATGCATGGGGAGCTCATTTGAACGAGTCCAGACTCAAGGTCTTTGGACAGCCCAGGAAAAGAAGCGTCACATCAATTTCCTGGAACTCAGAGCGATGTTTTATGCCCTCAAGGCCTTCCAACATCTTCTCTTTCCTCAGGTCCTTCTGTTGTGCACAGACAATCAGGTTGCGATGTACTACATCAACAAACAGGGTGGGACAGGCTCTCGCCTTTTATGTCAAGAAGCCCAAAGGATCTGGACTTGGGCCATAGATCACCATCTCTTCCTGAAAGCTATCTACATTCAGGGAGAACAGAATTCCTTAGCGGACAAACTCAGCAGAATTCTCCAGCCTCACGAGTGGACACTCGATCCTGTAACTCTACAGTCTATCTTCACTCAATGGGGCACTCCTCAGATAGACCTCTTTGCAGCTCCTCACAATCATCAGCTGCCCCTATTCTGCTCCAGACTCTACTCTCCTCACCGTCTGGCAGCGGATGCTTTTCTCCTCGACTGGTCAAATCTGTTCCTGTACGCCTTCCCTCCTCTGCCTCTCATGTTGAGAACCTTGTTCAAGCTCAAGAGGGAACGAGCCACCATGATTCTGATTGCTCCGAGGTGGCCCAGGCAACATTGGTTCTCCCTTCTACTTCAACTCAGTTCCAGGGAACCTTTTCTTCTTCCTCTGTTTCCTTCTCTGCTTACGCAACATCAGGAGACCCTTCTACATCCCAACCTACAGTCTCTGCACCTGACAGCTTGGTATCTCTCGGGCTGACATCTCATGATACTCTTTTATCTCAGCCTGTTCGTTCCATTCTAGATGCCTCCAGGAAACCAGCCACTCTGCAATGTTACCATCAGAAGTGGACGAGATTTTCTTCCTGGTGTCTTCTTCATCATCTTGATCCCACTTCCCTTGCAGTGGAGACGTTGTTGGATTATTTGCTTTCCTTGTCTGACTCTGGCCTTAAGTCTTCTTCCATCAGAGTCCACCTCAGTGCCATTGCTGCTTATCATGAGCCGGTCCATGGAAAACTTCTCTCAGCTCATCCCCTGGTGTCCAGGTTCATGCGAGGGCTTTTCAATGTGAAACCACCTCTTAAAGCCCCTCCTGTTATCTGGGATCTCAATGTGGTTCTTTCTGCCTTAATGAAGCCTCCATTTGAACCTTTGGCTACCTCTCCTTTCAAATTTCTCACTTGGAAAGTACTCTTCCTTATTGCTCTTACCTCTGCCAGGAGGGTCAGTGAGCTTCATGCACTGGTTGCAGATCCACCTTTTACGGTTTTTCACCATGACAAGGTGGTTCTGCGTACACATCCAAAGTTTCTCCCTAAGGTTGTCTCTGAATTCCATCTCAACCAATCCATTGTTCTACCTGTTTTCTTTCCAAAACCTCATTCTCATTCTGGGGAACAAGCTCTGCATACTTTGGATTGTAAAAGGGCTCTAGCTTACTATCTAGAGCGTACGAAACCCCACAGATCAGTTCCCCAACTCTTTCTGTCCTTTGATCCGAATAAATTGGGAAGTCCTGTTTCTAAGCGTACGTTGTCTAATTGGCTGGCAGCGTGCATTTCATTCTGTTATGCTCAGACCGGACTGACACTGGAAGGTTCTGTCACGGCCCATAGAGTCAGAGCAATGGCAGCATCTGTAGCTTTCCTACGTTCCACTCCTATTGAGGAAATCTGCAAGGCTGCTACTTGGTCCTCAGTTCATACTTTTACATCTCATTATTGTCTGGATGCATTCTCCAGACGGGATGGACACTTCGGCCAATCTGTTTTGCAAAATTTGTTTTCCTAAAGGCCAACCTTCCCTCCATCCCTCTTTTTGTTAGCTTGGAGGTCACCCATCAGTCAAGAATATGCTGCCTGCTTGTCCTGGGATAAAGCACAGTTACTTACCGTAACAGGTGTTATCCAGGGACAGCAGGCAGATATTCTTGCGTCCCACCCACCTCCCCGGGTTGGCTTCTTAGCTGGCTTATAACTGATGGACCGCGCGCCTCTGTCGGGCGGGAAGGCACTCGCGCGTGCGCGGTGCGGCATGCCAGAACTTTCCAAGTTCTTAGAGTGCAATCACTCTAAAATTGTCCGTACCGGGGCTCCGTCGGTGCCGTCACCCATCAGTCAAGAATATCTGCCTGCTGTCCCTGGATAACACCTGTTACGGTAAGTAACTGTGCTTTATCTTTCCTAATTTGCACCATATTCTTTCTAATTTATGTATTTCTCATTTTAATGCTGTTAGATCGGTATCATACCAGCTGGCTGATAAACAGTGTCTTTTCTTACATATTTTTAATGGTGCAATGTCGTTTAGAACCTGATTGCTGTAATTTTTCCATCCTAGGATGAAATTTGGGTCTAAGTCAGGGATGGATGTTAAGCTATAGTGTGACCAAAATTCAACTGGGTTTAGTTGTCCTCTTGTCCATATCATTTTCTCTTTGTGATTGATCCTTGGTTTCCTTTTGGTTTGTTTTTTGAGCCAGTGTAATTCAAAGTTGCATAGAAGGTGGTCTGACCAGGGGGTGTTTTAGCCAAGGTTTCACCTTTGAAACTTATACTGGGGGTGGTTGGGGCATTGGAAAGAAATGTGATCAAGTCTAAATGGTGACCTTTCCTGTGAGTTTTTGTCAGAGGTGGTTTGGTAAAGCCTAGAGATGTGAGGAAGGAGAGTAGATCTGCAACGTTGGAGTTCTCTTCCTGCTCGAGGTGTAGATTGATATCACCGGCAAGAAGATTGTAGGCACCAGCTACCATGTTTGAAAGGAGGAAAACATAGAGGCCATCTTTTGCTAGATTCCATTTGTTAGGCGGTGTGTAGAATACTATAACGATCACATTTAGGTTCAAACAATTTTTATCGATGCAAACAACTTCAAATACAACATAAGGGCACCCCAAGGTGCAAAGTATAACAATAATGCATCAATCAAATAAAATAAATAAGAAGCATATATAAATAAAATGAAACAGCTGAACTATTATGAATCTAAAGAATGCCATTCAACCTCCCTCCCTACCAAATCCCATTTATTCTATACATGACTATATGTTCGAACCTATCAATACCCCCCACCTCCCCAAATCCCCCCCTCCCAATAGTATTCTCTACCCCACCTCACCAGGACACACCAATACAATCTCATTTCATCTAAATGAGAGTCCAAATTAGGACACCCATCTTAAGACCACACTACGACCTTTGGGATTATCTTATATGTCAGAGATAATTGGGAGATCCTTGCGCAGTATTCCAACCCATTTTGTTTTGGATTTGCCAGAGGCTTTTGGTCATTTGCCTAGGGGGCATTGGGCGCTGTGTAGGAAGATGAGTTTATTGGCCAAGAAATGTATTCTTCAATATTGGACAATCCCTGACCCTCCGAAGTTTTGGCATTGGCGGAACCAGTTACATCAGTTGGCCATCTGGGAGGCGAGAGATGCTGGAGGGGCTAAGAAGCGAAAGATGTTGTTTTTGCATATCTGGGAGCCTTATCTGCAAGCCTTGGTTATTCACTTCCAAAAGTTTTGAATAATGGGACAAGACCAAAATGCATGCCCCAAACTGTGATCCCCCATCTCATATTATGACATAGTGGTATAGAGAGACCTCCACAATAATATAACTGTGTACGAGTGTAATAAGCACCTAAGGTCACCCTATAATAAGTTTCTCCTAACCATGCACACGGGGTCACCCCAGGTGTCACCCTCAAGGTACGAGCTATATCCCAATGTCCCAAATTAAGCTGTAATTCTCTTTCCCGTTTACCTCGAATGTTCCTGTATTCCTTGCCAGGTTGCAACTTTTGCAAGCTAGCATGTATACAAGACACTGAAAAAGACACCCCCTCCTATCGAGTAAACAACTCTCGTATCTAGCCCCCAAATGCAAGCGCAATTGTGCTCTGTCGAGAGATCTCACATAGTGCTCCATTTGAAAATACGCAAACTGTGCTCCCCAGGTCTCCCCTACCTTAGCTAACAATTCTGCACGGGTCAACAGCTCCCCTTCATCCCCCAATATATGTTCTAAACTTAAAACTCCCTTTGCTCCCCATAACCGGTACTCTCTATAGTCCCTTCTCGGAGGAAAGGACGGATTACCCTGAAAAGGTAAAAGATCAGTAACCGACGGATCACCTCCCAAGGCATGCACAAGCCAACGCCATGCCGCTTGTAATGTATTAAATAATACACTTGGACAAATAGAAGAGGGAACTGTGAACACATCGTAAGGAGCAAAAAACTCTCATTCCATTTGAAGAGGGGTGTAAATGCTGGTCATATTCACTAATCTCCCAAATGGCAAAGCAGACATGCATAATTATAGATCCGCATATCCGGTAATCCTAACCCACCCCTATTCCAATTCCCCAGCAATTGTGTCATCTGTAGTTTAGGTTTCCCAGCACCATTTTGAGAGGAGCCGGCTCTACTTCCATCGGGTTGTAAGAAGCAAAGAGACATTTGAAGATGGCATATATCCCCTGAAGTAGCCCTTTCCAGGCGAAACAGAAAGTCTTTTCTGTCGGGATCAGGAGCTGAAAGCCTCTTTTGAAGTTTCACACCTTCAGATGAGTGTATTTTTTACTTGATTGTGATTTTGTGCTCCATGCCTCCTAAACTACTTACATAAGTGAAACTGAGCTGTAGCCCTCGCTATTAATTTAGTTAAGTTTGGGATTCTGGTCACCAGTTTTTGACACGAATAATACATGGAATTTTGTGTTCATAGCTGTCATTATAAAAAAAGCTTTTGAAAAAAATTTGATTCTGCATGAATGGAAATGAGTGATTTATCTACTTATTTATATATATGCGGAGTTTTTTTATAAACCCGTGATGATGTGCTGTGGGTTGGGCACTTGTGTAGTCCCAGCCTCCCACAATTGAGATTTATTTTTCTCCGTTATATTATGATTTTTCATACAGTTTATGTTATGTCAGCAACTTTTGTAGACGTGGCCTGAATGTTTCCCTGCTATTAACTACGTTCTACAATACGTACTTAACATACATTTATCAGCCACTAGCTGATGCCCCGGCGTTGCACGGGTATTTAATTATAGCAATAACACTGTAAATGGATTCAAATAAAGATACTTTATACTGGTGAATGAAATTATTTTTTAACAGCTTTATAAAATGTACAATATTCAAATTATAATGTGAAATATTTGACAAAATGAATACAATACAACTAACACAAAACTTGATTATAAACAACATTTTTAGTTTCACCTCCAGGAGCAAGAACATATAAATTCTTGGGTGAACCCACCCTTGAGCAAGCAACATAGAGTTGTCCATGGGAAAAACAGGGGGATCTTAAATCCACTCCACAGTATGTAATAGTCTGTCCCTGTGATTTGTTGATTGTGATAGAGAATGCAAGTCTCACTGGAATTTGCAATCTCTTAAACTGAAAAGGAAGATATGTTGGAATAAGTGGCATCCAAAAGTTTCAGTATTGATTTAAACAACTCAATATGTGGAAACTCAGGTTGAAAAGAAACTCCATGCAGTTTTTTCCCGGTTCAGAATGGAACCTGTGTTCCTAGTTCAGCATATGTGAGTACTCATGTAATGTAATAACATTATGAACTGGGGTGCATGAAGGAAACAGTTACAAACACAGTTAGAACATACAAACTCTATATGTATGGTGTCCGTGGTAGAATAGAAACGATGTCCCTAGTGGTTATAGTGTCATAGAAAGTGTTTTATAGTTGGAATTACTGTGAGAATGGCAGCTTTTTACATCCTTTCCATTGACATGAATGGGTGAAATCTGATTTTCTGTTTGTAGCTCCGCCCACGTGTGCAGGTGGGCCGCAAGACCCCCAGAACATATCACCCCAAGTAGTGAGGGATCTGCATACCAAGTTTCGTTCAATTCGGTCAAGCCGTATTTGAAGTACTGTGAGAATGGCAGCTTTTTACAATTTTACCATTGACATGAATGGGTGAAATCTGATGTTCTGTTTGTAGCTCCGCCCACGTGTGCAGGTGGGCCGCGAGACCCCCAGAACATATCACCCCAGGTAGTGGGAATTACTGTGAGAATGGCAGCTTTTTACAATTTTTCCATTGACATGAATGGGTGAAATCTGATTTTCTGTTTGTAGCTCCGCCCATGTGTGCAGGTGGGCCGCGAGACCCCCAGAACATATCACCCCAGGTAGTGAGGGATCGGCATACCAAGTTTCGTTCAAAGCGGTCAAGCCAGTTTTGAATTACTGTGAGAATGGCAGCTTTTTACATTTTTTCCATTGACATGAATGGGTGAAATCTGATGTTCTGTTTGTAGCTCTGCCCACGTGTGCAGATGGGCCGCAAGACCCCCAGAACATATCACCCCAGGTAGTGAGGGATCTGCATACCAAGTTTCGTTCAAATCGGTCAAGCCGTTTTTGCGTGATCGCGGCACATACATACATACACACATACATACCTCCGATTTTATATATATATAGATTACGATTGAATCCCAGAAATTTGTTTAGGTTTCTTAGCCATCCAACAGAAATGAGAAAATTTTTTATAAAAGATTTGTAAATCCTTCTTTAGCAAGCATAACGGCAAAGTCTGCAATACATACAACCATTTTGGAAAAATAAATAGCTTAACCAAGAAGATGCGTCCCATCAAAGCAAGGGGTAACGTCCTCCAAGTATCCAGCAAGAGTTCCATCTTTTGTTGACGTTTATCCACATTAAGGCGATATAATTGGGAAGTCAACAGTCATCACTGTCCCCAAATACACAAACTGCCCTTGCGCCCAAGTCAATGGAAACTCCGTCCCCCATAAATTCTGAACATCCACAGAGGATGATAACGCCTCTGATTTTTCTAAATTTAATTGGAAACCTGCATAATCACCATATTATTTAATTAATTCCAATAAAGCCTTTAGAGATGGTAAAGGATCCGTAAGATGTACTAAAATATCATCTGCAAAGGTCGATAACTTTTTTTTAAATTTTAAGTATTTTTATTAATTTTTAAAAGAAAGTAAAGAAAACATAGAACACAATAAATACAATTATAATACATTAGCTGATGAACAACCTCAACTGACCACAATAAGGAACAAAACATCAGCTGCCCTTCCCAAATAACCCCTCCCCTTCCCTCTTCCATCGATAAGGAAGTCGAATCAAGAGCACACAACCTCCAAGGATTTATAGATTCAATTTCTGAGAAATAACAGTCCAGGTGAGATGAGATGATAAATAATATCCATGTCTTTTGGCCACACACATTTCCATTTTTCCCAGCAAGGCTAGTTTCACATGCCAATCACCCAAAATGGGAACCGTAGTCTGCTTCCAAGAAGGCATTTAATCGCTGCCAGACCCATACGCAAAAGTCTGGTTTGCCATGTAGTCTCACAGCGATTAGACATCCCAAGCAAACAGGTTTGGGGAGTAACAGGAACATTAATTCCCAACATTAGAGATAAAGACTGCATCACCCCCTTCCAGCAGGGAATCAGCATTGGGCATTCCCACCAGATATGAAAGAAGATCCCCAGGCAGTCTGACACCGCCAGCAATAAGCCGACGATCCAGGATACATCCTATGAAGTTTATCAGGGGTATAGTACCACCTACTCAATACCTTATAAGCATTTTCCTTTATAAGGGCACAAGTGGAAGCCCTACCTACCTCCCCACATATAATATCCCACTCGTGAGCTGTAAAGGAACATTATAAGTCTCTCTCCCAATGGGTTTGGAAACCAAATTTAGGGAGCACTCTGCCCTTTAAATATTGGTAAATGATAGAAATAGGCCGGGGCACCCTCTGTAAAGTCCCCCACAGTTGTTCAAGTTGTTCAGCCTCATCAAGGGACACCTTATCCCAACCCATTGTTATCATAAAATGCTTCACCTAAAAATAAGCCAAATAATCCCCCACTCGTACACCGGGTCGTTGCTGCAATGTCTCAAAAGGTATCAAAGTCCCGGAGCTCAAAAAATCACGAAATTTACACAATCCTATCCTGCCCCACCTTTCAAAAACAAGATTAGTGTCACCCACTCCAAAAGTGGGTTCCTCCCTCAAAGAAGCCAAGGTAGAAACATCCCTCCCCTGATTACATTCCCGTTTAATATCATTCCATAATTTGATCAAATGTAATACATAGGGATTATTGGCCTCCATTTCCCATTGCTGGACAGTCTGTGAGGACCATAGCCTATCAGCCAAACTACCCCGTGACACCAAACTTTGCTCCAACTGCACCCCCCACTTGTGAGTACCCCATTCCAATAACATTTGCAACTGTGCCGCCTGATAATACCAGTAAAGATTTGGTACTCCTCGTCCTCCTCTGTCTCTATCCACCCACATCACCCGATGAGATAGTCTGCCAGATAAATTTACGAAATTCCGCATGTAACATCTTGAACGTCTTAGATGGTATGGGGATAGGCAAGGTCTGAAACAAAAATAACAATCGTGGTAAAATAGTCATCTGAATAACCGCAATCCGTCCCCCCCAGGACAGCCATTGCCCCTGCCATCTTTGAAGATCCAATCTTATCTGACGAATGAGTGGGCCAAAATTAACCTCATAAAGACGAGTCAAATCTCTAGGCCAGGGGTCTGCAACCTTTAAGACATAAAGAGCCACTTGGACCCGTTTTCGAAAAGAAAAAAAAACTTGGAGCCGCAAAACCATTATAAAACAAATCTAACACTGCATATATTGTTTCTTATCTTAATGCTATATACAGGATCACTAAATTGAAAATAAAATCATTTTTCCTACCTTTGCTATTTGGTGATTTCATGAGTCTCTGGTTGCACTTTCTTCTTCTGACTGTGCATCCAATCTTTCTTCCTTTCTTTCAGCCTCCTGTATGTTTCCTCTCCTCCAGACCTCATTCTCTCCCCCAACTTTTTCTTTCTGTCTCCCTGTTCCCCCTTCTTTCTGTCTCCGTGCCCTCCCCCAAGCCACTCGGTTTGCTGCCACCGCAATCGGGGAACAGCCCCCAAGCCACCGCCGTCCCAAGCTTTCCCTGCAGAAGTGTTGCGCTGACCAGCATTCCGCTCCCTGACGTCAATCCTGACGTAGGAGAGGAAGTTCAGGGCCAACAAGGCATTTCTCCTCATTCCATCCAGCCTGAGCCCCATCTCTCCTTGATTCAGCATTTCCCTTCTGTGTCTGTCAGAATTACCATTCCACCTATTTTCCAGCATCACCCTTCTTTGTGTCCATCTCACCTATATCCCTATCTCACCACTTTTTCAGAATCTTCATTTGTCTCTGTCCTTATCTTTACGCCATGTTCACCATTTGCCCTTTCAATGTCTTTATCTCCCCCCCCCACTTTTTCAGCATTACTTCTATGTCTCTATTTCACCTCCTCATGTCCCCTCTGTATCTCTATCCTTATTCAGTAGGTCCTGCTTACCCTTTCTCTTCTTTGTGTCACTATCTCCATTTTCAGCTTTCCCCCCCTTTTCCTTTGTTACTGCACCCTGTAGCTAGAATCTTTCCACCCTCCCTCCACTCCGGCCCAGCCCAGTATGAAAGATTTCCTTTTGTTTCCCTCCCCTCTCTCTTTCTCTCTCTCTTCTCCTCCCTCACCCACGAGTCCTGCATCTGGCCCTCTCCCTTCTACCTGCACCTGGCAACACCCCCCTGCTCCGCGGCTCTCTTCAGCAACTCGTCAGCAGCAGTGATCAAGACAAGCTGCCGACATCGAGGCCTTCCCTCTACGAGTCCCGCCTTTGTGGAAAAAGGAAGTTGAAACAAGCGGGACTCGCAGAGGGTAGGCCCCGACGTCAGAAGCTTGTGTCGATCGCTGCTGCTGAGTTGCCGAAGAGAGCCGCGGAGCAGGGGATGTGGCCGGAAGCAGGTAGAAGAGAGAGGGAGATAGGAAGGCTGTAGATCTCCGGAGCATGACACCGACCCCGGCCAGGATGATTTCTTTTTCAGGCACCTTACAAGTCCAGCGTCGCGGCGGGAAATAGCCATGCTGAGCAGTGAGCTCAGCACTACACAGATGAAAGCCTTGCTTGCTGATTGGTCCGGCGGCACGGCGGGGCGGGGCCGCCGGACCAATCAGCAAGCAAGGCTTTCATCTGTGTATGTGCTGAGCTCACTGCTCAGCATGGCTATTTCCCGCCGCGACGCTGGACTTGTAAGGTGCATGCCTGCGTGACACACTACCGGAGCTGCAGCAAAGGTGGAAAAGAGCCGCATGCGGCTCTGGAGCCGCAGGTTGCCGACCCCCGCTCTAGGCAAATAGATCCCCAGGTATTTAAAAGTCTTCGGCACCCACTTAAAGGGAAACCATCGTTGAAGTGCTAGAGCCCTGGCATCCCCCAGGGTAAGATCCAGCAACTCGGTCTTATCTAAGTTGATTTTAAAACCAGACACCAACCCATAGTCAGCAAAAAGATCCAATAAAAGGGGTATCGTGCGCTCCGGATCTTGCAAGTACAAAAGAACATCGTCTGCAAACAATGCAATTCAATGTTCCATACCCCCCATCTCAAACCCCCTCAAAAGGGGATGATTTCTAATCAGGATCGCCAAGGGTTCAATGGAGAGTGTAGAAAGCAATGGGGACAATGGACAGCCTTGCCGAGTACCCCTTGCTATGGAAAAAAAATTCCGTATAGGATTGATTAATTCTAAGACAGGCTCTAGGGGCGGAATACAAAGCTCTGACACAGCCAAGAAACGATCCTCCAATACCCATTTTCCGCATCACTGCCCAAAGAAAATCCCACGATACCCGGTCAAAGGCTTTCTCTGCGTCCACTGCCATTACCGCTGCTGGATCCCCTCCCTGGAGAACCCCCCACATCAAGTGCAGAGTACATCTAATATTATCACCGCCCTTGAATAAACCCAGACTGGTCCCTATGGATTACTTGAGGAAGCACTCTGCCAAGATGCAGAGCCAAGACCATCGCCACTATTTTCACATCTACATTCAGCAAGGAGATAGGTCTATAGGACCCGCATAGAGCAGGGTCCCTACCAGGTTTCAGTAAAATCGCGACTCCCGTCTCTCCCATAGTACTAGGCAAAGAGCCCCCCTGTCTAACCCCATTTACTAAGCGTACCAACAAAGGTCCAAGCTGGTCACTAAACGTTTTATAGAAACAGCTCGTGTAACCATAGAGACCCGGAGATTTTCCAGGTTTCGCTCCTCTAATCACACCCTGAACCTCCCGCAACGTTACCGGTTCGTCAAGCTGTGCTTGATCATCAGGCGACAAAACTGGCAACTCAACCTTAGCTAAAAAGCTCTCTACTCCTCCCTCTCCACTCCTCCCTCTCCACCCCCCTCTTTGTGGCTATACAATTGGCGATAGAAATCCAAAAAGGAATCTCCAATAGCTCTGTCTGTAACTTGACTAGTCCCACACCGGTCCCTAATATGAGCTATAGTAGCCCGAGCTTGTTTCACCTTAATGTATCTTGCTAACTGAGCACTGCATTTGTTACTGTGTTCATAAAGACATGCCCTAAAGCGCTCCCGAACATAATTATAATCCTTCATCTGTAGCTGGGTCAATTCCCCTCTGACTTTCCTCAATTGGAATCAGGGCATGCCTTATGAGCCAATTCCAAGGAGAGCAATCTTTCCCGTAAGCCTAATTGTACTCGAGCTCTATTTCGTTTGAATCTAGCTCCCCATTTAATAAGTACACCCCGCAGCACTGCTTTCAGAGCGTCCCACAAAAGTCCATCAGAGACCTCCCCAGTATCATTAATGTCTAAATAGGAGTGTATAGTACTAAGAACCTCCTGCACTACTTCAGGGGCTTGCAGCAGAAAATCATTAAGTCTCTAGTACCTACTACCACCCTCAACTTTTAGCCCCATGCAATCCACAGAGACCGGAGCATGGTCTGACACTTGTATCCCTCCAATCTCAGCCTCCCTTAAATTACTCCATTGATTTCGAGAAACCCAGATTCCATCTATGCACGTGTAGGTATGTTGTGCATGAGAATAATGAGTATAATTTCGCTGGGTCCCATGGAGAAGACGCCAGCAATCCACCAGCCCTAACTTATGCATAAAAGCCCGAAAAGCCTTTGAAATTCCCTTTTGAGAGCCCCGTCCACCCTTGGAGTGATCTACCCTCCCATCCGGAAATACATTGAAATCTCCTCCCAGGAGCACCACCCCTTGTATGAAAACCATCAAATCATCGGTCAAGCCACGGTAAAACCCTACCTGATCCTGATTGGGGCCATAAATGTTTATGATAGTTACCCATTGCCCTTGTATAGACCCTTTCAATGCCAAACATCTCCCCTGAATATCCCTATAAACCTGATCAAGGACTAAACCCAATCCCTTTCTAGCCAATATTGCAATCCCTCCCTGTTTAGTACGCCCTTGCGGGCCCTGGTGCATCCAAACCTGTTCATAGGCAGGGTGATTCAACAATGCAGTATCCCTGGGTCGCAAGTGTGTTTCCTGTAACAGAACTTCTCTTTCCTGGACTATTTAACCCATTGACATTCCATGACCCAATCCGAAGAAGTGGTACCCTCCCTCGATTCCCTGGATTCGTTCCCTGTAAATTTTTGTCATTCCCCAACACCCCCCTCCCCCACGAGCTTGCTAGTCTAGTGGATTCCAGACCAGCCACTGAGAAAAGTTGAAGTCTCCCCAAAAGGCATCTGACCCCATAACCTTCCCGTCTAAGCACATTACACCATAACAAAACAATAACCCCAATCCCAACAGTTCCACCAAAACATGTACCCCAGGTCATCAACTCTCACGCCCCCAAGTTTACAGACCTAGGCTTTCCACCCCAAGTCCCACCAACCAGTGTCCCATACCGTACACGTTAACTCTAATACCAGTCCCATGCATCCATCCCCAACATTCATCGTCCCAAAGCCCCCCCAAAATCAATCATCTTCCTCAAACAGCAAATTCCCCACTCTCACCAGGCCGCACACATCCACGTGTCTAGATAGTGTCATTCAAAGTCCAAAAGGTATGACTGAAACAGTCCATCCAAAGCCCAAAGTCAAGACCTGCCGGGTATCATCCACATCAGCCGTCGCTCAGGTGTCCACCAGCGGCATCTTTTTGGTGGCATGGATGACCGTATGACAAGCCTCAACTGGTCTGCCTCCTTTCCCTGGGGTCTCCGGTGCCGGCATCATGGGCAAGTTATTACAGCCCAGGTCCTTCAAGGCCAGCCAGGCATCACCCACTGTATCTACTCTCCTCGATTTACCATTTACTGTCATCCAGATGCCAAATGGGAAAAGCCACCTATATCGGTGACCCTCCGCTCGCAATACTTGGGTCACTTCTCGAAAGCTCCGCCATTTTTGCAAAGTGGTAAGAGCCAGGTCCTGAAATACTCCCACCGTGATGCCATGCCATTGCACTTGTGATTTTTCTTTGCAGCCTGCAGGATTTTTTCCTTGACCAAATAATCAAATAAACCCCTGATCTGCTCACTCCCAGACCTTGATGCGCTCGTAATAAAACGATCTCCTCAGCAGCTATCGGATCCTCAGGCCCCAACAAGTAGCTGCAAAGCTCCTGGACCACCTGCTTACAGTCCTTATGTCGCTCATCCTCCGGCACACCTTTGAACCGTAAATTGCTTCTACGAGACCTGTTTTCCAGGTCTTCCACTTGTGCTTGCAGGTCCACCAGTTCTTCCACATGGTGCTTCAGGGCTGTTTTGGTCGCCTCCATATCACCATCCAACCGAGCCACACTCTGTTCCGAGGCCTCATCTTGGCCCCCCAAGGCGCCCACTTCGGCTCTGAGTTCCGCCATAGCGGATTTCACATCCTCTCGAACCCCCTGCATTTCTGCCTTAAGGTCTTTGAACCAGGTCTCCAATTGTTGTGGCAGCACCAGGGAGCTATCTGCCGCCGGAGTCGAGACCAGGGATTGCTGGGTCACGCTGGGAGACTGCGCCATCTTTGTTTTAGGTTTCCCCCCGGCGATGTCGGAGCCCGCGCCGGCGTTTTACTACTCACAGAATCAGTAAATCGATATTTCTCCAGACGCCGTCGACTCGCCATACACTCCCACCGGCTCTACCGCACTAAACAGGGGTTAAAGCGCGCTCGGGAAGCAAAAAAGTATCTTGTAAAAATAAGCCCCGTCGGAGCTCAGGTTTTTGTTTTTTTTTTTGTAAACTCATTTTTATTGAGCAAATGGTAAACAGCATACCAAACAGCATAAAACAATGCCATGGTGGAATACAGAAAGAAATACAAATAATACAGATGATACCAGTAAGACAAATAAATCGAACTGAGCAAAGCGAACTAGTAAATTCAGAACACGGCATTACAGAATCGGTGAAGTCCGTCCTAATGTGAAAGAAAAAGCAGAAATGAGATAAACAGCAACATCACATTGGGCGGAAAATAAAAAGGTGAGATTGCCATAAACCAAAATGCTCAAGAATTATGGAAAGTGACTCAAAAACACCCCAGGCCACGGTGAGAAGAACCCACACCGTCACTCCCTAGGCAACCCGATACACACTCCACCACATCAAACCCCAGATACAAGCATACAAACAAGCAGCCAACCCATCAGCCTAGCACACAACCACACACTCACTCCATTCACACTCGAGCGGTCAAAGAGTAAAAGAGACAAGACAAAAGGCGAGGAAAGAGAATATAATAGGTTAAAAGAAAGGTATGAAATTCAAGCGTAGAAAAGGAAGATAATGGACAAAAATGGAAAATAATGGAAAATAATAGAAAATAATGGAAGGTAGTGGGCAGTACAGCGGCCAATCAGACAAGTGCCACCAATACCAGACCAGGTCATAAACAGTCAAGCCAGACAGGGTGATCGCTCAGGGCAAGATACCAAAAACTTATCCCACAGGGCACAATAGTCCTTCCACAAATCCTGATGACGGGAGGAATAAGTTTGTAGCTCATAAAGGCTCAAGACTCGCATACGAGCCAACCAGAGCGAGTAAGAAGGAGCCTCAGGAGATGCCCAGTGTTGCAGAATAAGCTGTTTCCCCAGCATAATCGCATGAAGGATAAATTTCTTAGAAGAAGTGCTGAGCTGCTGTTGAGACAAATCCTGTACATTACCCAACAGCAGCGCCGCCGGGTTCCATAGTAAGGTACAGCAAAGAATAGCATCAAGACTAGCACGGACCGAGTCCCAGAAAGAGTGATTAGGACAGAGAAAGAAAGAATGTAGATAGGTTCCCGGGGTGAGATGGCATTTAACACAAAGATCATCGGACCAAAGCTTCATAACGTAACCCTTAGATCTAGAGAGATAGGCACGATGCAATATCTTAAATTGGGTCTCCCGCAAAGATAGATGTTTTGAAAGAAAGTCTGTAAGTCAGCAAGAGAGACCAGCAAGCTCAAATCCCGGGACCAGTCGTCCGCTACGGGTTGAAGACAGCATTCCCCCTGAAAGTCCCGACCTTCTTTATACCAGGTAGCAATCTTGTTCTTATGAGGGGGTGTAAGTAGGGCTCTCTCATCGATGGTCCAGGTCCAGGAGGTAGAAGTGATAGCTGAGAGGGATAAATAATAATGTTTAATTTGAAGATAAAGATAAGCTTGTGTGGTGGGGAGCCCCCAGTGGGTGCACAGTAGGGAGAAAGATGGAAACTGACCACCCCCCAAATGCAACAGGTCAAGTATGGTAGAGTCGCGTTCAAGATGACCCCTCAGGCCAGGCAGACCCCGAAGTCCGGGGACAAACCCTGGATTACCCAACAAAGACAAAAAGGGAGACGGATGAGGCACCTTATTTTGCAGGCATCTCCACCAAGCCCAAGCCCTACGAAAAGCAAGTAGGAAGTCCAAGGTGGGATAGCGCAAAGACACCATCGTGCCAGGACTCCCATGGATAAACGAGACAAAGGATATAGGGGCACAGCAAGAAGCCAGAAGGCCTGGTGGGGAATACCGTCGATGTGAGGTCAAGTGTTCATGGATCCATCGAAATAGAGATGCAACATTGTAAAGCTGGATATCCGGGAGACCAAGTCCCCCCTGCTCTTTACTCTGAATTAATTTAGGGAAACCAATATGGGCCCGTCTGTCCTGCCAGATAAACTTACGAATAAGAAAGTTATAGTGACGTTCATCCTCTTGACTAACCCAGAAAGGAACGGTTTGAAGTGCGTATAGAAGTTTGGGAAAGAGAACCATTTTGACCAGGGCCACCCGTCCCATCAGAGATAAGGGAAGGGAACACCAACGATGACAAAGAGACTTGATCCGCCCAATAGCAGCAGAAATATTAGACTCATAGAATTTGTCCAGGTTCTTGCATAACAAAATCCCCAAGTATTTCAACTTCCCCGGCGCGATCCCTACCCCCAGGTGTTCGAACCAAGTATCACCCGGCGAGTTGTGGAGAAGAGGAGAGCTTCAGTTTTATCGTTATTAATTTTCAACCCAGTAAAGGAGTCAAAGGAGTTGATAATATGCATCAGATGGGGAAGATGGATATCGGCGTGTTTGACATAGAGTAACATATCGTCTGCGAACATACTAATACGAAACTCATACCCCCCCACATGCAAGCCCTGCAGGTTCGTTTCCTGGCGGATTCGGATAGCTAAGGGCTCAAGAGAAAGAAGGAAAAGCAGGGGAGATAAGGGGCAGCCCTGCCGTGTGCCACGGCCGAGAGGGAAAAGGTCAGAGACTCCCCCATTAATCAATAACTGCGATGTAGGGGAAGAGTATAACGCAGACACCCAGTGCACAAAGTCCCCTGAGATACCATATTGTTCAAGCACCCAGAAAAGATGACGCAGGACACCATATCAAACGCCTTCTCCACATCAAGGCTGGTGATCAAAGCTCTGTCCGATGCATGGTAAGGCAATTGTAGGACTGCAAGGACTTTGAGTAAATTCATAGAAGCGTGCCGACCAGGGACGAAACCGACCTGATCCTCGTGGATCAGTTCTGGAAGCAATACATTTAGACGGGACGCCAAAATCCCAGCCAGGAGCTTAACGTCCTGATTCAGAAGCGAAATAGGGCGGTAAGAGCCCAACTGATCCATGGGTCTCCCCGGCTTCGGCAAAATGATCACATGGGCCCTATTGTGCGTGTTACCCAGAGGAGTGTTTGAACGAAGGCCCATAAAATAGTCCTGAAGAGCGCACAAAGCAGAAGGTGGCAGAAGCTTATAGAATTCTGGACCAAAGCCATCTGCTCCCAGGGTTTTAGCTAGTTTAAGACGCCGAATAGCTGATTGCAACTCCTCTCCACTGATCGGTCGATTAAGAAGAAGGTTTTGGGGGGCAGAAATGCTAGGCAAGCATAAACCAGAAAAGAAGGCGTCCCGGGCCTGATCGTCAGGAGGTTGTTCAGCATATAACTGTTGGTGAAATTGGTTCGTGATCTCCCTCTGCTGAGTATGCAGCGTACCCGCCCTATCCTTTATGTGCGTGATGACGTGACGAGTCCGAGGGGGCCGGATCAGGTTTGCGAGCAACCGGCCAGTTTTATTACCCCAAGCATGCAATTTATATTTGTAGAAATAAATGCTGCGAGAAGCCCGCTGGGAAAGAATGTCATTTATTTGATGTTTAACAACTTGGAGTCGGTCCCTCAGCTCTCGTGTTAGGCTCGAAATATGAGAGCGCCGCAGGCCCTGCAGCTCTGCAGTCAAGGTTAATAAGTCCCCATCTCGTTTTTTCTTAACAGCCGCAGAGTAAGCAAGCACATGGCCCCTCATAACAGCCTTAGCAGCCTCCCAATACACAACTGAGCTAACATCTCCCGTATTATTAGTGGCAAGGAAATCCTCCCATTTACGCTCCAAATAAGGTTTGAACTGGGGGTCGGAATACAGATGAGGAGACATCCGCCAAATCCTGCTGGGAGAGGCTGAAGAAAACTGAAAAGTAGT
This sequence comes from Geotrypetes seraphini, assembly GCF_902459505.1. NCBI lineage: Eukaryota > Metazoa > Chordata > Amphibia > Gymnophiona > Dermophiidae > Geotrypetes > Geotrypetes seraphini. The sequence goes on along the minus strand of NC_047085.1, from coordinate 280,809,676 downwards.
TCCCAGAGGCGCATGATCTGATACCAGTGGAGCGGCCATGACAGCCCTAGAGAGTTTCGAAAACAATCCGGCAGAGACGAGTATATAATCAATTCTAGTATATACATTGTGAGGGTGGGAGAAAAAAGAGAAATCACTGTCATCCGAATTCAGGGTCCGCCAGGTATCTAACATTCCCAATTCCCGAAGGAGAAAGGGGATACCCCTGTCATAGTGGCACTTAGTTGCAGATTTAGCAGGCTTGCAATCCACAAGGGGCTCTGCCACCACATTAAAGTCACCCCCAATTATCATTTGATGAGAGGAGAAAGGTGCTAAGATTCCCACCAAGGAAGAGAAAAATGCATGAGAGTAAATGTTCAGGGCATAAATAGTACCTAGCACTAAGGGACAGCCCCACAGTTCTCCAATCAGAAAGAAATATCTGCCCTCGGGGTCTTTAATCTCTTTATGAACAGTAAAGGGAATTTTTTTATGAATCAAGATCGCCACCCCTCTCTTCCGGGAAGAGTAGGCAGAGAAACCCACCTGTCTTACCCAATCCCTCCGAAGCTTGAGATGTTCAGTGGAGGACAGGTGAGTCTCCTGGAGGAACGCTATGTCACAGCGCTCTTTTTTCAAATAGGCCAAAATCTTGGTGCGTTTCACCGGGGAATGGAACCCATCCACATTCAGAGAATTAACGGAAAGACTAGCCATGAGAAAGGAAAGCAAGATCAGACAGTAGAGAAGAAAACCACAGTCCACCAAGTGCCGGGCGGGGGGCGTCCCAGCCAAATCCCCCCAACCCAGTCCCGGCTATAAATAGGTGTCCACCTAATAGCCACATCGCCCACATCAAAATCAAGTCTCCGCACCACTGACACCCAAGAAAAACACATCCAGCCCATCCACTCAGACACACACTCACACCCCACCCCAACTCCCTCCCTCCCTCCCATCCCCCTCCCCCCACCCCAGACTACTTAGTCTACCCCTGTACAACATAACAGCATAGAAAACACCAGCTCCGGGCCGCCTCAAAGCAGCCAGTGATCAGCACAAAATAAGAAAACCCTTAATAGAATCAAAGAAACACTGCAAACATTTCAAACCAATAGCTTGCACGGCGTATAAGCCACAGCGAACAGTTTAGAAAAGGGAAGAAGGTAGGGAGACATCAATGCCCAGTGCAAAAAGCAAGGGACAATGGTGAGTCTGAACGTGGACAACAGCATAAACCAGAGCAAGAAAAACTCGTGGGGGCTAACAGCAAGATAAATGAGCAAAAAAGGAAAAGGGCGCCCCTCAGAGAAAGCACCCTCTAAACATCAGTCACAGTTAACAGCCATGGGTTGTTGCACCTGCGTCCGCAGAGGTGTAGCAAAGAGAGGCACACAGAGATGGAATAAGGTGCCTCTGGAAAGTAAATTAAAATAAAAATATCATGTGCATCCCCATTAATCCTCGGGCTACGACCCAAGGCTACAAAAGACCCCTGTCAGGGTCACAAAAAAAGATCAAAACATGCAAAGGCCTCCCACAATCCTGAACTGTATATATAGACCAAAGTCAATAGTCCTGGTAACACGATCAGTCAGCTACCCTGGAAGGTTCCAGGCCAGAAGGAAGCTTTTGAATAAATTGCTCCATTGCCTGCGGAGTTTCCAGGAAGGTAACCTTGTTGTTATGAAAAACACGTGCGCGTGCAGGATACTGAAGAGTGACTCTGATATTGCGCTTGTAAAGCTCATTACAAAAGGGAGCCATAGCCCTGCGCTGGTAGGAGACTTGAGGCGAAAAGTCCTGAAACATGAGAACCTTCTGTCCCTCAAATTGCACTGCGGCCCCTCTACGGTACAAAGAGAGGATTCTCTCCTTGGCTGCAAAATTGAGAAATCGCGCAAAGACAGGGCGTGGGCGTTGGTCATCTTCCTTGCGGGTGCCCACTCGGTGAGCTCTCTCAAGCAGCACCGGGGTCAAAGGTCATATCGAAGACAGTGGGTAGCCATGCTTCCAATCGGGTACGGAGGTCCACATCACGTACCGAGGCAGGAATCCCAATAAAACGCAGATTGTTTCTGTGGCTGCGGTTTTCCTGATCCTCTGCCCGATCTTTCCAGCGAACGCAGCCGCTCTTCAAAGTTGTCGGTACGCACCTCCTGCTGTGCAATACTCTCCTCCGCTCGCTGCAATCGATTAGATTGAGAGTCCAGGCTTTCCCTCATTTCCTCCATGAAGGATTGAAACTTTGTAAGTTTATTATCCATCACAAGGGTAAGGGATCGAGTGAGCTCCTGCACAGTGGCCTCCTGCAATGTGAACATGGGTACCTCGTGTTTCTCCGCCATTTTGGGTGCCGGCGAGGTAAGTTTGGCCTTAACTCCTCGCTGAGATTTAATCAGCATACCCCAAAGAAACGCTGCTGGAAAGGTATTACCGCTCGTGCCAAAGTGTAGAAGGAGCTTCGGTGCAGAGCTGCAGGGCTTTATTGCAGGAAGTCGGGTGGATATCAAAGATTTAGGACGAAGCAGCCCGGAGCTGTGGAGAGGCACGTCCGATCAGGTCTCCAGCATCACGTGACCCCCGATCAGGTCTCCAGCATCACGTGACCCCCGAGCTCAAGTTTTATCCTGCCATCCGGTAGTGTGACGTCCAAAGGTCGATAACTTAAAAGTAGTATTTCCAATTTCAATCCCTCGTATAGACGTCATTGCATATATATATCTCTAATAAGTGGGTCCAGAGTAAGCACAAATAATAACGGAGATAAGGGACATCCCTGTCTCATCCCCCTATAAATCAGAAACCTATCCATTTCAAAATCCTTCAACATCAATTTTGCCTGTGCAAGAGAATGCAATGCTCGCACCGCTGATACAAAAAAACCATCAAAACCGTATGCTGTTAAAGTATCATAAAGAAAGTCCCACCTTACTTTATCAAATGCCTTTTCAGCATCTAAGCTAACCAGCACAGAAGGGAAATTGTGCCTCACTCGTTCCAAAGACAGCAACAATTTTCTTACATTTTTAGCTATTGTCCATCCCTTCACAAATCCTACCTGAGCATCATGAATATGGGAGGGTAGTATAGTGGCCATCCTATTTGCCATAATCTTCGCTAGTCTTTATTCGGTTTAGGCAACACCAGAATACGAGCTGTGTTCATACTTTCTGATAAAGCCTCCGCACCAACCATGATATTAAACTTCCTAGCGAGCGGTTGAATAAGCATGCCATCTTCACCTGGCGCCTTCAGCAAAGGACTATTTCCAATTGTCCAATACACTTCCTCCAGAGTTATAGGCGCATTCAAAAGCTCCCTATCTCTCTCAGAGATACGGGGCAACATCATCCCATCCAAATAGGGTCCTGCCATCACTCCTCTCTCTGACGGGGGGGCATAAAGAGTCTTAAAATTGCGAAAAAAAATATCTCCAATCTCCGGGTCTGTTGTAACCCGTTTCCCGTGCTCATTTATCAGGGCCTGAACCCTACAAGGGCCTGTTCTAGATGAAACCAATCTTGCCAATAGTTTCCCTCCCTTATTTCCATTTCTATAAAGCTGATACTTATAATATGCAAGGGATTGAGAGCTACTTGAAATTCCATCAACTCCTGTCTATGCATAGAGTCGCCAGATTGGCCAAATTTCCTCCTGGCTTTTACGATGTGTCTCTCCAAACACAAAATTTCTCTATCCCGTGCTTTTTTAACATAACTACTATAACTTATAGTGTCCCCCCTCAATACTGCCTTCGCAGCTTCCCAAAATAAAATAGGATCCCGCTCCGCGTGAGCATTATGTCGTTTGTAATCTTTCCATGTGCCCAATAGTCGTTCCCTATAGTTCTGGTCCCTATACAAAGCTAGCGGAAACACCCATCGCCACTTCCCCTGATACCCTCTCCCCTCTTGCCACATCACTTGTACCCAGGCGTGATCAGAAATTGTATAGGGACCTATATCCGCTCGCACCAGCTTCCGAAACACCGGTTCTGTCACCTAAATATAGTCTATGTGGGATTGCGTACCATGTGCTCGAGACATATGGATATAATCCCTCTCAGTACCATGTAGTACCCTCCATGAGTCAATTAAATCTAGGTTATCACTAAATTTTTGGAGCTCCCTCTCCCATACCCGACGCAGAGCACCCCCCAACCCCGTACAATCCAAACTAGAATCGCTAACAACATTAAAATCTCCCCCAACAATCAGGGAGACCTGAGCATAAGATAACAAGAAGCGGGTCAATTTGGCATAAAATGCCGGGTCACTTTCATTAGGAGCATAAACACAGCAAAATACAAAGTCCCGCTGTACTATCACCCCTCGACAGAGCACATATCTTCCCACCCATCCTTAGTTAAAACTTGTAAATTATCCAGAAGACCCTTGCGGAACAGTATCGCTACTCCCCTGTGTTTTCTTTGTGCAGAAGCTGCTACACACTCCCCCACACACCATTGTTTCAATTTCGTATGTTCAAGATCAGTCAAATGAGTTTCTTGGAGAAATGCCACATCCACCTTACGATGCTGTAAATGTTGCAAAATTTTTGAACATTTAATGGGGGAACTGATCCCCTCCCACATTCCAAGTTACAAAATTAACCAGGATCCACTTTCATTAACCATTCCACATACTCCATCATCAGTACCCGTGCAACCCGGCCACCTCAGCCCCTGACCAGGCTCCACCAAAACCTCATCTTACCATTTAGTACCATAACTAGATAGAGAATACCACTCCCCTATTCCCAACCCATCCCCCAACCCTTCCCCTACTATCCATCGTCTTCCCCTACCCCCCTCTAATAATTCCCTGACCCCCAACCCAAAACTGTTTCTCAAGACCTTCCATAGATCTCAAGAATTCTAAGGAAGAAGTAACTTTACAGTCCTCTTTGGATATTTTGCAGGTGAGAATTTCCAGGTCATTGGTTAGTTTAGAGTCAAGAGTTTGAAACTGAAGGTGATCTCGGAGGATTATTGCTAAACCACCACCTCTCTTTGAGTTTCTTGAAAGAGGGATAATTTTGTCATTTGAAGGTAATAAATCTCCTATGAAGGCGTCCTGATCGGAAATTAGCCATGTTTCAGTTAAAAGTAGGATATCTAGGTGGGTGTCTTCTAGCCAGTCTTTGACCAGTTGAGCTTTGTTCCTGACCGAGCGTATATTCAGATATGCACCAGAGATGGTATGATGTTCCGAGGATGTTGAGGGCTTAGCATGTTGTAAGTTTTTTAGGAGTCGTTTTCTTTTGTGCGATGGTCTAGAGGAGTGCTGTCCCAAGTGAAGTAGGTTGGGATAGGTTCAAATGCTAAGGCTCTTGAGATCCAGTTTCTTGTGCTGAGTAGGTACAGAAGGAGGAGGGCTTTAAGCTTTCCTGTAAAGTCGGTCATGTTGGCTCCAAGATTAAAGGGAAGAATTAAAGAGAATGGGACTAGGTAACTTGCCGATCGAAGGGAAGTGGAGCAGGCTGTGTTCTGTGAGGATTGGGGGACGATTAGCTGCCTACCCCTCACTGGACTGGCGAGAAAGATGGCCAGGCATTGGGTCAGGGCTAGAAGAAGATGTCAGGGCGTCCCGCTAAAGAAAGGTTGAGCTGATAGTTGGCTGACCCTGCAAGAACTTATAGGAATTAACCAATTAATGGAATAACCAGACGTTCAAGAACTTAGTATAGCTTAGAGTTAGCTGGTGTCATGCAAGTACATAATGTGTTATCAGGCATGTCAGTGCTTAAGTTGTCCAGACTAGCTAGGGACATGCAGACTGATTATCTGGAGTCATGCAAGTTATTAGAGTATTATCGAGACATGCCAGAACTCGAGTTAGCCAGGCATGCATATACTTAATCGCTTGGCCAGTCAGAGCTGTGGGAGAGATCTTCCAGAGCAGGAGGTAGGGTGCTCGAAGCAGGCCATCGGCAACAGGCTTCCACACCCACTTAAGGGTCACATAGGGCAGGATCTGGGTGGGAGGTGGCATGGTGTTGAGAGGCTTCTTATGCTCTGCTTAGTCGCTTCACGAAGGCGTGCACATAGGCACGCACCTTTGCTGTGCACCTTAGCCGGCGTGCCGAACAGCAGCGCGCCGTTCAGTTGATTCAATTTAAGTGTTCCCGGCAGGTACTGGGGGGGCAGAGCACATTCACACGCCCGGCCCAGTAGGAAGCAGGCAGCCGGGAGCTCTGTTGGGAGTCGGTCTCAGCAGGGTCGGCGGTCTCAATGGGAGTGGAGGTCGAAGATGGCTCCTTCTGCAGATTCAATTTAAGTGCTCCCTGCAGGTACTAGGGGACGGAACACGCTCACATGCCTTTTATTGTACTAATTGTAATACATTTTTGACTAATTCAGAGACCAAAACCCCCTTCCTCAGGCAAGGACAGGATTAACAGCTGCCAGTGCTTTTCCGACTTGATAAAAGAGGTTTTGGCCTCTGAAAGCTAATTGAAAAATGTATTAGTCCAGTAAAATGGTATCTTATTTTCCATTTTTGTTTTATTTTTTCCCTCTCTTATGAAGCCACATTAGACTTTTTTATCACCAGCCCCAGCAATATTAGCTCCGACACTCACTGGAATTCTATGAGCACTGGATCTTTTACTGCCACGGCCAGTAATAAAAAAGCCTAATGTGGCTTCATAAAAGGGGGGTTTATGAAGCCATATTAGGGGGTTTTTTTTATCGCCGGCCACTGTAGTAAAAGCTCCAGTGCTCATAGAATTCATATAAGCATCGGAGCTATTACTACCATGACCTGCAATAAAAATCCCTAACGCAGCTGCATAAAAGGTGGGGGGGTGCTATTTGTTACATTACATTACATTAGTGATTTCTATTCCACCATTACCTTGCAGTTCAAGGCAGATTACATAAGAATTGTCATGATATTAAGAAATACATAAGGATTAGTTTGAACATTTTCTAATTTGCTAAGAAGTATATAATATTACAGGTGAAGCTTGGGACAGATTTGGTTGTGTTACATAGGTTTTATGTATTTTTTGAAGAGTAGGGTTTTTGTTTCTTTTTTGAAGGTTTTGTAGTCTGTGGTCGAAATCAGCAGATTAGTGGTCTGTCTAATTTCACTGCTCTGGTGGCCAGTAGGTTGTCATACAATTTTCTTCGTTTGACATTTTTGGTTGGCGGGTGTGTGAATAGTGTGTGGGTTCTGTGTCTGGTTGAGGTGGATTGAGTTAGTCGGTTGTTCCAGTAGGTTGGGCTGTCTCTGTTTATAGCTTTAAATAGTAGGCAGTGGAATTTGAAGTGTATTCTGGTTTGTATTAGGAGTGTGAGTCGTGGTATGCCTCTGTGATGTGGTCGTATTTTTTTCAGCGAATAGATGAGTCTTAGGACTGTGTTTTGTATTGTTTGTAGTTGTTTTATCGTGATCGCTGGGCAGGGAAGATACAGTATGTTGTAGTAGTCTATTAGGCCTAGGATTAGAGATTGTACCAAGAATTGGAATTGTTTTCTGTCGAAGAAATTTTGAACTTGTGTTACGTTTCTCATAGTTGCGAATGATGTTTTTATTATTTTGTTGATTTGTGGTTGCATGGTATAGCCTCTGTCAATCAGTACTTCAAGGAGTTTTAGCGTGGGTTGAATGGGGTATGAGATCGAGTTTATTACTAGGTTTGTTAAGATCGGGGTTTTGCTGTTTTCTAGGAGGATGAAGTTTGTTTTGTCAGGGTTAAGCTTTAGTTTATGTTCTATCATCCATGTTGCTACTGTTTCTAGTGTTCTGTGTATTGTGCCTACCATGGAGGGCACTGGTTAGTCGAAGGGGAGGAGAATGGTGATGTCCTCTGCATAGCTGTAGGAGGTTAGGCCTTGTTTGTCTAGGCAGGAGCTGATGGAAGCAATGTATAGGTTGAAGAGTGTGGGAGACAGAGGTGATCCTTGGGGAACTCTGCAGGGGCTGGACCATGGTTCTGATTTTTCTTTGTTTGTTTTAACTCTGTAAGGAATCCTTTAAACCATGATAGACCTGTGATTTCTATTGAGTCTAAGGTTTGTAAAAGGATGTCATGATCTACCAGATCAAAGGCTGCGGACAGGTCTAGTTGTATGATCAGCATTTTGTTGCCTGTGCCTAGGCGGTGTCTAGTGGTGTCCATGAGTGTTCCTAGTAGGGTTTCAGTGCTGTAGTTGGTTCTGAAACCAGACTGAGTGGGGTGGAGTCTGTTGTGGTTTTCTATGTATAAGGTTAAGGTTTTAGCTACGAGGCCTTCCATTAGCTTGACGTAAAGTGGGATTGAGGCTATGGGTCTGTAGTTGGAGGGTTGGTCCGTTGCTCCTTTGGGGTCTTTTAAGATCGGAGTTATGATGATTTCGCTCAGGTCTTGTGGGAAAAGGCCATCTGTGAGTAAAGTTTGTATCCATTGTAGGAGCAGGGTGCGAAATAGTGTATTGGAGGTTTTCAATAGGTATGGGGGGCAGTGGTTAAGGTCACAGGCTGCGTGGCTGTATTTATTATAAAGTTTGATGAGGTCTGACCATTGTATAGGTGAGAAGTGGGATCAGATTCTGTCTGCTGCAACTGATTCTTTTTCTGTGGGGAGAGTTTCTTTCTTCTAGGTGCCTAGGTGTTCCATTGAACGTGGCTCTGATAGTTGCAATCTTGTTTTTGAAGAATGCGGCTAAGAGTGTGGCTGAGGGAGGGGGGGAGTTGTTATTGGCCAGGTAGGTGTCTGTGAGATTTTTTTAGTAACTGGAATAACTTTTTTGTGTCTTGGGATTCTTCTCCTATTTGCTTTGAGTAGTATGTCTTTCTTTTTTCTTTCAGTTTTTGTTTGTATTTTTTGTTCAGTATTCTCCATGCTGTTTTTGTGGAATCTTGGCTACTTTTTCTCCATTTTCTTTCTAGTTGTCTGCATTGTCTTTTGAGTAGGAGTAGTTCGTTGTCGAATCATTTGTCTGATTTTCTATGGATTTTGGTTTTGGGCCCCATCTAGGGTTGCTGTACTTAGATGGCTCCGTTGTGAGATGAAGTCTTTGGGATTGTAGTCTTGGATTATGGAGTCTGCTTTTGTCCAGAATTTGGTGGGGTCGATGTATTTACATAAGTTGTAAGTTATTTTTGAGTAATTGGTTTGCTTTTGTTTTTGGTCCAATTGATTTTGAAGGAATAAATATAGTGATCTGACCAGAGGGAACGGTATCAGTTTCCGTTTGATGTTTGGATTTCTGGTTATATGGGTTGTTGGGACATGTAGGCTGCAATGTCGAGTTGGTTTCCTTTTTCATGTGTGGCTTGAGGGTCTAATATCTTGTATGTTAAGGCCTCGAGGTAAGATAGTAAGGTTTCTACTTGTTTGCAGGATTGGTTTTCGAGGAGGAGGTTGAGGTCTCCTAGGATTAAGTTGTAGGTTGTTGTTAGTGAGTTTTGATATATAAAATCTTCAAATTTTGGTTTTGCTGTGTTCCAGTTTCCTGGAGTTATGTAGCAGAGCATGCATGTTAGTGTTCCTTTGAGTGATGTGCTTGAAAGTTGACAGGCTAGTAAATTCATGTTTTGTCTTGTATTTTTTTTTTAAGTTCAATATGTTTATTAGTATTTATAACATAATAGAAAAATCAGTACAGTATTCAAGCAGATACACGGCAAGTAATGAGAAACAGTGTTGTCCAAATATCAGAATGTAAAACATAGCAATGAAGAACAAGAAGAAACTAAACTAAACTAAACCCTAGGTTTGTATATCGCACCATCTCCACAAGCGTAGAGCTCGGCACGGTTTACAGGGTTAGATTGAAAAGGAGCTACAATGAAGGGTTATAGGAAAGGAGCTAGGAAGATAAAGAGGGACAGGGAACCAAAAAGCGGGAAGTGTTAGATTTTTGAAAAGTGTTTTCAGGTGTTTGCGGAAGGATTGGAGGGAACTTGAAACTCTGAGCAGGGATGTGAGGTTATTCCAGAGTTCTGTGGTTCTAAAGGGGAGGGATGTTCCTAATTTTCCTACGCGGGATATACCTTTTGTAGAGGGGAATGATAGTTTCAGTTTTTGGGAGGATCTAGTGGAATTAGGGTTAGAGGAATTCCAGAAGAGTGGGATAACGGGAGGGAGGATGCCATGTAGGATCTTGAAGGCTAAACAGACACATTTAAAGAGGACTCTGGAGTGAACTGGGAGCCAGTGAAGTTTGGACAGGAGTGGGGAGACGTGGTCAAACTTGCCTTTTGCGAAAATAAGTTTGGCCGCGGCGTTCTGGATTAGCTGAAGTCTATGGAGTTGTTTTTTTTAGTTAGGCTTAAATAGATGGAGTTGCAATAATCCAGTCTAGAGAGGATGGTGGATTGAACAAGGATGATGAAGTGAGAATGATGAAAGTACGATCTCACTTTCCTCAGCATATGAAGACTAAAGAAGCATTTTTTTACCAAGAAGTTGAGGTGGTCATTGAAGGAGAGAGAGGAGTCTATTATGATGCCAAGGACTTTGCTTGAAAACTCAAGCTGAAGAGTGGAGCCGGAATATAATGGGATGGAGGTGGGTAAATGATCTAACATACAACAGACGACAGCCTCAGTGAATACATATACATATATGCCTATACAGAGTAATCTGCACAGATTAAGGAGCAGATCATTCAGTCACAGAATGTAGTCAGTGGACCCCAAATCTTGTTGAAAGAGATGTATGTCCAAGTTTTTCAGCGTAATACCTCTCATATCTTGCTACCATACACACTATTCCACCATGAACTGTAAATTAGATTAGCAGGGGTTTTCAATTAAACTGGTAAAAGTTTGCCAATGTTATCATCAACAGGGAAATTGAGACCATGTTTATCATACACAATCACAGCCAGAGTAATGCTCTCTGTGATTCCTGTTATCTGTTTGATAGTGTCCCATGTAGCAATCCGGTACGTCCTAGTTAGAGGACAGTGAAAAACCATTTGGTCAAGAGTCCCAACAGCAGCATTACAAGACCAACAGCTGTTTTGACTAGTATTTGGTAATTTAGATAACTTGTACAGCGTCCAGTATGCTCTGTTTAGTAGAAAATAGGCCGTCTGGGAAATAGGGAGTGTGTATACTCTGCCCAAACTTTTTCCCATATACATATCATACATTCCAGTGTCTGAGCCCAAATATCGCGCAATGCTGATAAAGGTGTGAATTTCTCATTGATAAGGAATTTATACCAAGCTGCCGCTTTTCCTTTCCTGCGCAAGATAATGTTATCTGAGAGCAGCGTCAGTTGACTTTTTCGTTTGAAGTGAGGGCACATCAATAAGTGTTTTGATGGAGTGATAGAGTTGGAGCCATCTGAAACGCTGTGTGCTCAGTAAATAGTAAGCATTACTTCTTTGAGGGGGTAAATAACCAGGTGGACAAAGGTGAACCCATAGACATAATTTACCTAGACTTCCAGAAAGCCTTCGATAAGGTACCACATGAGCGGTTGCTCAGGAAGCTATGGAATCATGGGGTGCACGGGGAGGTCCACCGATGGATCAAAAACTGGCTGGCAGACAGGAAGCAGAGGGTTGGTGTAAAGGGCCATTACTCGGACTGGCAAGGGGTCACGAGCGGGGTTCCTCAAGGATCGGTGCTGGGACCGCTCCTGTTTAACATATTCATTGACGACCTGGAGGCGGGAACAAAATGCGAGGTCATCAAATTCGCAGATGACACCAAACTATTCAGCAAGGTTGAAACCACGGTTGACTGCGAGAATCTCCAAAGGGATCTTACGACATTGGAAGAATGGGCGAAAAAGTGGCAAATGAGCTTCAATGTAGGGAAATGCAAGGTCATGCATATAGGGAGAAGGAACCCGATGTTCACTTACAAAATGGGGAGATCAATGCTAGGGGTCAGTAATCTGGAAAGAGACTTGGGAGTGATGGTAGACACGACATTGAAGGCGTCGGCACAATGCGCCACAGCCTCGAGGAAAGCAAACCAAATGTTAGGTATCATTAAGAAGGGTATCTCGACCAGAACGAAGGAAGTCATCCTGCCACTGTACCGGGCTATGGTGCGCCCGCATCTGGAATACTGTGTACAGTACTGGTCACCGTACTTCAAAAAGGACATGGCAATGCTTGAGGGAGTCCAGAGAAGAGCAACTAAACTGATTAAGGGTATGGAAAACCTTACATACACTGACAGACTGAAGAAGCTGGGGCTGTTCTCCCTGGAAAAGCGGAGACTCAGAGGAGATATGATAGAGACCTTCAAGATCCTGAGGGGCATCGAAAAGGTTGACAAAGACAGATTTTTCAATTTGAAAGAAACCACAAGAACAAGGGGTCACTCGATGAAATTGAAGGGGGACAGGTTTAAAACAAACGCAAGGAAGTACTTTTTCACACAGAGGGTGGTGGACACATGGAACACCCTTCCGGAGGCCGTGATAAGAAATAGCACAGTACAGGGTTTCAAGGATGACCTGGATAGGTTCCTGGAAGACAAAGGGATTGAGGGGTACAGATAAGAGCAGTGGAAGGTTTAGAGATAAGTGTAGAGGTAGGCAATAAAATTAGTCAGGGACCGCTGACCAGGCAATATGCCTGATGGGCCGCCGCGTGAGCGGACCGCTGGGCTGGATGGACCTCTGGTCTGCCCCGGCGGAGGCGACTACTTATGTACTTATGTACTTATGCAGTTGTTGAAAAGACAACCAACCTTGATTGACATACAGTTGACTGAGTGACCAGATGACAGCATTCCGCCACAAAATCCAGTTAATGGGTCTCCCTTGGATTAAGATTTTTGGGTTATTCCAGATATAAAAGTGAAGAGACTCATTAGTTTTGATCACCGCCAAACTTCTATTTCATAGAGTGCAAGCTTAGTAGAGTTAACTGGTTCACTTCTACTTCCAGTTGTGAGAATAGCATTACACATATCTATATTTTGCATTTGATGTTGGTCCAGTGATATCCATGGAGGTTGAGCTACAGCAGTCTGATCTTGTAACCAAATAGCACCATGCCTTAATATAAATGCTGTGTGGTAGTCGTAAAAACTGGGGAATTTTACACCCCCCAGCCGTGAAATCATCTTTCAATTTTTTGAGACATATTTGTGGTGTGATGCGATTCCAAAGAAATTTGGTAAGCATTGAGTCCAATTTCTTGTAAGTGGTTGTCTTAAGGTATACTGATAGCATGCTAAGTATATAATTCACAATTTGAGCTACCATCATCTTTATGGTACTAAGTCTACCCCACCATGTGAGTCACAGGGGGGACTATTTCACAGTGAGTTCAGTGACTGTTTTCAGTATGTGCTCAGTGTTATAGTCAATAGTTTCTGCAATAGTTGGGCCAAAATATGCCCCTAAATATTTGATTTTAGTACCTGCCCATTGCAAGCCTAATTCTTTAATCTCACCATAAGCATCTGGGCATTTGAGAGCCATGGCCTCTGTCTTAGAGCGGTTTAGCATGGCTCTCAAATGCCCAGATCGTCTGCATATGCTGACACTCATAGTTCTTTCTCTCCATATTTGACACCAGCAACAGTTCCAATGCAATATTAAATAGCAGTGGTGATAATGGGCATCCCTGTTTCGTTCCACATGTTGGTCGGAATGGAGCAGAGTGTTTTCCGTTGATAAACAGTCTGGTATTGGGCGAGGTATAGAGTACTTTAACTTTTCTAATAAAGTCTTGATGAAATCCACCTGAAACAGGAAAGGTCATTTGACCCTGTCAAAGGCCTTTACTCAACTATCCTTTCATCCAGCATCTCTCCCTCCTTCCCCACCACCCCAGGGTCCACCATTTCTCCCTTTATGTTCCTTTCATCCCTAAATCCCATTATCCACCATCTCTCCCTCTCCTGTTTTTAGACCTATTAATTCTTCCCCCCAAAGTCCGGTATATGCATGTCTCTTTGAAACTGCCCCCTTCCCTCCCTCCATCCATGCACTTCTACACCAGGGCCCCCTCCCCTGAAGGCCTGCACCCCCCTGAAGGCCTACACTCCACCCCTGAAGGCCAGCCTGTCCCCCCCCCCCCTGAAGGCGTACACCCCACCCCTGAAGGCCTGCCTTTCTCCCCTGAAGGCCTACACCCCACTCCTGATGGCCTACACCCTACCCCTGAAGGTCTGCACCCCCCTGAAGGCCTACACCCCACCCCTGAAGGCCTGTACCTCCCCCCAGAAGGCCTGCACCCCTCTGAAGGACTGCACCCCCCTGGAAGGCCTGCGTGTTCCCCCTGGCCTCCCAGCATCAATTTACCTAATTTCAGCAGCCTGCATAAGATCGCTGTGCTAGCGATCTTTGCAAGCTGCCATACGTCTTCAGAGTTGTCTTCTCTCTGCCGCAGTCCCGCCCCTCCTCTGACGTCAAAGAAGGGGCGGGACCGCAGCAGAGAGAAGAGAGCTCCGAAGACGTATGGCAGCTTGCAAAGATCGCTAGTGCCAGCGATCTTATGCAGGCTGCTGAAATTAGGTAAATTGATTTCGGGAGGCCAGTGGGGAAGCTGGACATCAGTGGGAGGCCAGCGGGTAAGCCACTTCCCGACTGACCTTCCCCACTTGCCCTCTAAAGCAGGAGCGGCAGGCCTGCTGCTCCTGCTTGAGGGGGGAGGGTCAGTCAGCGAACGATGGTTATTCTCTCTGACACTGCAAGAGTGTAGTAACTGTTCTAAACAAGCAAAGTCTTGCTATACAAGTATATACAGTATACATGTACACGAAGGCCCAGATTCTCTAAAAGTGCGTCCCGATTTTAGGCAGCTGTAGGCGTCCTACAGCTGTCTAATCAGCCAATCGGGATGCACGTTTTTTAAAAAAAAATGCTCCCCAGGCAGGCCGCCTATATTGAAGGCGAGGCCCGCAAGACACCTAGGCCTTGATTCTGTATAGGACGCCCAGGAGAGGCGTCCTATTCAGAATCAGCCTACACTAAAACCCCGATTCTGTAACCGGCGTCCATGTTACAGACGCTGGTTAGAGAATCGGGTTAGGTTAGATTAGACACGGCCCGCTATACGTATCGCGGCAAGGGATCTCTCTGCCGCTATAAGTATAGCGGGCCGCGGCCTGTCCGATCGGATGCCCCTCCCCGACACTACCGACCCCCCCCCCCGACACTACCAACCGCCCCCCCCCCCGACATTACCGATCTCCCTCCCACCCTGACAATACTGATGCTGGCAGGAGAGTGTCCAATCCCTCCTGCCCGAAGACGGCACACCCCCTCCTCCTGCCCGAAGACGGCACATCCCCCCCCCCGGCGCTAACAACCCCCAAACTAACCTGTTCTTCGGGCCAGACGGTTCTTTCCCGTCTAGCCGGTAAGCCCGCCTCGTCGAAATGAGGCGGGCTCGCCCCTTCCCGGCCCATCCTGCCGAAGCCTAAGGCCTGATTGGCCCAGGCTTTAGAAGCCTGGACCAATCAGGCCTTAGGCATAGCGGGTCCGCCCATCCCCACTAAGTCTAAGGTCTGATTGGCCAAGTGGGGATGGGCGGACCCGCTATGCCTAAGGCCTGATTGGTCCAGGCTTCTAGAGCCTGGGCCAATCAGGCCTTAGGCTTCGGCGGGATGGGCCGGGAAGGGGCGAACCCGCCTCATTTCGACGAGGCGGGCTTACCGGCTAGACGGGAAAGAACCGTCTGGCCTGAAGAACAGGTTAGTTTGGGGGTTGTTAGCGCCGGGGGGTGGTGTGCAGTCTTCGGGCAGGAGGGGGGTGCGCTGTCTTCGGGCAGGAGGGATTGGGCACTCTCCTGCCAGCATCGGTAGTGTCGGGGTGGGAGGGAGATCGGTAATGTCGGGGGGGGGGGCATCCGATCGGACAGGCCGCGGCCTGCTATACTTATAGCGGCAGAGAGATCCCTTGCCGCGATAAGTATAGCAGCTGCGTCTACTTACAATGTAGACCAGCATTTTGCTGGCCTACATTTTTAAGGTTTCTTCCTCTACTAGGGAGACGCGTAGGGCCACCTAGGTTCGCCTAAGGCCCTTAGGCGAGCTTAGGCGTCTTGCGGGTCTCCCTAGGCTCCCGGAGGTGCCTTCAGGCCTGCCTGGGGAGCATTTTTTTTTTTAAAACGTGCATCCCGATTGGCTGATTAGACAGCTGTAAGACGCCTACAGCTGCCTAAAATCGGGACGCACTTTTTGAGAATCAGGGCCGAAAAGTCTTGCAATACAAGTACATACAGTATACACGCATTACATCATCACAACTGAGCCGATGGTTCTTCTCTCTCTGACACTGCAAGAGTGTAGTGACTGTTCTAAACAAGTGAGGTCTTGCAATACAAGTACATACACTTCTCCCTCTGTATTCGCGGAGATTGGGGATCCTGCAAATATGGAAAAACCGTGAATAACTTTCTCATAGAGAAAGTTATTCGCCTCCTCCCTGCCTGCCCGGGTCTTTTCTTAACCCTGGCCTCATCTACAGAGCAGGGGAGAGAGAGAAGCCTACCACCAACTCCTGTCACATTGTTCCAACCCCTTGCACCCGGCCCGTCTCTTCTCCTCGGAGCCACAGACCTAAATTCCAGCAGTGCTCACGTGACGGCCTTAGCCAATGGCTGGGTGGCGCTCCAGACTGGCCCATTGCAACAGGAGTTCGAAGGGGGCGACGGGGGCAGCCACCTGACATGCAAGGGTCCCGGCAGAGATGAGCTGCGGTTGCACTTGGCCAGGTGGAAATGAGGCTTTAGCCCACCCCTTTGCAATGGCAGGTATGCACCCCTTTACTTGATTTGGCAGTCATAAGCCTCGACCTCATGCAGCAGTGTCCGAGTTTGCACTTATACGCACAGAAAAAAAAATAGGTGTTGGTGGCAGTTCTATAAATTGGCCATGGATGAAGTAATTTGGAGGGGAGGAGCGAGCACGCCAAAAATCACAAATAATTGAAGTCGCGAGTGCTGAAACCGCAAATACAGAGGGAGAAATGTATAGTATTTTGTATTAAAGTTTTTGGGTTGTGGAACAAATCGTCTGAGTTTCCATTATTTCTTATGGGGAAATTCGCTTTGATATGAGTGTTTTGGATTACAAGCATGGTTTCAAAACAAATTATGCTCGTAAACCATGGTTTTACTGTATTTCAATCCACATTGGGTATAGATTTTCTTTTTAATTGAGGCAGTCTCATAACTTTCCAAAATCTGAATCTTTGTTATTAAGAATTCTAAATCCTTAGCACAGTGGTCAATAGCCTGAGCAATGACAGTTTCTGAAAGAACTGTTATGTCTTTAGTATGATGATTAAGTATCCAAAGTGTTTCTAATGTCATTCTTCTTACATTTGCCACACAACTGCTAAAATAAAAATATGGTAACTGCAAAACTCTTGTACTTTAGCAAAAGGAGCCCAAAGTATGATTTTAACCGCTTAGATTTTAACTTAAATTATTTTTATTGAATATAAGGAAATACAATAAAAAGCAGCAATAAAAGAAAATAATTTATACAAACATCAAAGATCAGATTTAAACAATTGCAATTTTACGTACCAATCTCTATCCTACCATCCCATGTCCCATCCCTACCCAGCCAATTTCCAAAGTAATAAATATGTAAATATAATAATTGAAAAATAAATACACAAATAAGTAAATAAATAAATTTATCTATCTAAAACCCCTTCCAGAACTGCATAATAATAATTAAAAAATTACCAAATTAATGCTTTCCTAAAAGAACACGACTGTGAGCAGCTGGAGTCATTGGGCTCCTTTTATCAAGGTGCGGTAGGCGGTTAACGCGCAGAATACCACACGTTCAACCGCCTGCTGCGCTAGTCGCTAACGCCTCCATTGATGAGGCGTTAGTTTTTTGGCTTGCCGCAGGAGTTAGCGTGTGATGAAATGTCTGACGCGCTAACCCCCATAGCGCACCTTGATAAAAGGAGCCCATTGTTTCTAAAAATGGCTTCCAAATATCAAGGAAAATCCTGGGATAACCGCTTAGATTTTAACCTTGATTTTATATTTGTGGTATATTAAATAAATTGAACTTGACAGACTGCTTTGGAACAGTCTGCATGCACTTTTTGTACACATTCAAAAGGAATATACACATGTACATTCCTTTGAAAAATACTTTATTTACAATTCAGAATACAGCTATGAGACTTGTCTATTCATTGAAAAAACATGATCACATTACTGAGGCATTCATCAATTCTCATTGGCTTCCAATCCAGGAAAGAATACAATTTAAATTCTACTGTATACTATTTAAAACTATAAATGGAGACTGCCCAACCTACCTAAACGACCACCTCATCCAAACCACCTCTACCAGGCATAGAAAAACACACACCCCATTCACTTACCCCCCAATCAAAGAAGTAAAAAGGAAAAAAACTATACAACGGACTACTGGCCACTCAGGCAGCGAAGATAGACAACCAAGTCTCCAACCTATTGACAACAACCCCAGACTACAAGATGTTCAGAAAGGAAATAAAAACTATACTCTTCATGAAATCCCTTAATAAAGCTTAATACCATGATAAAGCTTAACCCCCCTCTTACCATCCCCTCCCTAACCCCAGATCCTACTTTTCCCTCTCTTGGAAACCTTCTCTGATCTAACATTGTAACCCTTCTTCCATAACTCTTTTTGTAATCCGCTTTGAACCGAAAGGTAATGGCGGAATAGAAATCTGTAATGGAATGGAATGTATTTCAAAGCCTTTTCACTTAATAATTCAAGGCAAATAATTTTGAGAAATAGGTCTATCCCTGTTTCAAGAGAACTTACAATCTAAGTTGCTGTGGGTACAAAGGGCCAAATTCTATAAATGACATCCTGATTGTAAGCAGGATGCCATTTAAAAATCCCGAGGCAGGCTGCTTACATTAAAGGTTCGTCCAGGAGCCTAGGCATGTACATGCATGTACATGCCTTGGCCTGGAAATATCTTTAGGAAGCCTGCGGTAAACGCATACAATGTAGGCCAGCAAATGCTGGCCTACATTGTAAGCAGATTTGACCACTGAGCTTATCACCTCAAGGGATCTCCCTGCTGCAATAAGTTTAGCAGCTGCGGCCTCCTCCTATACCTCACCAGCAGGAGGGATGCCCAGTCCCTCCTGCTGGAAACCCCCCTCCCCTGTACATCACCAGCAGGAGGGATGCCAAGTCCCTCCTGCCCCAACTCCCTCTCATACATTGTGGGCATCCCCCCATGGGAGTGGCCTAAGGGAGCTGGCCAATCGGAATCTTAAGCCATGCCCAGTACATCCCAGAATGCACTACGAATTGGACCTAAGATTACAGTTGGTCCAGGTGCCTATGGGAGGGACTTTAAGCATCTGGGCCAATCAGAGGCTAAGGCCTCTCCCCGGTGCATCCCACTATTCTTGAGAAGGCGGGCCAGCCGGCTGGAGGCAGGATGGATGTCTCTGGCTGGCCAACAATTTAAGGTGGATGGGGGTTCGATCCAGGGGGATGGAGGGGGGTCCGGGGGGATGCCCACGATGTTCAGGGAGGGGGATTCCGGCAGGAGAGACTGGGCATCCCTCCTGCCGGTGATGGTGCCAGGGGGGGGAAAGGCGGCCACCAAACTTATTGCGGCAGGAAGATCCTTTGCCGTAATAAGCTCAGCAGCAACCTGATTTTCTAATTGATACCTGTGACATAGACGCCGGTTAGAGAATCGGGTTATTAGGCAGACTTAGGTGCAATTCTCTATAGCAGGGGTGCCCAAATGGTCGATCATGATCGACCAGTAGATCGCAAAGGCAGTGCGAGTCGATCTGATAGTGGTTTTTAGCGCAGGAAGCCTATGAGTGTCACGAGCTGCGAGGGGTATTCAGCACAGCAGAACCGCTATCGAGGTTTAGTAAAAGGGGAGGGGGTATATTTGTCTGATTTTGTATAGTTGTTACTGAGGTGACCTTGCATATTTTAAAGTTATCTGCCTTGACCTCTGAAAAAAACCCCGAATACAAATGATAATTAACATTTTCTCTGCATACAGTGTGCTTTGTGTTTTTTTTTAATTTTATTGTTGGTAGACCATTTTGACTTGGGCATTTTAAAAGTAGCTCACAAGCCAAAAAAGTGTGAGCACTCCTGCTCTATAGGATGCCCATGTGTGAGTCTTAAAAGCTGTTACATAGAAACATAGAAATAGACGGCAGATAAGGGCCACGGCCCATCCAATCTGCCCACCCTAGTTACCCTCCCCTACATTTACCCTGTGAATAGATCCCACGTGTCGATCCCATTTGGCCTTAAAATCAGGCACGCTGCTGGCCTCAATCACCTGAAGTGGAAGACTATTCCAGCGATCAACCACCCTTTCAGTGAAAAAGAATTTCCTGGTGTCGCCGCGCAGTTTCCCGCCCCTGATTTTCCACGGATGCCCTCTTGTTGCCGTGGTACCCTTGAAAAAGAAGGCTTCGATGCGGCCTGTGAGATACTTGAACATCTCGATCATGTCTCCCCTCTCCCTGTGCTCCTCGAGCGAGTATAGCTGTAGTTTATCTAGCCGTTCTTCGTACGGGAGATACTTGAGTCCCGAGACCATCCTGGTAGCCATTCTCTGGACCGACTCCAGTCTCAGCACATCCTTGCGATAATGCGGCCTCCAGAATTGCACACAGTATTCCAGGTGGGGCCTCACCATGGATCTATACAATGGCATAATGACTTCAGGCTTACGGCTGACGAAACCCCTGCGTATACAACCTATGATTTGTCTTGCCCTGGATGATGCTTGCTCACTTGATTGGCAACCTTCATGTCCTCACTGACGATCACACCTAAGTCTCGTTCTGCTACCGTTCTTGTTAAGATCTCGCCATTAAGGGTATAAGTCTTGAATGGATTTTGTCTTCCCAGGTGCATAACTTTGCATTTTTTGGCATTGAAGCTGAGTTGCCAGGTCCTAGAGCAGCGCTCCAGTAGAAGTAGGTCGTGCATCATATTGTCGGGCATTGAATTTTTGTCCGTTGTGCTTTTGCCCACTACATTGCTTAGTTTGGCGTCATCGGCGAATAATGTTATTTTACCTCGGAGCCCTTCTGTCAAATCTCTTATAAAGATGTTGAATAGGATCGGGCCCAAGACCGAGCCCTGGGGCACTCCACTGATCACCTCCGTCATTTCGGAGGGGGTGCTGTTCACCACTACCCTTTGAAGCCTACCTCCAAGAGAGTTCCCCACCTATTTCGTCAATGTGTCACCCAATCCTATAGAATTCATCTTGCTCAGCAACTTGTGGTGTAGTACGCTATCGAATGCTTTGCTAAAGTCCAGGTATACGATGTCCAGGGACTCCCCAACATCCAGCTTCCCCGTCACCCAGTCAAAGAAGCTGATCAGGTTGGATTGGCAGGATCTCTCCTTAGTAAATCCATGTTGATGGGGATCCCGTAGATTCTCCTTATTCAGGATCGTATCCAATTGGCGTTTGATTAGAGTTTCCATTAATTTGCTCACTGGTCTGTAATTTGCTGCCTCCATTTTTGAGCCTTTCTTGTGGAGTGGAATGACGTTAGCCGTCTTCCAGTCCATCGGGACGCAGCCTATACTGAGGGAGAGGTTGAAGAGCGCGGACAGTGGCTCCGCCAAGATATCACTCAACTCCCTGAACACCCTGGGGTGTAAGTTGTCAAACCCCATTGCCTTGTTAACCTTGAGCTTTGACAGCTCACCGTAGACACTGCTGGGCGTAAACTCGAAATTACTAAATGGGTCAACTGAGTCAACCTTTGTCTGTAGCTGAGGCGCTTCTCGGGAGAAGACTGAGCAGAAGTATTCATTTAACAGTTGGGCTTTTTCCGAGTCCTTTTCCACATAGTCTCCGTCTGGTTTCCTAAGACGTACTATCCCGCCTGAGTTTTTACTTCTGTCGCTGATATACTTGAAGAAGGACTTATCTCCCTTCTGGATGTTCTTTGCTAGAGATTCCTCCATGTGGAATTTAGCCTCCCTGACTGCTGTTTTGACGGCTTTTGACTTGGTCAGGTAGTCTGCTCTAGAGTCCTGTTTCCCCGATTTAGGCGGCTTCTGAGACTGGGCGTCCTATATAGAACCAGGCCAAAATGCTTGTGAACTTTTTGCCCTTACTTTTTGTGTGAGAACATTTATTTGTAAAACCCCACGTGTAGATTTAGAATTAGAATTTATGTGCTTTATAGTTCTTTTTTTTTAATCTGCCCAGCTGTCTTGGTTGAACATGCTTTCCTGTTATCAACTGGCATTTCTTTCTGTCTTTTTCTATTTTTGTATTGTGCACCACTTTGTTCTTTTTCTGAGGTTAAGCAGTATAGCAAATGATATAAACCGTAAATTTTCACTGCTGCCCAAGAAACTGCCTCCTCTAAATGTAGAAATATATTGCTTTCTGATGTATATTGCTTTAGATGACGAACTGCTATTTACAAAGGCAAATAGCTTTGAAAATTGTCTTCTTAAATACCAAGTTGAGTTGTTAAGACGTCTAACATTGGTGGCCTTTTTTCTTGTTGTATACAGGGCCGCATCTGCAGAAAAGCTGGCAAGTCAAAAAAGTCCTTCAATCGCAAAGAGGCAGAAGCAACATTTAAGAGCTTGGTGAAGACCCATGAGAAATATGGCTGGGTCACCCCTCCTGTCTCTGATGGCTGATAGAAGCAAATTGATGCCTGAACTGAACACTTAATAATAATAAAAAAATCACAAAAAATCACCACCAACAACAACAAAATGTATAATTGCCATATTCTCTTCAGTGCTGTGCATTTCCACCATTCTTTTCTACTTAAGGCCATGAATGTTGGAAAGATTTTAACTTATTTATGAACAGGTGTGTTTACAGAAAGGAAAGGCAACAAGCTGGAGGAAATGCTTACAATTATATTCCAAGACTGATGAATGATTGCAAATCTCTGTGGGCCAGAGGTCAAGACTGCATTGTTTTACCCTTACTCTAGATGCCCCTCCTCTATTCAGCTTTTTTCCATGACAGCAGCACCAAAGAGCAGCTGTGGAAATTCCATCTGCTCCCACTCATTTCATTTAAGTGTAAATGAAGTAATTAATATTTGATAGGGAAGCAGTGCATTCATTGCAAATACATTTACTGTGCTGATTATCTTCATTTCATTTCCCCTGGCAGGTCAACACAACTTTGAAGATTTGTCCTTTTATGTGGAGTTGTGGTCTGCTGTGACTATAAATTTTAGCCCTTATTTGTGTTTAGTATATGAATGAATGCCAAATTAACACATTAATTTTATAATAGTATCATCATGGGAGGGGAGGGGGGGACAGCGGGTTCAACTTTGGCATTAATGTCAATTATTTGGTGTAGTGTTCTTGGGAATGACTCATGCTGTTAAAAGAAAGATGGCGGATCACTGATGGGTCATCTTTTCTTGTCTGCATAAAATAATATTCCATAACAAATGGGATTATCAAGTCATGTTTGATAAAGACTTCAAAACAAAATAAAATCTCCATTCAGTCAGGCAAGTAGGCATGAAAGAAAGACATCTTGCTTGTTTTATATATGCTGTACCAGTGACAAGTGAAAAGTCTTTAAAAAAAAAAAGGTGGTTTGCAAGGTGATGCATGACTGGGTTGATATTTATTTAACATTTTTGACTAAATAGTTGCCATATGTACTTAAAGTCCAGAAAAACACACTGGTGTGTAAAATATTTAATCTTTAAAGATTTTAATTTGTCTTTTCTGTTAAATGGCTTAGTACTTTCTAAGGAACTCCATAGCAGGTACAGATAGTGTTTATAATACATACAAGAAAAATATCCATTGAATTTCAGGCTGAAAATTTGTTGGATCTGTTCTGAATAAAATCACCAGTAACTACTTTTTGACAGTAATCTTTTTGGCATAATCCTTTCATTTCAATGTCTAAGTTTTCTTGAGATATCAATGTGGGCTACTGAATCTTGACTAACAGCAGTTGTGTGGCTGACTACTAGTTAACACCAATTCAGTGGCATACCAAGGGTAGTGCTAGAGTGGTCGCAAGTCTGCAGTCCACCTGTGCGCAGTCGTTGGCTCTGCCTGCCCCTGCCCTCTCTGATAGCGACGGTGCTGCAGACCCTCCCCTCCATGCGTCTCCTATTCTCACCTTATTCTCCTGCTCGTTCTCTTTCTCTTCACCGGAGATATCAATCCCAATCCTGATCCCAATCAATTCTCGCCCTACTCATGCAGGTCACACCGCAATGTCACCAATCTTATTTCTGTTCTCCTCCCCCCTTCTCTTCCCTGCCTTTCTCATGTGCTATGTGGAATGTCTTGCTGTCTCCAACAAGCTTGCCTACTTTCACAATCTCTTGATCTCTCCACCTGCTTGCACTGATGGAGACCTGGATTAGAGAATGACACAGTAAAGGGAATCCATGGTTAGCCCGCAAAATTGGGAAACAATGTAGCTGACTTATGGCTAGAGCAGTAAATGACCTTGTTCCCACGGCAAAAATTGTTCCAGGGTCAGCATGGCAACATCAGCTCAGCATCTACTCCCCAGTTCCCCTCACGCCTACCTTCCCCTTGCGCTGATTGAATCAGCTGAGCTACACTGAAAAATCTTGAGAAGCCTGCTCTGAGGCCTTTCTTTAGCCAATGAGCACCTCCTTGATGTAACTTCTGGTTTTGTGAAACTGGATGTTACATCAAGGAGGGTCTCGTCGGCCTCTGAAGATGTTTCATCGCGGCAGCAGTTTTACCTGAAGGAGCCAGCCATGCCGATGATGAAAAATCTTCAGAGGCTTGTTCCAAGGCCTTCCTTCTGCCGAGACCCTCCTTGATGTATCTTCCAGTTTTGCGATACTGTAAGTTACATCAAAGAGAGACTCATCAGCTAAAGCAGGGGTAGGGAACTCCGGTCCTCGAGAGCCGTATTCCAGTCGGGTTTTCCCCAATGAATATGCATTGAAAGCAGTGCATGCAGATAGATCTCATGCATATTCATTGGGGAAATCCTGAAAACCTGACTGGAATACGACTCTCGAGGACCGGAGTTCCCTACCCCTGAGCTAAAGGAAGGCCTCACAACAGGCTTCTCAAGATTTTTCAGCATGACTCGATCGGGTAAAGTAGGAGTGAGGGGAACTGTGAGATGCTGACCTGTGGTGGGGGATGTCACCTGCTGCTATTGATGTACTCGTGGGAGGGGGATGCTATCTTTCTTCAAAGCTGGAGCTAGAGGACAGTGCAGGATTTGGGCTGGGAGGTAGAGAGGTATTGAACCAATGGGGGGGGGGTAGGTTTGGAGTTGGAGGGAAGGGAGAGAGGTACTGATGTGGAGGGGGGTCTGGAGTTGAACGGGAAAAAGAGGTGCTAGACCTAAAGCTGGGAGTTGGAGGGAAATGAGATGTACTGGATTCATGGCTCAGAGCTGGAGCTAGAGGGAAGGGAGAGAGGTGCTGGTTCCTTGGGGAATGTTGAGAGAAAGGAGAGTGGTACTGGACCTGCAAAGGAGAGGGAAGGGAAAGAGATGCTTGCTGAGCCAAAGGGATGAAGGGAGTGAAATATTTAACACAGTGGAAGGAGGGAGGAAAGAGAGGATGAGAGACACTTTGGTGCAAAAGAGTAAGAGGGGAGAAGCTGGACACAAAAAGAGGAGGGATGGTGGGCATGAATAGGAGCACAGGAACAGGGACACAAAGGGGAATGCTTTATGGGGATGGTATATGGATACAGTCAGTGGGGCAATACCAGATATAGGAGGGTATGTGGACACAGAAGATGGCTAGACATGAGAACACAGAAGCGAGATGGACTTGGGAGGAGGGACACAGAGGATTGACACACAAGAGGGAAGAAAGTCCTTGGACACCGTCTAGCCCGCCTACTACACAGGGCTTTAAACTAGGTAAGTTGGGGGAGGGTACGGGCACAAACAACCTACCTGGCGAGCTAAGCTGGCAATATTTTTTTGAGACTAAGGTAAGTAAACACCGATCTGGGTCAGGGGAGAGTATACACACTTTCGAGTCTGGGGTTGGCTCACATTATAATTCTGGGTCACATTGTAATTCTAGGTCTAGGGGGAGTACACATTGTAATTCTGGATCCAGCGAGAGAACACACATTGCAAATTGTACTAAAGGAGTTCAAGTAGCCCAAGCGGGAATACCCCCACAGGGTACACACATTTCCGAGTCTGGGATAGGAACACACTGTAGTTCTGGGTCTGGGGAGTCCAGGAGAGGTGCACGTTGTAACTCTGGGTCTAGGGAAAGTACAAAACATGCGAATAATGCTAAAGGTGTCCAAGTAGCTCAAGCGGGAACATCCCCACTGATACGTAACAAACATACAACATGGAGGGCTATGTACGTAAATGCCCACAGTCTGGGGAAACAAGATCCTGGAATTAGAAACAGAAATGAATGCCGACCTGGATGTGGTGGCGATATCTGAGACCTGGCTCACGGACTCCCACGGGTGGGACATGGTCATACCGGGTTACAACTTGCTTCGCCGGGACAGGGGGGCAAAATGGGAGGAGGTGTAGCATTATATACTAAAGATGACATTAAGGTCACCAGAATCACAGATGTCCACTACACTGGGGAATCCCTTTGGGTAAATTTGGTCAGAGGGAAGGACAAATGCCTGTATCTTGGCGTAATATACAGACCCCCAAGACAACAGGATGACCTAGATATGGAATTAATCGGAGATATATTGCTGGGGCCAATCCTGTTCAATATGTATGTGAGTGACATTGCTGAAGGGTTAGAAGGAAAAGTGTGCCTTTTTGCAGATGATACCAAGATTTGTAACAGAGTAGACACCGAAGAGGGAGTGGAAAATAGGAAAAAGGATCTGCAAAAGTTTAGAGGAATGGTCTAATGCCTGGCAACTAAAATTCAATGCAAAGAAATGCAGAGTAATGCATTTGGGGATTAATAATAGGAAGGAACCGTATATGCTGGGAGGAGAGAAGCTGATATGCACGGACGGGAAGAGGGACCTTCGGCAGATAGTGTCCGAAGATCTAAAGGCGAAAAAACAGTGTGACAAGGCAGTGGCTGCTGCCAGAAGGATGCTGGGCTGTATAAAGAGAGGAGTAGGCAGTAGAAGGAAGAAGGTGTTGATGCCCCTGTACAGGTCATTGGTGAGGCCCCACTTGGAGTATTGTGTTCAGTTTTGGAGACCGTATCTGGCGAAAGACGTAAGAAGACTTGAGGCAGTCCAGAGGAGGGCGACGAAAATGATAGGAGGCTTGCGCCAGAAGACATATGAGGAGAGACTGGAAGCCCTGAATATGTATACCCTAGAGGAAAGGAGAGACAGGGGAGATATGATTCAGACGTTCAAATACTTGAAGGGTATTAACGTAGAACAAAATCTTTTCCAGAGAAAGGAAAATGGTAAAACCAGAGGACATAATTTGAGGTTGAGGGGTGGTAGATTCAGGGGCAATGTTAGGAAATTCTACTTTACGGAGAGGGTAGTGGATGCCTGGAATGCGGAGAGGTGGTGGAGAGTAAAACTGTGACTGAGTTCAAAGAAGCGTGGGATGAACACAGAAGATTTAGAATCAGAAAATAATATTAAATATTGAACTAGGCCAGTTACTGGGCAGACTTGCACGGTCTGTGTCTGTGTATGGCTGTTTGGTGGAGGATGGGCAGGGGAGGGCTTCAATGCCTGGGAGGGTGTAGATGGGCTGGAGTAAGTCTTAACAGAGATTTTGGCAGTTGGAACCCAAGCACAGTACCGGGTAAAGCTTTGGATTCTTGCCCAGAAATAGCTAAGAAGAAAAATTTAATAAAAATAAAAATTTAAATTGAATCAGGTTGGGCAGACTGGATGGACCATTCGGGTCTTTATCTGCCTTCATCTACTATGTTACTATGTATATAGAGAATATCACCTTGCGTGGGGACACAGTATTGTTAGGTGACTTCAACATGCCTGATGTGGATTGGGACACGCTTTCCTCTGCTTCCGGCAGCAGCAGGAGGCTATTAAACTCTATGAAGGGAGCAAGACTCAGGCAACTGGTGTTGGAACCAACAAGGGATCAGGCAATACAGGACCTGATACTTACCAATGGAGAAAGTGTCACAGAGGTCTCGGTGGGCGACACATTGGCCTCCAGTGACCACAACATGGTATGGTTCAATCTCAGGAAAGGTTTCACTAAATCTACTACACTGACCAAGGTCCTCAAATTCAAGGACACAAACTTCAAAGAAATGGGAGACTTCGTTCACCAGGCACTACAAAGCCAAGCAGAAACCGATAACGTGGAAGAAATGTGGTCGACTTTGAAAGCCACCATACAAGAAGCAACAAACCTCTATGTTAAATCAGTAAGTAAACGGCGAAGGAACAATAAGCCACAGTGGTTCTCTGCGGAGATTTCGGACCTCATTCATCTCTTACAAACAATCAGGGAAACAGGACTTACTGGAATACTGTGTGCAATTCTGGAGGCCGCATTACCGTAAGGATGTGCTGAGGCTGGAGTCGGTCCAGAGAATGGCCACTTGGATGATCTCGGGACTCAAGGATCTCCCGTACGAGGAATGGCTGGATAAGTTGCAGCTGTACTCACTCGAGGAACGCAGAGAGAGGGGTGACATGATCGAGACATTCAAGTATCTCACGGGCCGCATTGAGGTGGAAGAAAATATCTTCTTTTTCAAGGGTCCCGCGGCAACAAGAGGGCATCCGTGGAAAATTAGGGGCGGGAAACTGCACGGGGACACCAGGAAATTCTTTTTCACTGAAAGGGTGGTTGATCGCTGGAATAGTCTTCCACTTCAGGTGATTGAGGCCAGCAGCGTGCCTGATTTTAAGGCCAAATGGGATAGACACATGGGATCTATTCACAGAGAAAGGTAGGGGAGGATCATTGGGGTGGGCAGACTAGATGGGCCGTGGCCCTTATCTGCCGTCTATTTCTATGTTTCTATGACACTGGGCATGGAGTGGATAGGGACACGGAGTGGATAATGTTGATGAAGGCAGGGAAATGGGCACAGGGGAAATACTAGAACAGGAAGTATAGGAGAGAGAAGGGAGATGCTAAACATGGGGGAAAAAATATACACAGAGATGGAAGATGAATGGTGAGCATGGAGAAAGAAGACATGTCAAATGGTCAGGAGACCCTTGCAAGTGAGTTAAGAGTGGACAGAAATAGAAACCAGAGCCTGAGACCAATGTGATGTGAAGAATAAAATGACCAGACAACAAAAGGTAGCAAATATATATTTTCTATTATCCCCGGACAAGCAGGCAGCATATTCTCACACATGGGTGATGTCACCGATGTAGCCCTGGTACGGACACTTGAAAATTGAATTGCAACTTTAAGTTTTAGAAAGGTCACAATCAGCCCATACTGTGCATGTGCGAGTGCCTTCCCTTCAGTTTCTTAGTTTCCGCGGAGGTAAGATGTTCGTGGAAGGTTTTTTTCTTCTTTTTCGCTGCCTTCCCACTCTCGCGGTTTTGTGACTCTTGTCACTTTTTTCTTCTTTTTACTCTTGCCGTCGAAGGCTTTCGGCCAGGCAGGGCTTTCTGCATTCTTTCAATCATCGAGTTCGATTTTTCAACGGCAGTCTTCCCGTCCATGTCCTGCCAGCCGACGGGTTTCAAAAAGTGCAGTTGCTATGCTCAGGCTATCTTTGTCACCGACCCCCACCGCTGGTGTCTCCAGTGTCTGGGGTCCGAGTACCATCCCGAATCTTGCACGCACTGCTCTTCCCTCCAGAAGCGCACCTTAGTCACTTGAGTCAACAAAAGCAGCTTTTCAGCGTAGCAGTGGAAGTGGAGCTGACTTCATCTCCGACACTGCCCGCGCCGACCAAGATGACACAGAGACCTTCAACTAAGGTGGATCCACCAACTTTAACTCTGGTGTCACAATTCACCATGTCTCTAGGTAAGCCGACTAAGAAGCATTCCATTTTCCCCCTCCGGGACGCAGGCCAAAGCTGCAGTGAGCCAAATCCTGCTGACCTCGCGTAAGTCCCACAAACGCAAAGCTCCAATATCGGTGAATGCCTCTACTTCGGCCCCTTCATCCCCTGACCGTGCCATTGAGCCACCCGTACTGGCTAAAAAGCAAACGGTATCGGCACTTTCCCTTGAGCAGAGAAGATTGAGAACCTGCTATGGGAAGAACCAGGAGAACATTTTCAATTGTGCAGCTATTGGCACCGACTCTCCAGGAACCAATCCGGACTGAGTGGCTTATGGTACTGACCACTCCTGTAACTGCTACTCACCTGGTGCGAACATCATCAACACGGGAGTCGAGTCTTCCACCAACTCGGCACTGGTCCTCCTTGGCTTCATCAACAGAAGTCACACCGGCATGGTTAGGCAAGGCCTCGCCAAAATCTAAGCACCTTGAGGCTTTGACACTGAGCCACCGGCACTGATACCACCGTTCATCTTCCCTTCTGGGAGATTCTGACCTGTTGGGAGATTCTGATTCTCCTCGTCGTTCACCAACCAGAGCATCAACTCCTTCGGAGAAACTTTCCTTCTCTAGGTTCATGCACAAGATGGCATTGGATCTAGATATTCCTTTAGAGGCAGATTCCAAATATAGCAAAGAATATTTGGAAACTCTTGATTATGATCTTCCTCCTAAGGATATGCTGAAGCTTCCACTTCATGCTATTCTTTGAGATACTTTTTATAAGAACTTTAAGACTCCTCTTTCTGTGCCAGTAGTACCCCAAAAGTTGGACTCTCTCTATAACCATTACCAGGCTTTGACAAGCTTCAACTGCCCCTTGAGTCTCTAGTTGTGGAGTCCACATTAAAAAAGTCATCTGGGGCTAGTGTGTATGCGTCTGTTCCTCCTGGCAGAGAGGGAAGGACCATGGACAAGTCTGGCAGGCACCTCTACCAAAACTCAATGCTGGCAAACAGGGCAGGAAATTATAATTTCTTTT
Source organism: Geotrypetes seraphini (assembly GCF_902459505.1). Classification (NCBI taxonomy): domain Eukaryota; kingdom Metazoa; phylum Chordata; class Amphibia; order Gymnophiona; family Dermophiidae; genus Geotrypetes; species Geotrypetes seraphini. The sequence goes on along the minus strand of NC_047085.1, from coordinate 280,778,853 downwards.
TTTTATTGCTATTTGAAACATCTTGTCAAGCTGTTCTCATCTTTTCAAAAGTATTTCCCTGCTCGTAAATCCAAGGCTTTTCAAAATCTGGTTTCTACTGTTTTGCAGCTCAGGAAGTATATACTTATGACACTTTTGAACTCACCTCTCAAGCGGCTGCTATGTCCATGGCTATGAGACGTCTTGTGTGGTTACATGTTTCAGATCTAGACATCAACCACCAAGATCATCTCACCAATGCTCCATGTCTCGGTGACGAGCTTTTTGGAGACTCCACCGACACTGCCACACAGAAGTTGTCTGCTCATGAAACCAAGTGGGACATCCTGGTCAAACCTAAAAAGAAGCCTGCTCCTGCTCCTTTAAACCAGCTTCTTCCTATCAGTGTCAGTATACAGCAAAGCCTAATCCTGCTGCTCCGGCTCCTCTTCCACCTTGTAGACAGAGACAACCTAAACAAGCGTCAACAACCTAAACAAACGGCTGCTCCTCAAAAGCCTACCCAGCCTTTTTGACGTGCTCCTTCAGAGCATAGCCGCCATCCCTCTGCTACTCACTCTGCCAGGGGGATGTCTTCAGATTTATATCAATCGCTGGGAGCTCATTACATCAGATCTTTGGGTCCTCAACATCATTTGTCAGAGTTATGTCCATTTCCACACCCTTCCTCCGGACCATCCTCCAAGAGAACCTGCTTTAAACCCGACACAGACCTCTCTCCTACTTCAGGAGGTTCAATCTCTCATTCTCAATGCCTTCGAAGAAGTTCCTTCCGCTCAACAAGCTCAGGGGTTTTACTCCCGACATTTCTTGGCACCAAAAAAGACTGGATCTCCGAGCTCTGAACAAATATCTTGTCAAGGAAAAGTTCCAAATGCTCTCTCTCACCCTTCTCTATCCCCTATTGGTTCAAAACGAATGTCTATGCTCTCTGGACCTCAAAGAAGCCTACACGCATGTACCAATCCATCCAGCTTCCAGGAAATACCTTTGATTCCAAATCAATCATTGTCACTACCAGTACAAAGTCCTGTCTATGCTCTCTGGACCTCAAAGAAGCCTACACGCATGTACCAATCCATCCAGCTTCCAGGAAGTACCTTCAATTCCAAATCAATCATTGTCACTACCAGTACAAAGTCCTTCCGTTCAGCCTGGCATCTTCTCCCAGAGTCTCCACAAAATGCTTAATTGTAGTAGCAGCAGCCCTCCAATCCCACGGTCTCCAGGTGTTTCCTTATCTGGACAACTGATTGATCAAAGCTTCATCGTCTCAGGAGGTGGTTCTAGCGACGAATCACACAATTTCTTTCCTATAAGCCTTGGGCTTCGAAATCAATTTCCCAAAGTCCAACCTGCAGCCAACTCAACGTCTCCAGTTCATTGGGGCTATTCTGGATACTACTCATGAGGGCGTTTCTTCCCCCAGATCGTCTAACCGCTTTGCTGCATCTCTGTCAACAGATGTTTCAGCTGCAAACAATCTCTGTGAGGCACATGATGGTTCTAGGCCACATGGCCTCAACAATTTGTCACCCCACTTGCCAGACTGCATCTTTGCACTCTTCAGTGGGCCCTCGCTTCTCAGTGGTCTCAAGCAACAGATTCGCTCTCACAGCATATCTATGTAATTTCATCTCTTCTACCGTCGCTCCACTGGTAGATGACCTCCGATCTATCAAGAGGTCTCCTTTTCTATCTTCCTCCTCATCAGCAGGTGCTTACGATACCCCATACGCCTGGGGGATGCACATGAGCGGCGTTCAGACGCAAGGTCTTTGGACTGCCACAGAGTGCAAATTTCACATCAATTTGCTGGAGCTCAGAGAGATGTATTATGCACTGAAAGCGTTCCAACATCTGAGCGATCAAGTCCTCCTCCGCACAGACAATCAAGTAGCAATGGAGGCACAGGCTTTGCCAGGCTGAGCACCTTTGACTCCTCTCTATCCTCTGAACAAATCCAGCAGATGGCCAAAACCTGTCACTTCTTTCTCTTTAGCATCACCAAAATCTGACCCTTCCTCTCTGAGCACACTACCAAAACTTATCCACACCTTCATCACCTCACCTAGACCAGTAGTTCCCAACCCTGTCCTGGAGGACCACCAGCCAGTTAGGTTTTCGGGATAACCCTAATGAATATGCATAAGAGAGATTTGCATATAATGGAGGTGACAGGCATACAAATCTGCTCCATGCATATTCATTAGGGCTATCCTGAAAATCTGACTTGCTGGTAGTCCTCCAGGGTTGGGAACCACTGACCTAGACTATTACAACCTGCTTTTCTCAGGCCTCCCGCGTAACCTTTCAATCCATTCAGCATGCTCCTACACAACTCATGTGAAAAAATTAGGACACCCCATGAAATATTCAGTTCTTTCTTAAGAAATGTTCACATATCTATATCAAATCTTTTTATTTATCTCTGGAAAAGAAAGTGATGTAATGAGAAAGTAATGTAATTGCAGGTAAACAACAAATTTTCCTTGATTTACTCATGAAACAAAAGATATCCACAAAAATGTGTATTCTAACTGAGGAATAAATTAGGACACTCCCACATATCTTCCCACTTAAAGTAGCTCAAATCAAAGACAGGTGCACATGGCTAAACATCATTACTCAGCATTTTGAAGGAGGCTTGCCCTACTTAAACCTCAGACGTTTAGTTTGGTGTACTCATGACTGCTGCGGTGAGAGTGAACACATGGTGAGATCAAAAGAGCTGTCTGAGGTAGCAGCTTATAAGTCTTATAAGAGATTTTAAAAGATCTCAAAAAATTTGACATTCTACGGTCCAGAAAATAGTGTACAAGTGAAGGACTTTCCAAACAACTGCCAACATGCCCAGGTTTGGCTGTCCAAGCAAGTTGACCCCCCCAGAGCAGACCGCAAGATGCTAAAAGAAGTCTCCAAAAACCCTAAAATGTCATCATGGGACCTACAGCAGACTCTTGCTACTGTTGATGTGAAAGTGCATGCCTCTACAATCCAAGACAGCACAAATTTAACTTGCATGGGAGGTGTGTAAGGAGGAAACTTTCGCTACCTAAGAGAAACATCAAGGCCAGACTGAAGTTTGCTAGAGAGAACATAACTTCTGTAATAGTGTTCTATGGACAGATGAGTCTAAAATTTGAATTATTTGGACACCAGAAAAGAGGATATGTTTAGCGTACACCAAATACAGCATTCCAGGAAAAAAGCCTCATACCAACGGTGAAGCATGGAGGTGGAAGTGTCATGGTTTGGGGATGCTTTGCTGCAGCAAGACCTGGCCAACTCGCCATTATAGAATCCATCATGAATTCTACCATGTATCAGAGGACGCTTGAGGAACATGTGAGAAAATTAAAGCTGAAGCGGAACTGGACCCTGCAATACAACAATGACCTAAAACATACCAGTAAATCTACCAAGGACTGGCTGAAAACTAAATAATGGAGAATCCTCGCATGACCGAGGCAAAGCCCTGATCTTAATCCCATTGAGATGCTGTGGGGTGATTTGAAACAGGCTATACATGCACGAAACCCCTCAAAAATCTCACAGCTGAAAGAATTCTGCATTGAGGAGTGGGCCAAACTTTTCCTCAGACCGATGTCAGAGACTGGTAGATGGCTACAAGAAGCGTCTCACTACAGTTATTTCAGCCAAAGGGAGTAACACTAGCTATTAGGGTGTAGGGTGTCCTAATTTAGAATACACATGTGAATATCTTTTGTTTCATGAGTAAATCAAGGACAATTTTTGTTGTTTACCTGCAATTACATTACTTTCTTATTACATCACTTTCTTTTCCAGAGATAAATAAAGATTTGACATCGATATGTGAACATTTCTTAAGAAAGAACTGAATATTTCATGGGGTGTCCTAATTTTTTCATATGACTGTATATTCCGCCAGAGTCGCTATGCTCACATCACCCATCTCAAATCACTTCACTTGTTCCCCATCCACTTCCACATACAGTTCAAACTCCTCTTATTGACATTCATGTGCATTCACTCCAAAGCTTCTCAATATCTCTCCTCTACTACTACTATGCACGCAGCACTGTACAGAGTCACAAAGAGTAAGAAAACAGTCCCTGCTCAAAAGAGCTTACAATCTAAACAGGCAAGGCAGACAAACAGGATGTCATGGATACAGTTAAGGGGAACAGTTAATCAGCTGGCTGGGTTGGAGGGCAGAGGAGTAGGGTTAAGGATTGAAAGCTATATAAAAAATGTGGGTTTTCAGTCTTCTTTTAAACAAGGGAAGGGAAGATGCTTGACAGACAAACTTGGGTAATTTATTCCAGGCATAGGGGGCAGCTAGATGAAAGGAACGAAATCTGAAATAAGCAGTGGAGAAGGGTAATGTTAAGAGTGACGTATCTGAGGAACGGAGTTCTCTGGGAGGAAAGATATTGAGGGGCAGCAGAATGAACACACTTGTCAGCAATAAGATCTTGAATTGTATGTGATGCGATGGCAGATAGGGAGTGACTTAAGGAGACATGACATGAGAATAGCAAGGTTGGTAGAAGATGAGTCATGCAGCAGAGTTTTGCACAGATTTCAAGGGAGAAGGCAACCAGTTAGGAGTAGATTGCAGTAATTTAAGCGTGAGGTTTAAGCTTGGAGAGGAAGGGGTGAAATTTGGTAATATTGAAGAGAGAAGTGACAGGTTGGATATACGTAGAAAATGAGAGATCAGAATCAAAGATGACTCCAAGATTGTGAGCAGAGGAGACTGGAACAATGACTGTATTTTTTTTCAGAGATGGAGAAAGGAGGAGCAGAGGGTTTAGGACAGTGGTCTCAAACTCAAACCCGTTGCAGGGCCACATATTGGATTTGTAGGTACTTGGAGGGCCTCAGAAAAAATAGTTAATGTCTTATTAAAGAAATGACAATTTTGCATGAGGTAAAACTCTTAACAGTATTATTAAGATTTAGCAAAAGGAAAGATTTATAAACTATAGTCATTTATAGCTAAAGAGACATATGATCAAGAAACGGTTTTATTTTACTTTTGTGATTATGCTAAACATACCGAGGGCCTCAAAATAGTACTTGGCAGGCCGCATGTGGCCCCCGGGCCACGAGTTTGAGACCACTGGTTTAGGAGGAAAGAGGAGCACCTCAGTCTTGGACATATTTAGTTTCAGATGATGACAGGATATCCAGGCAGCAATGTCAGCCAAACAAGCAGAGATTTTTTTCTTGGACATTAGGTGAAATTTCAGGTGTAGAGAGGTAGAGCTGCTAGTCATCAGCATAAAGGTGATACTGGAAGCCATGGGAGGAGATCAGGGCACCGAGGGAAGATATGTAGAGAGAGAAAAATGAGGTCCTACCACTAGCAGGGTAGCAGCAGAAGAAGAGGACCCACCAACATATGCACTAAAGGTGCGTTGGGAAAGGTAGGAGACAACCCAGGAGATGACAGAATCATGGAACCAAATGAGGACAGCATATCAAAGAGTAAGTTGTGATTTACAGTATCAAAGGCAGCAGACAGGTCAAGAAGGATAAAGGATAAAGGCCCTTAGATCTGACCATGTACAAGTTACTGAAGACCTTAGTGAGGGCAGTCTCTGGAGTGTTGGGGGCGAAAACCAGATTGTAGAGGATAGAGAATCTGTCAAATTGAAAGAAAGTCCAGGCAGCGACAGAGAATATCATGCTCGAGTATCTTGGATAGGAACGGAAAAAGGGGGATGGGCAGGAGGGGTCCAGCCAGGGTTTTTTGAGAAGCGGCTTAACCACCTCATGTATGAAGGCAGCAGGGACAGTTGCAGTGGAAAAAGATAGATTGAGAATACAGTATATGGAAGAGATAACAGTATGTGAGATGGGGTTGAGCAGAGGGGTGGGAATAGGATCTGAGGGGCACGTAGTAGGCTTGGCTGAAGACAAGTTGTGCAGTTTCTTCCTTTGTGATTACACAGAAGGCAGAAAAGTCAAGTAGTTGACGGAGGGACAAGTGGGCGGGGCCAGACAGGAAAAACTTCCTGAGCTGTTTGGGTGAAGGATGAAGGGGAGATGCGAGGTTGAAGTTCAGGAGACTGGATGGTAGATAGGGGAGAAGGATGTGACTTTGTAGTGAACTCAAAGGCGATCTTGTGGACTTTGTCTTGGAAGTAATCAGCCATAATCTGGGGAGAGAGAAGGAGGGGGCGGAAGTGGGGGCGCTTTGAGGAGAGAGAGTTAAGCATGGCAAAGAGATGACGAGGGTTGGAAGAAAGGGAATTAGTTGGATATAGTAGTCTTGCTTGACCCATGTAAGTAGAATTAAAGGAGGTCATAAATTTAAAGTGAAGAAAGTCAGCAAATGTGCGAGATTTGAGCCAAAGGCGCTCAGCACAGCGGGTGCAGGAATGTAAGTAACAGACACTGGGAGTGAGCCAAGGTTGAGGTTTGGTATGCCTGACAGAGCGAGAAACAGGGGGAGCAAGGGTGTCCGGAAAGAACAGAATTGTACAATGAGACATAGTGGAGGCAAGGAGAGGTGAAACAGTGGATGAGAGCATGGAAAGATCGAGGGCTTGAAGATTTCAAAACCTCTTGGGCATGGGGGAGGGTGAGTAATGGTGAAGGATATCAGAGCAGTGAGGTAGAGAAGTTAGAGAGAGCAGTTGGTGGAAAAGACAAGGTCAAGGCAGTGGCCATCCTGGTGAGTGGGGGTTGTGGAGCAAAGCTGGAGGTCAAATGAGGAGGTTAAGGCAAGAAACTTAGCAGCATACTTGTCAGTGGGATCATTAGGGTGAAAGTTAAAGTCCCCAGGAACGAGGAAAGTAGAAGATGACTCAAGAAAGCCCAAAAGCCAGGAGTCAAATTCAGTGAGAATGGAGGAAGGGGACTTGTTAGGGGGCGATAAATGACCGCTATCCACAGAGGTAAAGGAGTAAATAGGCGGACGGAGTGGACTTCAAATGAGGAAAGGCTGTGGGATAAAGGGTGAAGAGGTTTGAATCTGCAAAATGGATAGAGAAGAAGCCCGACACCTCTGCCTCGACCAGTAGGGCAAGGTGTATGGAAGAAGTGGTAGCCACCATGGGAGAGAGCAGCAGATGCAGTATAGTCTTCAGGGCAAATCCATGTTTCAGTTAGAGAAAGCAGGTGGAGGGCAGAGTTTGTTGGAGGCAGAATGAGCATTCCATAGGGCGCATGAGAAAGGAAGAGGAGGACTGAAGGAGAGAAATAGGTATAAGGTTAGGGCGGTTATACACGTGGGGAAGCAGCTGGCATGGAGGGCCAGGGTTTGTATTCACATCCACAGCAGAGAGCAGAAGAAGGAGTAAGAGAGTGTGTCAAAGCAAAGGGGAATCGGCAAAGGGGAGGGGCTCAAAGTGAAAGGAGATGGATAAATGGAAGAGAGAGAATGCTTGAGCCTGAGTGCAGTGAGTAAGGTAGATGACAAGATGGCTGGTGAGGGAATAGGAAAAGAAGAATACTGAGGGAGTAAGATTGGGGAGAGTGAGTATTAGAAGCAGAAAGTAAATAGGAGCCATAAAGAGAGGAACAGAGAAAGGAAATAGAGCTATACAATAAAAGGAAGTGAAAATATGGAGGCACACAAAGGAGCATATGGTTAAAATTAAATAGCAAGGCTAGTGAGGTCACCTGAGTGCTTGCTTGGGAGGAGCTACGACTGTATTTATACAGCAGGGGGAGGGCCTAGATGGGGGATGGAGAGATTAATCTGCTTGCTGACCACCCTGAGTGCTTGCTTGAGAGGGGCTACAGCTAGCTAGTCAGAGGCAGCGGGGTGAGGGTCTAGAGGTGGGGGATGGAGAGATGAATCTGCTGACCACTCAGTTGCTGGAGGAAAGATGAGGCCAATCACGACAGAGGCAATTGGAAAGAGTGTCATCCAGAGAGGGTTCATCTCTCTGGGAACTCATCATCAGGTTAGTCTCTCTTATCTGTACCCTATTCCTCTACTGCCAACTGTGGATTGCCCTTTCTCTTGCTTCACTGAGTCAGTACATCAAGCTCTGTCCCTGGAACTATTCAAATCCAGACTAGAAGCCCACCTCTTTGAGAATGCATTTAACTCATAACCCGAGAAACACCCTAAGCCCTTACTTGTAAGCTATACTGAGCAAGGATTGTCTCTTAAATGTGTTGATGTGTACAGCGCTGGGTATGTCTATCAGCACTATAGAAATGTGAAATAACAGTAGTAGTATTAATTTCCTGTGCCAAGATGGGGGACTGACAAACCTGATGGCCATGCACAGGGTGGTGCTCCAGCCAGAGTAGAGAAAGGGACTTGTATACCACTTTTTTGTGGCTTTGGTATTTCAAAACTGACATTCAAAATGGTGGGCACTGGAGGATTAAATGATTTGCCCAGGGTCACAAGGAGCAGCACTGGAATTCGATCTCTCAACCTCTGGGTGCAGAGGCCGCAGCTCTACCAGTGAGCCTTACCCGCCCCAGGTTCCCACCCAGCCAGGTATGCCACTGTACTAATTCAGTGTTTCTCAACATGTGGTATGCGTACCCTTGGGGATATGCGGGCTGCTTGTTGGAGATACGTGACAAGGCCGCAGCAGAGAATATTCCCTGCCACCCATCCATCGAAGCTGCCCTGCCGCCGCTGGGAATCTTTCCTTTCTGCCCACCCTACCCACTGAAGCTGCTACCAGGGATCCCTGTATGTCCCCCCCCTCCCTTCCGAAGCTGACCCACAGGGTTTGCCTCCACTGTCAGAGCTGGCATCGAAAGCCTTCTGGGTCTGCCTTCAGATTGTGTCCCCTTACTTGTTTGAGCCACAGTTGCTCCATCTGCCTTCAGCGGCTTGTTGGGGGGACATGCAGCCAGCAGCGGTTCACATGCTGCACGTAGCTAACCCAGAAAACTCTCTGACATTAAAGCTGACGTCGGAAGAAAGGCATGCAGCACATGCAGCATGTGAATCGCTGCCTATGCGTCCCCCCAACAAGCCGCTGAAAGCAGATGGAGCAAGTGTGGCTCTAACAAGTAAGGGGAATACCCCTTTGACAGTCAGTTTTTCAGGATATCCACAACGAATATGCATAAACTTGATTTGCATACATTGCCTACATTATATGCAAATTTCATGCATATTCATTGTGGATATCCTGAAAACCTGACTGGAAAAGGGGGTACTTCAAGACTGAGTTGAGAAACACTGATTTAGAAAAATATGCATCAGTGGTGTAGCTATAGGTGGGCTTGGGCACATCCAAAATTTTGGCACATTTGTTATGGCTGCTGAGGATCCCTAAGCTCTGCCAGATGGAATAGGTCCTCCTGAGGACTTTGACTCCAAAACTTGTTCTGTTAAGCCCACATTCATTTAGACATGGACATTGCTGCTGCAAAGTAGTCTCCTGTTATAGAGCTCTTAATTAAGCAGCTGCAAAAAGTTGCCTTTATATGGGTTTTCCTGCACGCTAAGGCCATTTTATCCATACAGGTTGCATCTAGATTTTCAGATTTTTCCATTAATGGCCATATGCTAATTTTCCTCTTAGCATGTGTGTGCTTACTACCACCTATTTTGTAGATGATAGGGACTCAGGCTCTAAACTCTTTACCTACATGTGCCAATAAATACATTTTATTTTCTTAGCAAATGGGTAGTGTGCACACATGACGATTACCACAGGATGCTTCAATGTACCCTGTAATATCTGGCAACCGGCTTTGAATTTCAGGGGGGGGGGGGGGGTTTGGCCCTTTTTACAGCAGCATCAATACCACAGCTTTGTAAAAGGGGCCCATAGCCGGTTAAGCTGATATTCATCAGCTGTCTGGCTAAATTATAGCAGCCAAAGATAGACCCGTATAAATAGCAGGTCTATCTGGCCACTAAACTTAGCTGCTCAGCCAATGAATATTGGCACTAACTGGCTATGTCACGGGCTAGCCATCTCCTGCTGAGTATTAACTCTTAGCCAGCTGAGTGCTATTTAACCAGCCAGAAGCCATTCCTGGCCAGTAAAATAGCACAAAATATTGGGCAGCTTGATATTGAAAGTATATAACAGTATTTAAACATTTATTAACAACTACAGTGAAGCATGTATGTTTCTTCCATGATATCATTTTGTTTTCTTGTTCTTGTTTCCATAAAAATAGAAAAAAAAAAAAAACACCCCTAAGCAATATTTGCCTAGGAGAACCTGAGCTTATAAGTTTATGGACTGCTTCAGCCAATAGTATACCTGTGCAGTATTCTGTAAAGAGAAAATTTACAAGCACTGGGAACAAAGGGCCAGGTTCTATACATGGTTCCTAAGCATGCCTACATCGTAGGTGCTGCTCCATAAGGTTGTCAATCAACCACATGGCGCTATGTATAGAATAATGTCTAGCGGCGCCTAAACAGATAAATGTCCATGAGGTAGGTGCTGGTATTTACCTATACCTAGCAACACCTAAGTAAACCACGCCTACTTTTCAATTAGGCACCTTGACATAGGTATCCCTAAGAGTTTCATGCAGAACTCTTAATTGTTAATCACTAGTACCTGGCAAAAAACCAAATAATAGTAACATTCCATGCTACTGATAAGGGCAAACAGTGACTTCCCCCTATGTCTGTCTCAGGAGCAGACTATGTATGGACTTTTCCTCCAAGAAATTGTCCAATTCTTTCTTAAAACCAGCTATGTTAACATATGCTCTTACCAGAGCTTAACTATTCTCTGAATGAAAAAAATTTTTCCTCCTATTAATTTTTAAAGTGTTTCCTTGTAACTTCATCCAGTGTCTCATAGTCTTTGTAATTTTTGTCAGAGTAAAAAAAATCAATTCACTTGTACCCGTTCTACTTCACTCAGGATTTTGTAGACTTCAACCATAACTCCCTGTCTCTTTTCCAAGTTGAAGAGCCCTATCCTTTTTAGCCTTTTCTCATACAAGAGGAGTTCCATCCCCCTTTATCACCAGCCTTGGTGGAAGCTAGATATTTACCAGTGGTCCTTCTAATAATTTTATTTCTCTAAAGTATTTGTGCTAATCTCCACCTCCACCTTTTGTCTGGTAAGCAGGCTCTATTGCTCTAAGGTGTTTTAATAGAAAATGACATTGGAGATGGGTTTCATAGCTAATACAGCTTCTGGATGTGTAGGCCCTCCCACCTATCCATCCCTATATACCTAATTATTATCTGCTTGATATTTGCTACTGATAAATATTCTTGACAATTGAGTTGTGTATATATCAGTCAATTCCCTTACTAACCAATCAAGTGCAATCATAGTGATACTTTAGTTCCAAGACACACCATCTGGAGATTTAGGGCTTGCCTCATCTGTCTTAAGTTTTCTAGTATTAAGGAAGAGCTTTACAATCTTAAGCAGAAATTGGATGCAATGAAAGCAGCTTCCATAACTCCACAGAATCATACCAATTTACCACCACTGCCTCAAAGAGTAATACAATCAAAGAATAAAGGGATCACAGTAGGGTCAGGTAAACAGCGACATGTGACACAGAAACATCCACTTTCTCAATTGCACCTACAGAATTCTTTTACTCCATTAGAGCATTGCATTGCTCAAGAAAGAATTGAGATAGAACAGGAACCAGTGAAGATAACTCAAGAAGAAAAGCACCTACAAAGGAAAAGTAAGAAAGCTCAATCCAGAAAATTATTGCTGTTGGATTCAATCATCAGAGGCATTAACCATTGAACACAAGTCAAGGAGCCTAAAATAGTGAAGTATCTCCCAGGATCCTTGGCTACCAGGAGTACCAAACAGACGGGTTTTTTTTATTATGCCCCTCTATTTAAGTCCCCTTTTGGCCTAAGGCCATAAATGTTGAAAGTAGAAGCAGGGAAAATGTCCATTATAAAAATTTTAAAAAAGTCCAAAAGGAGGTTTTTTTTTATAATGGCTTGCCTCTACGTTCAGCTGTTTAAACGCCTAGACCACCACTACGTCTAAACTTAGGCTTTTCTAGGTTGATTATATAGTGTAAGTCCCAAATGCCCAAAACAAGGGCTTTTAGGCAAAGGAGGGGCCAGTCCTTCGCCTAAAAGCTGGATTCTGTAACCAGTGTCTGTCAAAAAGAACACCAGTTACAGAATCCCCCCCACCCTAGTAATGATCAGGTCAGGAGGGAGCCCAAGCCCTCCTGGCCCAGTGTCCCCCCGGTGCCTGACAGTGATCAGGCCAGGAGGGAGCCCAAACCCTCCTGGCCTGGCAACACCCCAGTCGATCCGATTGGGCCAGGAGGGAGCCCAAGCCTTCCTGGCCTGGCGACTGCCCACCCTGCCAAAATGATCCAGGCAGGAGGGAGCCCAACCCCTCCTGCCCAGGCGACCCCACACACACACTCGATCCGGGCAGGAGGGAGCCCAACCCCTCCTGCCCAGGTGAACCCCCTACCCCCCACCCCACTAAGATATGGGCAGGAGGGATCCCAGGCCCTCCTGCCATCGATGCATCCCCGAACACCCAATCAGCCCCCGACCCGCAAGACTCCCCGCCGACCCTCCCCCATCTGGCAGGCCTGCCATCCCTCGAATGACAGGCTTTGGGCCTGATTGGCCCAGGCAGCTCAAACCCCGCCCACAAGTGCCTGAGGCACCTGGGCCAACAGGAATCGGCCCAGTAGTCAACCGGAGTTGACCCAGGCCCCTCCTGTGGGCGAGGTTTGAGCTGCCTGGGCCAATGAGGCCCTAAGGCCCACCATTCGAGGGATGGTGGGCTTGGGACCCGTCCATCCGTCCAACTAATTTTACAGGTATGGGGAGGGGAATTGGGGGTGGGGGGGCCAAGGGGTCGGTGGGTGGGGGCCGATCGGGGGTTCGGGGGGACAATCGGAGGGGGGTGCGTCGAGGGCAGGAGGGCCTGGGATCCCTCATGCCCATATCTTAGGGGGGGTAGGGGGTCACCTGGGCAGGAGGTGTTGGGCTCCCTCCTGCCCGGATCAAATGTGTGTGTGGGGGGTCGCCTGGGCAGGAGGGGTTGGGCTCCCTCCTGCCTGGATCGTTTCAGCGGGGTGGGCAGTCGCTGGGCCAGGAGGGCTTGGGCTCCCTCCTGGCTCGATCGGATCGGCTTGGTGGGGGTCGCCTGGCAGGAGAGGTTGAGCTCCCTCCTGCCTGGATCGTGTTGGGGGAGGGGTGGATCGCTACAGGAGAGATGCCATGATGGTTGCAGTGGGGGATGGGTAGGTTGCTGGGCCGCTGAGCTGATCGCACCAGCTGCCATCAGCTCAGCAGGCCCTTTTTTAGCACTTATACCTGTTTTGACTTGGTCTAAGTCAAAATGTGTATGTGCCGACTAGGCAACCTTTCAAAAGGTTTGGTTATACCTGCGGTGTAGGTCGGCCCACCTCCCGCCCTTTCCCCTCATCTAAAAACGCCTCTTTTCACTCTATGCATTTAGAGGCAGGGGAAAGGCCTAAACTGGTTTTAGATACGTCTAAAACCAGCTTTGGTTATGGGTACTTGGACGATCAGGCTTTTTGATTGTCCAAGTACCCATTTAGGCCACTTTTTAGATGTTTGGGGGTTTTTTTTAATTATGAGCCCCATACTGTCTATAATTAGGGAAGAAACTAAGAATTTTAAAGCTGATATTATCTATTTGGGAACAAATGACCAGCCAGCAATACCCCACTTGCTGCACAAAAAGCCTTCTGGGAGCTGGGGGAGGGATTAAAACCTTTTGTAAAGACACTAGCTTTCTCAGAAGTACTCCCAACATATGAAAAAGGAAAGGAGAGAGTACTAAATACTGAGATCTTCAATAGGTGGCTCAGAACCTAGTGTCATCAAGGCTTTAGGTATATTGGAGGATAGGGAAATACATGGAAAAACAAGAGACAGCTTGTTATGGCAAATAAAACAATTCTTGCTGAGAAATTCAGACAATGTTTCTAGGCATTTAAACTTACAGTGGCCATCCCCAGCAAAAGACAGGAGATGACAGTAGTAAAGATAGCAATATTAGCAATACATGGGGGAGTGTCATGTGATGCTTGTCATCTAGTCAGGGGGGGGGGGGGTCACATAATGCCATCTAGTCAGATGTGCAAATTGGCAGCTCTGTGGTTCCTCAGCATATAACAGCAAAAAACTCTGCTTCAATCCCACATAGCCAAGGCAGCTAACTTGCAACAGACTTTAGACAGTGGCCTAGAACTGGACACCACCGGTGTATGGTATGCCAGTGAAATTAAAGAAACCTTTGAGAGACAAGGACAGCTCATACCTTTACAATGGCGCTCGACTTCCTTACAGCCCCAGGAGATACAGCCCTAGGTGCAGGAGATACCGCGCTCTATAACAACAGCACTAGATGACAGACAAACTCCAGGTGGGAGTGGATGAGCTCAGTGAAAAATTTGATTCACACTCAAGATGGCTGGAAGAAATAGTGGCCACACAAATTGGTAAACTCCAACAAAAGATATCTACATTAATGGATTGCCTGGAGGAACAAGAAAATTGCTATCACAGAAACAATCTCTGCATGGTAGGATTTCTCCCTCAGTTCTTCTCCATGTGGCTTCTCATACATCTAGGCCTGGAGCCAGAGTCCTTGAGCTATGTGAAAGAGCGCACCAAATTGGACAGCATCATGAGGGCAATAATAACCGTATGGCTATAGTCCGGTATGTAAACTGGGCTGGCAAGGAGAGAATTTTGAAAGCCTACAGGCAAAAGAACCAGTTAGAATACAAGAGCCATAAGATCTTGCTCTTTAATGACTACTCTAATCAAGTGGCACTGCTGTGCAAGGAAAAGGCGCCTTTTGTACATCACTGCATCGCAAGGGAATTAGGTGTGCACTTAGAGAATAGTTAAGCTCTGGAATGCGTTGCCAGAGGATGTGGTAAGAGCGGATAGCATAGCTGGTTTTAAGAAAGGTTTGGACAAGTTCCTGGAGAAGTCCATAGTCAGTTATTGAAAAAGACACAGGGGAAGCCACTGCTTGCCCTGTATCAGTAGCATAAAATATTGCTATACCTTGGGTTTTGGATTGGCCACCGTGAGAACGGGCTACTGGGTTTGATGGACCATAAGACTATTCTTACGTTCTCTTGTACCCAGAGTGGATTCGAGTGTGACAAGATAGAAAGCAACAATTATTGGAGGGACAAAATTTTTTGGACACTATAAACGTGACTGAGGGATAATTTAGCCATTGATCTGTCGCAGTAGGATATGCAGCCTTGACAAAATGTGCTTGGTTGCAAGAATGTTATTATCAGGTGCTTTTGCAGGGATATTATATCCAATGTCAATTACATTATAGTGGGGGGGGGGGGATTGCTATTGATATTTGTGTGAAGTGTGGGAGGGATCGCAATACTTTGGAGCATGCTTTATTAGTGATTTCTATTCCACCATTATCTTGCGGTTCAAGGCGGATTACATAAGATTTATCAGGAGGTTATAAGAATTGTAACTTTACATAAGAATTGTCATAGGAATTACATAGGAGTTACATAAGTATTGTCGGGAACTTGAGGTGATACATGTTGGGTAATTAGAAACATTTTAGATTTGAAAGGGGTAGATGTTAGGTGAAGATTGGGAAGGAACTGTGGAATTTATGCAAAGAATTCTCCATTCTCCTATTGGCACCATATCTCAGCCCTATTGCTTGGTTCTTGTTATGCCTGCGACTCACCGTCTCAACTTGAAACCTTCATTACGACTGTTTTAATTATTTTACATATTTTTTAGTTTATTTAATTACAAGTTTATTTTACTGATTTATTTTAATTCGAATTTCATTGTCCCTATTTCAGGTATCTGTATTATTAGTTAATTTTAAAATTTATTCCTACTGTCTGTTTTATTGGATACTTTACCTGGTTTTTCAGTTTACCGTTAATCTTTGTCTTTTGTCTCGCCTTCACTCACAGCCCTTTCGTTAATCACCAATTAATGTTCCCGCTAAGCTGCGCTGGGGTGTGCTGGCGCACAAAATATTACCTCGCAGCGCACATGTTTCTCGTCACAGCGCACACAGTGTAGAGCACAGTTCTTCAACCGCCGGTCCGCAAACAAAATCTTGCCGGTCCGCGAAGGATTCGGTCCCCGCCGCAACGAAAGGCCGGCGTCAGCTGACTTGCAACTTCCTGTTGCAGTCGCTGTGCCGGGACTCCTGCCTTCGCCGGGACTCCTGCCTTCGCCGGGACTCCTGCCTTCCACCGCGTTTGCCTCCTGCCTTGTCTCCGCACCTCCAGACCAGCAGCGGCAGCTGTGTATGCTTTTAACTTCGGCACAGAGCTGCCCCTAATCAACAGTTTAGCGCGGTTTCATAAGGCAGCCTCGGGGCCTTTGCTAGGCCGGCCCACATCGCATCATCGAAGCGGGCCGGCTATCAAAGGCCCCGAGGCTGCCTCATGAAACCGCGCTAAACTATTGATTAGGGGCAGCTCTGTGCCGAAGTTAAAAGCATACAGAGCTGCCGCTGCTGGTTTGAACTCTTGGGCCGCTGAAGGAGGGCAAAAAGCAGCTGTCCTGGAGGTTTCCCTTCCTCTCGCCTTTACAGGTTCCTTTTTTCCACCTTTTTTTTTTTCCTTCAAACGGCAACGGGCCCCAGCATCGACATCAATCAAGTAAGTTCCACTGTCAATCAAGCGGTTCTGCTCGGCCAAAGCTTCCCCTGTGACATGAGCCACCCTCAGGGGAAAGAAAGTGACCCACAAAGGTGAGGGGAAGGGGGGCAGATGATGGAAGTTGGGGGGGGGGAGAGAGAGAGAGAGAGAGAAGGGGCAGATGATGGAATGGAGGAGATGAGAGAGAGAGAGAAGGGGACAGATGATGGAAGTGAGAAGAAGGGAGAGAGAGCAGAAGGCAGATGGATGTCAGTTGAGAAGGGAGAGCAGATGCTGAATGGAAGTGGGGAAAGAACACATACTGGATGGAAGGAGGAGATAAATAAAGGGGGAAGAAAATAGTAAGATAATGGAGGGGTGAGGGAAAGGGGTGACAAGCTGTGTGTAGACACAGTGAAAAGAGGGAAACGGGACTAAATAGTAAGAAAGAATTTAATTTAGATGGAGGCAGAAAATAGAGAAGGAAGACCAGAGAAGAAAAGGGAAGAGAGAGCAGAGAATGATCAGATCTGAGTGGAGGAAATGAGAAGAGAGATATGCTAAAAACCACAGGGGGGAGGGAAGGATAGAGATGCCAGACCATGAGGGGAACAGAAGGAAGATGATGGATGCTAGACCAAATTGGGGGGTGGGGGGGGGCAGGAGGAGAGATGGCAGGGAAAGACAGACAGTGAATGGAAGGGGCAGATGCTGGACTGAAGAGACAGAGAAGGTTATCATGCTGCTGTACCGGGCCATGGTACGCCCTCACCTGGAGTACTGCGTCCAGCACTGGTACTTTAAGAAGGACACGGTACTACTCGAAAGGATCCAGAGAAGAGCAACTAAAATGGTTAAGGGGCTGGAGGAGTTGCCGTACAGCGAAAGATTAGAGAAACTGGGCCTCTTCTCCCTTGAGCAGAGGAGATTGAGAGGGGACATGATAGAAACATTCAAGGTACTGAAGGGAATAGACTTAGTAGCTAAGGCAGGGAGAACGAGAGGGCACTCTCTAAAGTTGAAAGGGGATAGATTCCATACAAACGTAAGGAAGTTCTGTGGTAGAAAGCAACATATTTATTTGGCTCATAACTTGCTGGCGCCCGATATTTTTAGCTCACAGTGAAAAAAGTTTGCTCACAACACCCGCCCGCTTAGAGGGAACACTGATCACCATACATTTATTCTTAAATGATTATTGTTTTTATTTATAACCTGCTAATGTTTGTCCTCTTTGCTTTTGACAGGCCCTCTCGCTTTTCCAAAGAACCGCCGCCGCTTTCGACGACTCCGCCCACTTTACCTCTCTGGTAGCGTCCCTTACTAATTCCCCTGCTTTGCGGCGCACGCCACAAAGGAGCGCACCTAAGGAGCAGGTTCTGCTCCTTTATGCGCTCCTTCATGCAGCTTCTTCATCTTTTATTCACTTTCTGTTCTAATCTTGTTCACATTACACTCTCGTTTACTTCTCCTTCTCTACTTAGACTCTTTTATCTTATTCTTAGTCTATATATCTTCCTTTCTTTGATTCTTCTCGGTTTGAAACCTGTTTCCCCTGTTCCTTTACCTTTCTTTTCAAATACTATGTCTTCTATACCCACCATTTGGGGCCGCCGATTTCCTAAATCTACAGTCTTTAAAAATCAACTTACACCTCATTCTAGACATTATATTTCCATTCCAATTCATACCTCTTCCAACTATCATCTCAATCAACCCTATTCTTACTTCTCACTCAAATCTGGTTTAATAAATGTACGCTCTATAAAAAATAAATTTCATTTAATTCATGATATCATTACTCAATATAATTTTCAAATTTTATGTCTTACAGAAATATGGTTAACTCAGGAAGAGGAAGCGTATATTACTCAAGCCTGTCCACCTAACTATAAAGCAATTTTTCAACAAAAAAGGGGGTGGATTAGCAATTATACATCATTCTTCTATTCCACTTCATGCAAATACTTCCAACCTTTTTTCTCAGATTCCCATTGAATCTCTTCAATTCTCCATTAAATTTTCCTCTCCTCTTAACTTTCTTCTTATCTACCTACCCCCTCCAATAACTAAAACCTCCCTTTCATCTCTTATCTCCACTATATCTGATTTTAATATTGCTTTTCCTGATTCTATAATTTTAGGAGACTTCAACATCCATTTTAATTCCCCTAATCACTATAATACCTCTGAACTTTTAACTCTTATTACTGACTTATCGCTATCGCCTCTCATCCATACACCCACTCACTCTGCTGGAAACACTCTAGATATGATTCTATGTCCAACCACCATGACTCATCTTTTCCATAATTTCGATTTCATCTCTATACCATGGTCAGATCATACTCTGATTATTTGGCAATTGGACCTGCCAACACAATCATATCCAACCCACAAATATTCCTCCTTTCATCCGTAACATAAATAATATAACTCTCCCCTCTATTGAATCTTCCTTTGATCTTAATCTTAAAGACTTTTCCTCTCTTTCCATTACAGAACAATTTTCTAATTGGGAAACGTCTACGAAATCCCTAGTTGACTTGTTAGCACCTAAATCCGATAAGCAAAATAAACCTACAACCAACCTACAACCTACAACCAGTCCTACAACCTACAACCAGTCCTCAAAGAAATACCAACCCTGGTTTAATGAAAACCTAATCCTTCTCCGCCGACAGGTTCGTTCTGCAGAAAACAAATGGCGGAAAACAAACCTTAACAGTAACCTTCTTTCTTTTAAAGAAAAAGCTTTTCTTTATAAAAAAAACCATTCAACAGACAAAAAAAGACTATTATTCTAAACTCATTTCTTCCGCCCGTAACTCATCCACTCTCTTCAGTATTGCTCAGTCTCTTTCAAAATATTCTAAAAAAAAACTTCCCCCTCCTGTTTCAACCATACCATCTGCCGATGAAATTTCTCATTTCTTTGATACCAAAGTCAAAACTATTAGATCTCACCTTGGACCTTCACCTCCTATTTTCTCGGCCCCTACTAATAATGACCTACCTTCACTACCTTTCAGTTCTTTTTCCAATTTCAAAGTACCTTCACTATCTCAACTATTCACCATTCTACAATCTATAAATTCCCCCAATAACATTACTGAATGTATTCCCCCACTACTCCTTAAAAAATTCTTCTCTTTTTTTGGTCCTTACTTACAGGAAATGATTTCCAAAACTTTTTCTGATTGCCATGTCCCATCTGCATGGAAAACTGCTTTAGTTTTTCTGAAACTTAAACAACACAATACCGATCCCTCTTTACCTATCAACTACCGTCCAATCACCAACTTGCCTTTAATTACGAAACTTACTGAAAAAATTATTCATTCTCAACTATCGGAATTTTTTGATCAAACTCATGCCCTACATCCTTATCAAACTGGCTTTCGAACTTCACATTCTACCGAACTATCATTACTCGGCCTAATGACTACTATACAATATTTTCACGATCACCTAAAATCTGTTATACTAATCTCTCTTGATTTAACTGCAGCCTTTGATACCATAGACCACTCTTTACTTTTATCTAGACTATCAGATTGTAATATTACGGGTCACGCTCTCACCTGGTTCATTTCCTACTTTCACGATCGTAACTTCAAAGTCCATGTAAAAAACCAAACTTCTCCTTCAGTAACTCAATCATTCGAAGTGCCTCAAGGCTCCATTCTATCCCCACTATTATTCAATATCTTTCTGTCCCCTCTTCTCTCTCTAGCACAATCAATAGGATTCTCAATTTTCGCTTATGCTGATGATATTCAGCTGCTTTATCCGATTAATACTTCAAACCCTTCTGATATTAAAGATCTAAACACTAAATTAGATATTATAAGTAATTGGCTTTTTTCAAACAAACTTTCACTCAACGTTGATAAATTTTGTGGTCTCCTCCTCCCCATTAAAAATTCAGAATCATTACCAGGAACAATTTACATCAAATCTATACCATTACACATTGAAACTCAAATAAAATTACTAGGTGTCATCTTTGATAGAGAGCTTTCTTTTCACGACCACATAAGTTCAGTTGTAAAAACCTGCTTCTTTAAATTACGTATCATCCGTTCACTTAATTCCATTCTTGATACCGACTCAATTAATATCCTTATTCACTCCCTTGTGATCTCACACTTAGATTACTGTAATTCTCTTTTTAACGGACTACCCCAAAAAGAACTTCGACGTTTACAAATCATACAAAATACAGCAATAAAACTTATCTATAAAAAAGGCAAATTCGAACACATCACCCCTCTTCTTAAAGAGGCTCATTGGCTCCCTATTACTCACCGCATAATTTATAAAACTATTCTGCTCTCTTTTAAAATCAAACTCTCTCACTTACCTTTATTTCTTGACAAATTACTGATACCCCAAAGCTCGCCCCGTTCTTTAAGATCCACTGACCAAAAACTTCTTTTCATTCCATCCTTAAAAGACTCCTATTATACCAGAAAAACTAATTATGCTATAATAGCTCCCACTTTATGGAATTCTCTCCCTCAATACCTCCGTGATGAACTTCATCTACCCAAATTCAAGATCCATCTTAAAACTTATCTATTTCAAGATGCCTTCGATAAATCTTAATCTATAAATTTTCTATTTATTAGTTACTCTAAGAATCCAACCTTCTTCAGCATGCATCACTTTTCCATGCACCCTCATCCTTCATGTTTTATCCCATTCCTCTATCTCATTTTCCTCTAATAATTATGTAACTTTTCTTCTCCTCCCAACTTATCCTCACTTTCTAGTCTGTTTGTAAGTGTCATATATGTTTACCCTAATTATTCTTACACACCCCCACTATTTCTTTCTAATCTATATTAAAATTTTTATTGTTAACCGGTCAGATATTTGTTTTATGATCGGGATATTAAAAACTAATAAACTTGGAAACTTGGAAACTCAGCTAGATGTTTCCAAAGCATTTGGGCGCTTGCCTGCTAGTCAGACTCAGTTACGTCGGACATCCCATATGGTGCCCACATATTGGCATTGGTGTAATTTACTGCACCAATTCACCAGCAGGGAGGCTTAAGATGTTCATGGAAAATGGAAAGGGAAGAGACTGTATTTGAAGATCTGGGGACCTTATTTGGCAGAATTGCATCCCAGGGGCTGCAGTACTCTCCTTAATGAGCTTTAAGACATGGTTATGTATTCATTTTGGTTGAATCCTTGTTTATTCTGTGTATTCTTTCTTTGGGGGGGAGGGGGAGAGTGTTGGATTTAGGTTTGGATTTGTAAAACTTTATGACTGTGTTGTATTGTTTCCTGTATTTCGTTTTGTAATTTGTCATCAATAAAAAAATTGAACATAAATGTGACTGAGGATGGAAGCTAGTGAGTCCAGATTTTCTGCTGGAGTTTCAGGTGGCCAGCCCGATTTGGAGGTTTTATGGATTTTTATTGTTCTTTTGATCATCTGCAAACTCCAGGACTGAAGATGGACTATGTGGGCCACTAGGCCTGGAGGCATACTCCCTGCTTGTTGTTATATAGAATTATGCTGACTGGCATTATATATAACTTCAACAGAGAGAGGAGCCTGTAAGGCTCTTTTTTTTTCCAGGGAACCTGCTTTCATATTTCAGTCAGAACTTCCACTGCCTGCAGGCCTGTAGACTTGCTCTATAATTAATAGAGGGGCCTGGATTGGGACCTTCTCTTCTGATATCCTCTGGAGCCGTCCAGTAGCCCTAGTTTTCTCTGCTAGTTCAAGGAAGGTTTAGATAGGTTCCTAAAGGATAAGGGGATTGAGGGGTACAAATAGAAGTAGAGGTAGGTTATAGAAATGGTCAGGAACCACTTCACAGGTCATAGACCTGATGGGCCGCCGTGGGAGCGGTCCCCTGGGCACGATGGACCTCTGGTCTGACCCAGTGGAGGCAACTTCTTATGTTCTTATATTATTGTTCATTGCTGTCTAATGTTTTTATTCATGCTATTTGTACTTCCAGTCGGGGAGTTTGCTCACCCCAGGTTTGTCTGCTAGTGGGTAAGAGCGCAGGCTGAGCTGTGCCCAGGATCGGAGCCAGACTGTGTACATTTGCCAGGCGTCTGTGGTGTGTCTCTGGCCATGAAGGTCAGGCCGGTGGGGCAGTCAGAAAAGGTGAAATCCAGATTTCCACTTCTTTAAGGCAGAGGATTTCCCTTGGAGCAGTTTTCTGCTATGTCTGCAGTGAGTGTTGTGCTTCCTGTCAGCACATGTTTTCTGTGAGCACAAGCTAACAGCTTGAATCAGAGATTTGGGGGGGGTATTTAAAAAGGGGCTTTTAGGCTACAATCTGCCTCTCTTCCTGTTCATCCTGACTTCGTTCGGATTCTTACAGATCTCCCAAGCCTATGGAGGCTCCCAAGGGTTCCATGAAATGGGCTTGTGTCATGGCACGGCTTTCTCCCAAGGTGGTTGCCATACCAGTGCTTTACTTCCCTGAAGGTAGTCCCCAAGTGCACTTCTCTTCCAGTGATGAGGGAGTAGTTCAGGACTGACGTGTGGATTTTGTCTGATTTGGCCACTGCTGGTATTAAGGCGGCATCGGCCTCCTATTTTGTGGCTCAGGAGTGCCATTCCAAGCTGCACCATGATCCTGGCACTGCGGTGCTTTGCAAATCTGATTTTCTCAACTCCAGAGTACAACATCAATCTTGGCACCCATTCTGCTTTGGCTCACAGACTGCTTTGGATCCGGCAGTGATCTGGTGATTCATCTTCTAAAGAGACCTTGAGCCGGTTCCCTTTAAGGCAGGGGTGTCAAAGTCCCTCCTCGAGGAACGCAATCCAGTTGGGTTTTCAGGATTTCCCTAATGAATATGCATACAAACAGATCTCATGCATATTCATTGGGGAAATCCTGAAAATCCGACTGGATTGCGGCCCTCGAGGAGGGACTTTGACACCCCTGCTTTAAGGGATAGCTCCTGTTCGACCAGGATGACCTTATGGCCAGTGTGCAGGTTTGCAGGCCCAAGGTATTGCTTGGGTATAGATCCCTCCCTTCCAGGGATTCTGGGTGTTCTACTTTTCCTCCCTTCAGGCATTCTCATCCGTTCTTGGGTTCTTCCCTGGGACAACGGTCCTCCTCTCAGCTAGGCGGGTCTCGCTGTCAGCAGTCCACAGCAAGTTGACCAGCAGCTTCCAAAAAGAAACAGTTCTGATACCAGGCTGCTGTCTCCTCCGCGCATCGGGGGATGGTTGTCAGCTTTTCTGGCAGAATGGTGGGGGAAACAAAAACAAGAGGGCACTCAAGAAAATTGAAGGGAGACAGATTCAGAACAAATGCTAGGAAGTTCTTCTTCACTCAGAGAGTGGTGGATACAGTAATGCGCTTCCAGAGGAGGTGGTAGAGCAGAGTACAATTTTGGGTTTCAAAAAGGAGTTGGACAAGTTCCTGAAGGAAAAGGGGATTGAGGAGTTATAGTTAGAGGGGTACTATATAGGATAAAATGTCTTAAGTAAAGGATCACTTACAGGTCATGGACCTGGGGCGCCTCTGACTCGGCAGAGGCGATGCTTATGTTCTTATGACTGCTGGGTCCTAGAGGTTCTCAGAGATGACTATATAATGGAGTTTATCTTTCCTCTGACAGAGTGTTTTCTAGATTCCCCTGCTGACCACCCCGAGAGGGTGATTCGGGTCATAGCCCATAGACTACTGGATATAGCAGCCAAAAAATCTGTTCCAGAGTGAGAATCGTACTCTGGGAGATACTCAACATACTTCATTGTTCCATGGAAAAGATCCGGCAGTCAATGCAGTGCTGAAAATACCTCGCTTCCGCATGGAGACTGTGCACTCAATTATAACTTCAGTGGTGCCAGGGGAGTTCCTAGCCTTCCTGGATTTGACAGATCCACCGAAAAGTTCTGCAGTTTCATGCCTTGGGTCAACAGTTCCAGTTTGCAGCGATGCCATTTGGATTGGCAACGACATCCAGGACCTTTTTCAAAGTGATGTTGATAGTGGTGGAGCATTTTTGCACTCTGGGTGTCCTGGTCCTCCCGTATCTGGACGACTGGCCAGACTTTATGATAGATATTCTGCAAACAGGATGGTTGAATAGACTGGAGTGAGCTTGGATGGCAACTTCAGCATTTGGAACATAGGATAATACCAGGTGGACTGTACATTCTATGATCCAGAAATATCAAAGAAGAGACAAGTTAATTTAATCATGTATTTTTAATGAGTATAATTAATAGGCAGACTGGATGGACCGTTCAGGTCTTTATCTGCCATAATTTACTATATTACTATGTTACTGGTTGACCAGAGCTCCCTCGCTGTTCAAGGGGCATCAAAGCTGTCCATCAGGTGGTACAGTTATTTCAGCACCTGGGCTGGGCGATCTATTTCAAGATGTGTGATCTCTAGCCGGCCTGAGATTTGGATTGCCTAGGAGTTGGGACTTGTATACCACTTTTTTGAAGTTTTACAACCACATTCAAAATGGTTTACATACAGGTACTCACAATCTATCTAATGTACCTGGGGCAGTGGAGGATTAAGTGACTTGCCAAGGGTCACAGGGAGCAGCACGGGGTTTGGACCCACAACCTCAGGGTGCTGAGGCTGTAGCTCTGATCACTGTACCACACTCTCCTCCAGTTTGAGTTCACATGGGCCAGAACACAATGTTTCTGCAAGTGTTCCATCAGGAGAAGTTACGATCAGTTCTCAGAGATCTTCTACCCACTCTGGTCTCAACAGCATGGCAGTACCTCCATGGGACCATGGTGACAATAATGCTCTTCTTTCACTTTGGACTCCACAGCGTGACCCAGTACATGCACCCATGTCATGGACGACTGTAGCCCGAAACAGTTTTGCATGGGGATTGCAACCTCTCTTGCTTTCCAGGGGTCTTCCCCTCTGAATATCAAATTGGGTGATTCTGTCTATGGTTGTGTGTCTCAAAGGTTGGGGAGGTGTGCATGACCGTCCCTGTTAAGGGCAGGTGGGCACCCTCAGAGCGCAAGTGGTCGATCAAGCGCCTGGAACTTTGGGTGCTTCGGCTGGCTCTTTTTCACTTTGAGGGTTGTCTCTGTCATTGAGCTGTCCAAGTATTCTTGGTCAGTGCCACGTCCATCGATAGGAAGGCACAAGGAGTCCCTCGCTCAGCTGCAGCACAAATGGCAGGAGTGGACAACGTCCAAGCAGACATTCTCAGTTGTCTGATGCTGTACCTCGGAGAGTGGTTACTCTCTCAAAGGATGTTTGATTGCATAGTTGATCAGTGGGGGTGCCCTGTGTTCGTCTTCAAGGTGACCACGATCAGTTCTTCAGTTATCATAAGATGGGCAGCAAAGGCCTGGAAGTGCTGGTTCAGCCCTGGCCATGGGAAGGCCTCCGCTATGTCTTCCCTCTGTGACTCATGATAGGGTGTGTGTTGAGGCCGATTGTGGCCCATGAAGATCCATTTTTTTCTGGTGGCTTCTGATTTGCCGAGGCAGCCGTGGTAAGCTGACTTGGTTCGGCTCCAGCAGGATTGGGGCCTCTGGCTACCTTGTCATTCCCACCTTCTCTCACAGGGTCAGATTACGATTATGCTTTGGTCTTGTGGCATGGCTCTTGAGCATGTGGTCTTCACTAGCCGGGGCTATCCCTCAGCCATAATTGCCATGTTGCTTCACAACACAAGGAAGTCCACAGTGGCGGCCTATGCGAAGGCTTGGAGGTGTTTCCTGGCCTGGTACACCCTGAGTCAGGTGGACAAGTTTCTTACCTCCATTTCTCGGAGTCTGGAGTTTTTTCCAGGATGGCCAGCTTCACTCCGGGTGTCAATTGATGCTTTTTCATGTATTGGCCCTCTTTTTTTGAAGAGCTTCTTTGCAGCTCAACCAGATGTTGCTCTGCAGCTTAGGCCTCTCTTGTGATTTTCCTGTTCCACCTTGAACCTGCTCTCTGGCTCGTCCGCCGTATGAGCCTATGGAGCAGGCATCCCTGCTGTCTCGCAGTTAAGCCAGAGTTCCTGGTGGCAATTACCCCTAACTGTAGAGTTTCAGAGCTTCGGGCCCTCTCCTGCAGGGCTCCTTTTATGCATATTACAGATTCCACAGTGATACTGCATACTGTTCCTTCCTTTCTTCCAAAAGTGGTTCCATTTTTCATGTGAATCAGGAAGTCCAGCTTCCAGCTCTTGTTCGAGGGAGCAGGACCGGGTTTTGTGGTCCTTGGACTTGGCTTTGGTTACGGTATCTGGAGGTCTCCAGTGAGCTTCACCTCTCTGACCACCTGTTTGTTCTGGCAGGTCCTGCCCGCAGGGGTAGGCCAGCTATGAAGGCCACCATTTCTAGTTGGATTCAGATGGCTATTGCCACATCTTATGTGAAGCCCCCTCTTGATGTGCTCATGTGTGTTTCATTCTCTTGGGCAGAGTCGTTGGCTGTTTCTCTAGATGAGTTTTGCATGGCCACTATCTGGTCCTCCTTACTTACCTTCTCCCATGTTTTACAAGATGGAGGTGGCAGCCAAGCAGGTTGCTGCATTTGGTGCCTCAGTCTTGGCAGCGGGCTCATCAATCCCACCCTGAATTTTTGGGACTGCTCTGTTATGTCTCACTGGTCCTGGAATAAAGTGGGATAGTACAAAAATGCTAATCTTCTTTCTTGTAAATCCATATTTTATTCTGGGAACCTACCCTATTCTTGCTGATTCACTGATTGTCTGCCTTTACAAGTACTGGTAAGCTGGATTTTTGTTTTCTGTCCAGTTTTTATTAGAGTGCCATCAGAGTGGGGTTAGCACTCAGTTTGAAAGGGTCCCCAGTTAGGGTGCCACCCTCTGTCAGTGCATTTTGTTTCTACTGCTAGCACTGTTATTGTCATTCAGATTTCTGATGTTTGATATCCTGATTTGATTGTTTCCTTGTTGCTATTTTGCATTTATAATTGTGAGCAGAATATACTTACTTTCAGGGAATATCCCCGTACCTCTCTCTTTCTACAGCTGTTCCTGGCTGCTTTGCTACTGACTGATAAGATGAGAAGCATGCTCAGTGATGATGGGGAGCTTCTGAAGTTTGAGGCTTCCTAAAAAGTCCTGTTGGAGGACAGAAATAACCTACTGGTCCCGGAATAAAGTATGAATTTACAAGAAAGAAGATTAGCAAAGGTAAAAACCTAATCTTTCGTTCTCCAGATTGTTTTCTCAGTTGACTCAGTACAATTATAAGATTTTACTTGGCAGAACCCTCGATAGATTGCAAACTGGCAAGGAAGGAGCAGAAAGATCAAGACTGAATTTTTTGCTCAGCTGGATTTGATGGACAGCTGGAGGATAATGCACCTGAACAAGAAGTTTACTTTTTTTCCTAATCGCCCCAAAATGTTTATGCGAGATTGGATTATTGGCTAATTATTAAATCCCTACTTTCCATAGTAGATGAGATGCAGATTCAAGAAGCGGACCTGTCAGATCATTCCCGAGTCATTCTTTCCCAGAAGACCACAGAAAAGATATGGAGATGGGGATTTCACCAGATTTTTCCAAGAACATTGACTGGAGTACAGTATTGCCAATTCAACCTGACCCTGAATATACATTACATTACATTAGAGATTTCTATTCCGCCATTACCTTGCGGTACAAGGCGGATTACAAAACAGATATAAAACAGAGGGTTACAATGGAAGAACATTTCTAGAGAGGTAAAGAGTAGGTTATGTGGTCTCTGTGTGGCGGGAAGAGGGAGGAGGGAAGGATAGTAAGTTTGAAGTTAGGGCTGTTTCAGGAATTTCTTGAAGAATGTAATTTTTATTTATTTTCTGAAGTTATGGCTGTTTCAAGAATTTCTTGAAGAGTATAATTTTTATTTCTTTTCTGAACGTCTTGTAGTCTGGTGTCGTTATCAGTAGATTGGAGATTTGGTTATCTAGTTTAGCTGCTTGAGTGGCCAGGAGGCCATCGTATAGTTTTTTTCCATTTTACTTCTTTGATCGAAGGGTGTGTGTTTTTCTAAGTCTGATTGAGGTGGTTTGGATGAGGCGGTTGTTCAGGTAGGTTGGGCTGTCTCCGTTTAAGGCTTTAAATAACATACAGTAGAATTTAAATAGCATTCTTTCTTGGATTGGTAGCCAATGTGAGTTGATGTATGCTTCTGTAATACATTGTTTTCTCAATGAGTAGATGAGTCTCAGAGCTGAATTGTATTGTTTGTAGTTGTTTAGTCATTGTAGCAGGGCAGGAGAGGTAGAGGATGTTGCAGTAATCTAGTAGACTTAGGAGTAGGGATTGTACTATAAGCTGGAATTGTGTTTTTTCAAAGAATTTCCTGACTTGTCTTTGGTTTCTCATCACTGCGAAGGATTTCTGTATTGTTTTATTTATTTGCGGTTGTATGGTGCAGCATCGGTCTATAGTCATTCCTAGTAGTGTTATGGTAGTTTGAATGGGATAATTGATTGTGTTAATTTCTATATTGGTTATGGTTGGGACTTTGTCATTTTCGAGGAGGATGAATTTAGTTTTGTCTGTGTTGAGTTTCAGTTTGTGATCTTTCATCCAGATAGCTACTATTTCTAATGTTTGGTGTAGTGTGTTTCTCATGGCGGTCTTTGGTTGATCAAAAGGTATGAGAATGGTAATATCATCTGCATAACTGTAGGTGGTAATGCCTAGATTATCTAGGTATGTTCTGAGAGATGCAGTGTATAGGTTGAAAAGAGTAGGGGATAGTGGGGATCCTTGTGGTACGCCACAAGGGTTGGACCAAGGTTCAGATTTTTCTTTATCTGATTTTACTCTGTATGTTCTGAATTTTAGGAAGCCTTCAAACCAAGAGTATACTTTATCTGAGATGCCTATTGCATCCAAAATTTGCAGTAGGATGTTATGGTCTACCAGGTCAAAGGTCTACCATTTTTTTTTCCTGTGCTGAGGTGTTGTCTGGCTGTGTCAATGAGGGAGCCTAGTAATGTCTCTGTGCTGAAGTTGGATCTGAAGCCAGATTGTGTGGGGTGAAGTATATTATGGTCATCTAGATAGTTGGTGAGGTGTTTGGCTACTAGTCCTTCTGTCAGTTTGACATATAGAGGTATTGAGGCAATGGATCTGTAGTTGGATGGTTGGTCTTTTGGTCCTTTTGGATCTTTTTGGATTAGGGTGATGATGATTTCGCTGAGGTCAGTTGGCAAAAGGCCATCAGTGAGCATGGTTTGTATCCATTGCAGAAGTAGAGTACGGAATTTTGTGCTGGAGGTTGTAAGGAGATATGATGGGCAGTGGTTAAGTTTCAAGTTTAATCAAATTTTTGATTAATTGCTTAAACATGTTAAGCGATGAACATTTTAAAAAAATTACAGTATTTGGGGAACAATACAATACTTAACAATATTTTACATCCAAACGGACTAAATTACATACCTAACAAACAGAGAACACAAGGAAAAAGGAGAATGAAGTACAATTCCATAAAGAAAAGTAAGACAATCAGGGTAAAAAACGAAAGGAAGGGAAAACAAAAGTCATAATATTAAACAATAAAAAGTAAAAATTTAATTAGCAGAATGTTAACTAATTGTCAAAAGCATCCTTAAAAAGAAAAGTTTTAAATTTACTCTTAAATTTCTCCAGATTACGTTCTTCCCTTAAGTAAATAGGGAGAGAATTCCAAATTTGAGGTGCAGTAACAGAAAAAATAAATTGCTGTCTTGTATTAATGACCCTAAGAGATGGGATCGTCAATAGATTTTGTTCATTGGATCTCAGTGTTCTATTTGGTATATAAGGTCACAGGATGCGTGGCTGTACTTTTTGTAGAGTTTATTGAATTCAGACCATTGTATGTTGGGGAATTGAGACCATGTTCTGTCAGCTGCAGTTGATTCTTTATCTGTGGGAAAAATTGTGAGTTCGATTAGGTGGGATGGGGTACAATTGAGGGTGGCTCTGGCATTTGTAATTTTGTTCTTGAAGTGTTCTGCTAAGAGGGTGGCTGAGGGGGGTGGGGTATTGTTAGTGGTCATGTAGGATTTGGTGTCTGTTAGGTCTTTTAATACAGTGGTGCCTCACACAACGAACTTAATTCGTTCCAGGAGCAAGTTTGTTATGCGAAAAGTTCGTTATGTGAAACGCGTTTTCCCATAACAATACATGTTAAAAAAAATAATTCGTTCTGTAGCATAAAATATGCTAAGATGACATAAAAAAAGATAAATTTTTGGTTATTATTTTTATTTAGATACATCTAAAAACATAATTGTTTTTTAAAACAACACACATTTTGTAAATTTAAAGACAGACTAAGTAGAGTCTAATTTTACAGTGAGAGAGGGCAGAGTCTCAGCGGCAAAAACTGGGACTTAACTGTTCATTTTTTTTTTTTTTCTACCGTGTTTCCCCGATGATAAGGCAGGGCCATCAAATAAGACAGCCCCCCCTTTTTAGAAAAAAATGTAAAATAAGGCACCCCCCCGCAAATAAGCCACCCACCGATACCTGCGCTTACCCGAATCGGGTGGTACGGTGGGTGACTCCGTGTGGTCCCTGGCACCCCCGACACGATCGGGGCAAGAGGGAGCTCAAGCCCTCTTGCCCCCCCGACTCCCCGACACGATCGGGGCAAGAGGGAGCTCAAGCCCTCTTGCCCCCCCGACTCCCCGACACGATCGGGGCAAAAGGGAGCCCAAGCCCTCTTGCCCCGCCGATTCCCCAACTCCCCGACAATATCGGGCCAGGAGGGAGCCCAAGTCCTCCTGGCCACGGCGACCCCCTAACCCCACCCTGCACTACATTACGGGCAGGAGGGATCCCAGGCCCTCCTGCCCTCGACGCAAACCCCCCCTCCCCCCAACGACCGCCCCCCCAAGAACCTCCGACCGCCCCCCCAGCCGACCCGCGACCCCCCTGGCCGACCCCCACGACACCCCCAACCCCCTTCCCCGTACCTTTCTGTAGTTGGCCGGACAGACGGGAGCCAAACCCGCCTGTCCGGCAGGCAGCCATCGACGGAATGAGGCCGGATTGGCCCATCCGTCCCAAAGCTCCGCCTACTGGTGGGGCCTAAGGCGCCTGGGCCAATCAGAATAGGCCCTGGAGCCTTAGGTCCCTCCTGGGGGCAGGGCCTGAGGCACATGGTCGGGTTGGGCCCATGTGCCTCAGGCCCCGCCCCCAGGAGGGACCTAAGGCTCCAGGGCCTATTCTGATTGGCCCAGGCGCCTTAGGCCCCACCAGTAGGCGGAGCTTTGGGACGGATGGGCCAATCCGGCCTCATTCCGTCGTTGGCTGCCTGCCGGACAGGCGGGTTTGGCTCCCGTCTGTCCGGCCAACTACAGAAAGGTACGGGGAAGGGGGTTGGGGGTGTCGTGGGGGTCGGCCAGGGGGGTCGCGGGTCGGCTGGGGGGGCGGTCGGAGGTTCTTGGGGGGGGCGGTCGTTGGGGGGAGGGGGTGTTTGCGTCGAGGGCAGGAGGGCCTGGGATCCCTCCTGCCCGTAATGTAGTGCAGGGTGGAGTTAGGGGGTCGCCGTGGCCAGGAGGACTTGGGCTCCCTCCTGGCCCGATATTGTGTGGGGAGTTGGGGAATCGGCGGGGCAAGAGGGCTTGGGCTCCTTTTTGCCCCGATCGTGTCGGGGAGTCGGGGGGGCAAGAGGGAGCCAGGCGGAGAGAGGGCAGTTAAGCGCAGTGCCTGCGCGGAAGGATGCAGCTTGGGCGACTTCGTTGTGTGAAACGAAGTTCGTTGTACGGATCAAGACATAAAGTTCGTTGTGCGCAGCGTTCGCTGTGCGAGGCGTCCGTTATGCGAGGCACCACTGTATTTGGAATAGTTTTTTGGTATCTTTGGTTAGTGTAATGTGTTTTTCTCTTGTCCTTTAGTAGTATTTTGAATTTTAGTATTTTGTTAGTTTTTTTCCAGGCGGTTTTCGTGTGATCTAGATTAGTTTTTCTCCATTTTCTTTCCAGTCGTCTGCATTGTCTTTTAAGTAGGAGTAGTTCATTATCAAACCATTGATCTGATCTTCTGCTGATTCTAGTTTTGGTTTGTAGTGGGGCTAGTTCATCAAGGATGTTGGTAGTCAGATTGTTCCACTGTGAGATGCAGTCCTTGGGGTCACAGTCCTGGATTGTTTCATCTATTTTTGTCTAGAATTTGGGGAGGTCGATGTGTTTGCGTGAGGTGTAAGTTATTTTTTTGGGTTTAGGTATGGTTTCGTTCTTGGTCCAGTTGATGTTGAATATGTATGTGTAGTGGTCTGACTAAATGTAAGAACGCATTGAGAATACTGTTATGATAGCCTAGGACCATTCATACCACATTAATGTGGTATGAATGGTCCTAGGCTATCATAACAGTATTCTCAATGCGTTCTTACATTTAGTCTGACTTACACGATTGAATTCCCATATATATTTGTGTAGTGGTCTGACCAGAAGGATGGGGACCAGGTTCAATTAGGTGTTTGAATTTCTGGGGAGGATGGTTGATGGGTCATGAAGGCTGCAATGTCAAGTTGGTGTCCTTTTTCATGCGTGGTTTGTGGGCTTAGGATTTGGAAGGATAAGGCATTGAGAAATGATAGATAGTTTTCTGCTGGTTTGGATGCTTGGTCTTCAAGGTGTATGTTTAGGTCTCCTAGGTTTTGGTATATGAAGTTTTCAAATTCAGGTCTTACTGTGGTCCAGTTTCCTGGTGTTATGTAGGAGAGCATGCAGTTTAGTGAGTTTTTTAGAGTGGTGAGTTTTTTAGAGATGGCAGGCAAGGAAGTCCATTTGTGGGTTGGATATTTTTTCGAGTATATTTAGGGTTAGGGAGTCCTTGATTAAGATTGCTAGCCCTCCTCCTCTTTTTTTCTCTCTGCAGGTCACTGTTATTTGTATCCCTGAGGGCAAAGTTCTGTTATTCTAGGATCTGCGTCTGAGGTTAACCAGGTTTCTGTGAGGAAAAGGCAGTCTAGGTTTTCAGTTTTTAATCCAGTTTTTTATGTGTTCTGTTTTAGGCCCTAAGGCTCTGATGTTTAAGTAGGCACATGTTATAGTGGTGATATCTGTTTGGAAATTGTGAGTCGTTTCAGGGTAGATGAGTGTTTTAGGAGGAGGTTGAGGTTTGGTCTTGGGAAGTGGTCTTCTTCTCCAGGCTAAGGTGATGGGATGTTGAGCGCTGGTTTGAGCTTCTAACTATTGGGGTTCCTGTTGTGGTGTTGGATTTTGTTTGCAGTGGATCATGTGGGTGGGGCTGGTAAGTTGTTTGCTACTGCTTTCAACTGGTAATGAGGAGGATTATCAGTAGGGTGGCCAGGGTGTGTGTTTGTGAGATTAGCTTCATTTTGGAGGGGTGGGGGCAGGTAGTGGGGACGACCAGTTGGCTGTGAGAAAGTTGTTCTTCTTGTGTTGGTAGGAGTAAGAATTATTTTAGTGTAGATGCTGTAGAGAGCCTTGGTGGTGTGTAAGTATATGTTGGGAGTGAAAACTGTGGTTGGGCTTAACAGTTGGGAATGAAAGCTATGGTTGAGAGTAGCAGTTGAGCAAAACCTGACGGTTCAAAGTCGAGGGGGAGGGGTGGAGCACGCTCCCACACCATGAGGGCCTTCTGCACTGCTCCCGCTCTGCTTCTGCTGCTGCTCCCGGTCCAAGTCGGGAGGTAGAGAGAAGTTAACAGATCAAGCGAAACCCGACAGTGCAAAGTCGAGGGGGAGGGGTGGAGCACGCTCCCACACCCTGAGTGCCTTCTGCACTGCTCCCGCTCTGCCTCTGGGGACTTTCTGGGATGCCTCTAAGGCAGTGATGCAGGAGCACAATTTAGCTTATGTCTCTGGAAAAAAAGAAATAAGAAGCCATGTTTTGCTTTAGGTTCTTTGGGTATCTGTTTGTCAGTTAAATACAACACCAAACATGATGCAAAGAACAAGCTTTTATTCCTGTGCATCAGTCTGACAAATAGCTCATGCACATTGTGATACTCAGTCTATGCCTGCTAGCTATGTCCCTCCAGAAGCATACACAGAGCAGCCTGACACTCATTCCTTTTCTGACTTTAAACCACCTTTTATGCAGGCTGTAGATTTACCAGCAGCTACCACCAGAGGGAGCAGGCACACAGCACTGACGTCACCCCTCAGAGCACATCCTGCCAGAACTTTTCCCTCTACACATGTGGGGGAAGGGACTAATTTAATTAGAGAGTTCCTGACACATGATAGGGAGGGGTGTGCCTGTATGTGGATGAACAGGCAAGCTACACTTCTTAAAGAGAAAAAGATATAATTGGAAGGATTGGAAGAGATTAAATTATAACTTTTGGTGGAACTCTATTCCATATCTATAAAATGGAAAGATTTATTGCATTACAACGGGGATATTTTAAGAAATTTCAGGATGTGTGGAAACCATTAACAAAATATTGTAAGGATTATTTGAAATTGTTTCCCTTATATTTATCAGTTTAAGGGGTGGGGAGGGGGATATTTTATTATTGCATAATTTGTATGATAATGGAATATATGGTTGGGAGGGATGGGAAAGGGGAAGGGATAAAAATTTATGTAATGTACCAATGATTGTTTTTAAGTGATATATTTATTGTTAATGTGTATGATTATATTTAACACTTAATGTAATTTTGAAAATGAATAAAGAATTTAAAAAAAAAAAACCCCAAAGAGAAAAAGGCTAGAGAGAGGGAGATCAACAGGCTGGAAGGGCTGAGAGCTCTGGATGGAATAGAGTTGCCACAAGCTATGGAACTAGGCCTGTCTGAGCAGTTGTCTTCTGAAACAGAAGCTCAGTGTGAGCAGTTTATGGAAGTAGGGCCAGCTGGAGACCTTGCTAATCATATGGAGGTATGTTGGTCTGCTAAAACAAGCAAGTAGCCATAAGAAAGAAACGTTGCAAGTGATGTTTTTTCTTGGGCAAGTGGAAAAGGGATTGTTAATGCTGGTAACCCCCTTGTCAAGACTTCGAGCCTTACAGAATATCACCACCTACTTGTTGATACGCTGTCCTAGTTAGGATTCCAGGGTTCTGCCCTCTCCTGGTTTTCTTCCTATCTCTCCCATTGCACCTTCTGTGCATTACACCTCCACAGCCTTCCCACTATCGATTAGTGTACCTCAAGGCTCTGTCCTGGGACAGCTCCATTTCTCAATCTACTCTTGCTCACTTAGAGTGCTGATCTCCTCCCACGGCTTCCAGTATCACCTCTATGCTGACAATTCCCAGATCTACCTCTGTGCACCAAATATCTCTACTGAAACCCAGACCAGAGTCTGCCTGTCCGACCTGCCTATCGGCCTGCCTGTCCAACATTGCCACTGCCATCTAAAATTGAATATGGCTAAAACAGAGCTGCTCATCATCCTGCTCATCTTCCCGCTTCCCTCATTCTCCATCTCTGTAGACAACACTCTCATCCTTCCTAAAACAGAGCTGCTCATCATCCTGCTCATCTTCCCGCTTCCCTCATTCTCCATCTCTGTAGACAACACTCTCATCCTTCCTGTTTTGTCTGCTCGTAATCTTGAGGTCATCTTTGACTCCTCTTTCTCCTTCACCGCCCAGATATAACATATCACTAAAACCTGCCATTTCATCCTCTATAGTATTAACAAAATCCAACCAAAATACTTATCCATGCCATCACCTCGCGCTTAAACTACTGCAACTTGCTACTCTCAGACCTTCTGCTTAGCCATCTTGCTCCTCTCCAATCCATCCAGAATTCGGTTGAACAACTTATATTCCGAGAGAGCCGCTATACTTACTTTACCCTTTTCCTATAATCACTTCATTGGCTTCCCATCTGTTTCTGACTACAATTCATTGGCTTCCCATCTGTTTCTCACTACAATTCAAACTCCTCTTACTGACCTACAAATGCACTCACTCAGCTGCCTCTTACTATCTCTCTTCACTTATCTCCGCCTATGATCCCCCCTGTGAGCTCCGCTCAGCGGTAAGTCCCTCCTATTTGTGTCCTTCTCTTCAACTGCCAACTCCAGACTCCATTCCTTCTGCCTTGCTGGAACAAGCCACCTGAATCTCTACGGCAGGCTCCATCTCTGGCAGTGTTCAAAGCTCATTTAAAAGCCCACCTCTTTGAGAGTGCTTTCAACTCCTCTCACCTCAACCATCCCCAACCCTATATGTCTTGTCTATCTGTCCAAGTTAGATTGTAAGCTCTTCCAAGAAGGGACTGTCTACAAATGTAAAAATGTACAGCTCTGCGTACACCTTTCAGCGCTATATAAGTGATAAGTAATAGTAATAATAGTTATACCTTAGGTGATGAAACCTATGCGTTATCCCAGAGAGATGTATAGATGCAATGTCCTCAGTCACTTGGAGACAATCAAAAAATTATGTCTTAAGTGGAGGGGATTTGCTTTTATCTTTGTGGAGAAGGGTAGTAGTTGCTACCCAAAATTCTGTATCCTTTACAAACTACTCTTAAATGGAGTACTCTGTTGTCAGTTCCTTTATATGGAAAAACCAGGGATCCTGAATTAGTTATCATAAACTTACTATAGATAGGTCCTTCAGGGGGGCTCCCTGACTTATGTCTCTATACTGTAGTAGCACTTATGCATATTATACATGAAGGCATATCAGGTCATAGCAAATACATGCCTTATGAGTGGCTCCAGAGTTGGTGTGACCTATATGTCTTGCTTAATTTGATACATAAACCTTTGAGTAAACGTGGAGGCCATAGTTAAATCTTGTTTTCTGGCTCCCCTTGAAGATTGTGGAGGAAAAAGCAAAACAAAAGTCCTGAGGCTTCTCTTTTTCTTCAGATGGTGGGCAGTGAAGATTTTATGCCTGGTATGGGGACATCTGGGTTCTATTTGTGGAAGTGGAGAGGTTGTACTGCTTTATATCACCTACTGGATCTGGGAGGGGGAGTGCTTCTATCCTTTGCCCAGATTCATGAGAAGTAGGATATTCCCTGAACTCATTTTTTTAGCATATCTCCAGATTCGATACTATTACCATTCCCTGTAGACTCAAAGGGGGAGACATGGGAGAGGGGAGTTCTGGACATTCAACTTTCTCAGATTACCCCACAGTCTCTACTTGGTGTCAGATTTTAAAGTCTACCATTTTTCTGCAGCCCATGGATCATCTGCTTCAAGTGTGAAATGCTAATTTAGGCTTTGGATTTGACCGTTCACAATTTCTGGGGCTTTTTGCTAATATCTCTATATTGGTTGAGACAAGTTGCAGGCGACACAGTTTTGTATCTTACACTGTGCTTATATCACTACGGACTGTGGAGCAGCAGCAGAACTGGGGGAGGGGGGCCAGTGTATCAAGTTTCCAAATTTCTTTATTTCTAATAGACATTACATTACATTAGTGATTTCTATTACGCCGTTACCTTGCAGTTCAAGGTGGATTATAAAGATATATCTGGCCATTTCCAGAGGAATTTGAGAATAGTGCGGTTGGTTCAAAGAGGTGAGGTGGTTCTTGTGGCGTTAGATTGTTTTGAGAATAGTGATGGTATTAGGTTGATTTCAAGGAATTGTTAGGTAGTAAGGGTTTTTTGAATAGGATTGTTTTCATTTCTTTTCTGAATGTTCTGTAGTCTGGGGTCGTTATCAGCAAAGTGGAGAGTTGGTGGTCCAGTCTTGCTATTTGTGTGTATAGTTTTTTTCACTTGACTTCTCTGATTGGGGGAAATGTGAATGGAGAGTGGGTTCTTCTTTGTCTGGTTGAGGTGGTTTGGATTAGCTGGTTGTTCAGGTATGCTGGGCTGTCGCCGTTCATGGCTTTAAATAGTAGACAGTAGAATTTGAATTGTATTCTTGCTAGCCAGTGTGAGTGGATGTACGCTTTGGTGATGTGGTTGTGTTTCCTCAGTGAATAGATGAGTCTCAGAGCTGTGTTTTGGACTGTTTGTAGTTGTTTAATCAGGGTTGCGGGGCAGGGGAGATAGAGAATGTTGCAATAGTCTAGAAGACCCAGCACTAGTGTCTGGACTACGATCCGGAATTGTGTTTCATCAAAGAATTTTCACACTTGTCTGTATTGTTTTATTGATTTGTGGTTGCATGGTACAGCATCTGTTGATCATCATTCCCAGTAGTTTTAGAGTGGGTTGTATGGGGAATGTGGTTGAGTTAATTACTAGGTCTATTATGGATGGGTTCTTATCATTTTCGAGGAGAATGAACTTAGTTTTGTCTGGGTTTAGTTTCAGTTTGTGGTCTTTCATCCAAGTTGTTATTATTTCTAATGTTTTGTGTAGAGTGTCTTTCATGGAGAGTTTTGGTTGATCAAAAGGGATAAGAATGGTGATGTCTGCAAAGCTGTAGGAGATTAGGTCTGATTTATGTAGATAGATGCCGAGGGATGCGATGTAGAGGTTGAAGAGTGGGGGGGATAAAGGGGATCCTTGGGGTATGCCGCAGGGGTTGGACCAGAGTTATGAGGATCTGGACTTTAAGAATCCTTGAAACCATGCGTGTACTTTGTCCGTGATACCAATTGCATCCAGAATTTGTAGAAGGATGTTATGGTCTACCAGTTCAAATGCTGCGTTGAGATCTAGTTGTATGAGGAGCATTTTTTTTGCCTGTACTGAGGTGTTGTCTAGTTGTGT
The DNA here is from genome assembly GCF_902459505.1 of Geotrypetes seraphini. NCBI lineage: Eukaryota > Metazoa > Chordata > Amphibia > Gymnophiona > Dermophiidae > Geotrypetes > Geotrypetes seraphini. Next base: position 280,739,752 of record NC_047085.1, on the reverse strand, counting down.
CCAGAAGGGATCCTAGTAAAGTTTCAGTGCTATATTTGGTTCTGAAGCCAGACTGTGTATGGTGGAATATGTTGTGGTCTTCTAGATAGTCGGCGTGAAGTTTGGCTACTAGGCCTTACATTATTTTGACTTAAAGTGGTATTGATGCTATGGGTCTGTAGTTGGATGGTTGATCTGTTGCTCTTTTAGGGTCTTTTAGGATTGGGGTGACGATGATTTCTCTGAGATCTTGTGGGAAAAGGCCATGTGTGAGCATTGTTTGCGTCCACTGTAGGAGGAAAGAGCAGAATTTGATGCTGGCGTTTTTAGTAGATATGGAGAACAGTGGTTTAGGTCGCAGGCTGCGTGACTGCAATTTTGTAGAGTTTGTTGAAGTCTGACCATTGTATAGTGGGGAAGAGGGACCAGGTTCTATCTCCTGCTATTGAATCTTTGCCTGAGGTGGTTACTGTGATCTCATCTAGGAGTGTTGGGTTTCCAGCGAGGTTTGTCCTGGCATTTGTGATTTTGTTTTTAAAGTGTTCAGCTAGAAGGGTGGCTGAGGGTGTTATTATTGGCAAGGTAAGGTTTGGTGTCTGTGAGTTTTTTCAGTATTTGGAACAGTTTTTAGTGTCTTGGGTTTCTTTGCCTATTAGGTTGGTTTAGTGTGATTTTCTTTTAGCTGTAGCTTGTATTGTAGAATGAGGTTTTTCGATGCAGTTTTTGTGGGTTCTTGGTTAGTTTTCCTCCATTTTTTTTCCAGTCATCTGCTTTGTCTTTTGAATAGGAGTAGTTCATTGTTGAACCATTTGTCAGATCGTCTGCTGATTCTGGTTTTCCTTTGTGTTGGGGCTAGCTCATTTAAGGTGGCTTTATTCAGGCTGCTCCATTGTGCTATGAAGTCTATTGGGTCTGAATCTTGGATTAATTTGTCTGTTTTTGACCAGAATTTGGAGGGGTCGATATGTTTACGTGAGTTGTAGGTTGGTTTTTGGGATTTTGGTTTGGATTTGCTTTTGGCCCAGTAGATTAATGGTGGTCTAGACCATTTTCCATTTGATGTCTGAATATCTGGGAGAAAGGGCTGTTGCATCATGAAGGCTGCGATGTCGATTTGGTGACCTTTTCAACAAGCGGAGAGGATATAGGGAATTCCATATGCCGGCAGAATATATAAGGTTTAGCAGATGATATCTTTTTTTTTAATTTTTACAATTTGACAAAATTTATTCCAAGCATACACATCTTGTACAGAAAAGTGCGATCAAGACACTTCTTTTTTTTATTTTTTAAAATTTATTTATTTATAATTATTGAAATAATATACAAGTAAAACAACTTGTGTAGGCAATTCGAAAGAAAACAATATATATCACAGAAAATCAACATAATAAGAGTCCAATATTTCTCCTTAGACCTCAAAAAATTTGGAAGGGGAGAAAGCTTAATATTGGGGACCAAATTCTACAGGAGGAAAAAAGGATTTAAAAAATGAAAAGGCATTAACGGCTTATTGGCCCCTTCCCATTGGGTAAGAACAAAAGAATAAAGGAAGACCCACCGACATCTAATGGAAGTTCACTATCTATGGAAAAATTGGAAAACATCAATTTATCCCTGATTGAGATGAGGAAAGAAATGAACCATATGAACAGCAAATTTGATATAATAACTAACAGAATTGACAAAATGGAAAACAGAGTAGGAAAAATAGAACAGATACAACAAGAAAATAAAAAAGATCATAAAATGTTAAAAGAAATGAAAAAGAAGCTGATGGATCTTGAAAATCACTCCAGAAAACAGAATTTAAGAATAATAGGATTAAAAGAAGGACATGAGGGGAAAAACATGATTTCTTTTCTAGAAGAAATTATACCAAAAATTCTTCCACTTCAATCAAAAACACCAATAGAAATTGAAAAAGCTCATAGAATTGGTGCAAAAACATCCCACAATCAAGGTAAGCCAAGAACAGTAATATTTAAATTAATGAGATTCCAACATGTTCTTGATATTTTAAAAGCAGCCAGAGAAGCAAAAAATATAGTATATAAAGACTAAATTGCTCTTCACTCCAGATTTGGCCAAAGATATTCAAATAAGGCAGAAATTTTTACAACTTAGACAACCATTAAAAGAACTGGGAGCAAGATATGGATTATTCTATCCAGCTCAAATGAGAATTACATGTAAAGTTTCATTTATTTGAAGACCCAGAAAAACTTAAAGAATTCCTATCTTCTCAAGAAACACCAATGGAATAAAGAATAAAATAATGGTAAGAACCTAGGCTTGAAAAATATAAGAATTTCAAAATTATAGAAATAAATGATAATACCTATTAATATTTATTTTAACATTAAGATGGATCTAACAACTGATTTTTAAAACTGATTTAGAACTGTTGGAATTAGATCTGATTCAAAATAGGAGAAGATTCTAAAATTGAAAAAATACCTGCTGATGTAATTAATATATTCAGGAATATTCTAACATCTGACAAATCCAAAGATGGAATTATAGAATTTCAGGTTCTGAGGTCTCCATGGAGATTAAAGGCAAAGATGAAGGGCTGAAAAAGGAAAGATAGATGGCGATGGAAAGATTGAGGAAAGATTGGCAAACCCCAAAGGACACACTGCAGCGTAATAGATGAGGTGCAAAAGTGCGACTTAGTTATTGGTGCTTAGTGTTGTGCTCAGACGCTGCCGTTCATTTTGTGATTGCCTCCTGCATGGCTTATTTATGCCGAAATACCTGTAAGTAAGAGATCTTACAAAGCTGCCTCCTCCCTGGTTCTGCTGCGCGGCTTGGAATAAATCCACTGCCATGGCGTGCTCCATTGCCGCCGACCTACTAAACCGGAAGGGAGCCTAAGCGGCTAAGAGTTGAACTTCTGTACTGGGCCGAGATCTCTGTTAGTGTATGGATCCTGGGGCTGCCTTTTTCCTGGATATATGGCGTGCCTTAAACTGGTCAGAAAGAGATGGAACGGATGAGGGATGGAATACGAAACAGTGTCAAGATCCCTACATCTATGGAAAAAAAAACCAAAACAATACTAATGGCACATTTTTGCACTTCATGGGAACTAAGTTGACTCTCCTGACTTTAGAGTTTTTATTTTACATTAGCTAACCAATGAAGCAAGCACAAAGGAAATCTGGCCTCTCCAATACGAGTCCCTCCTGCACAATTCAATCACCTCTGCAGCAAGGGCTGATTTTACAGCACAAATTTTTCATCTAGTTAAGTAAAACAGCTCATGAAATGTTAGGTGCTCACCTCTCGATGGATTACATTTTCTTGTACCATAAGGCTCCTATTTAAAGACTTCCTACGACTTCCATTGTATATGTTGGGATTCAAAAAATGATCTCAAGTGGTTTCAGATGGCGGCAGCTACCATTTGTTCCTTTTGGCAGGATTGGTGGGATGATTTGCTCATGTATTTATAAATATGAAACATGTGCTTCCAAAGCTATTTTGAAGATGTTTTTTTTTCTGTATATCATATGCTGAATAGATGAATACAGACCAGCTGCATCCCAGGATTGCACCTAGGTTTTCTTTCTGATGTTGCAAGCACCGTTTCCATTTTAGAGTTCATCCACATTATTTATATTTGCCCACAGTACACATCTCATATACTTACGCCAGCCAATTATGTTACAGAAATAACAGCCAGTGCAGAATGCTGGAACTGTGGCTTTGAATAAGATGAATGTCATTTTAGTAGACGTGTCATGGCTTTTGTGCTGCTGCCCATAATCTCAGTCTGCGGGAATACTTTAATGCTTCTACCAAACTACGCTGGTCTTTACTAATACGAACTTCTCTCCCAACAGAGGAAAATGAAAATAGGAGTGAGCTGTTCGTTGTTTGCAGATACTTGCTGTTAAGGACAAAAAGAAAAGTTGCTATTTACTTATATCTGTTTTGCTAGAAATAGTCATGTGCAGAATCAAAATCAAAATCAAAATGCCACCATCCTTACCATACTAAAATTTGACCATTAATGCCAGGCATATTGTACCAATTCATGTAATTATTCACCTTTAAAGTGATTGGATGATATGCTCTGTTTGCAGGTAGTCTGAAACATGCTTTTCATTACAAATTATTCTGAACCCTAGTGGGTTGTTTTTTTTTTTTAAATGATTTGATGCATTGAAATATTTTAATGCACTTATGGTTTTAATGTAATATTGTTAAGGGGAATGGTAAAGGAAATTCTAATGTATTTTGACAATCAGTTTGATACGCTTGTGGAGATGGCGCGGTATACAAACCTAAGGTTTAGTTATTGTTAACTTAATGAAATTTTAAATTATTAAATTATACATTTCTTATTGAATTGAACTAAAGTAGATTTTTATGTAATGGGCTTGGGATATAATTAAAGGAGAAATTAAGGGGTTTAAACATATAGATTGATCTTGGGGAGGGGAGGGGAACTGATTATACTGTTGAAAATGTTATTTCCTGAATGGTACTACTGTTTGTATTTGCTTCTTACTGCTGGAATAATAAAAATCATTTAAACATAAAACAGATTGATCAAATTTTATTGTATAAGAAAAATAGTGAAGTAAGATGTCTTCAAGCTATAGTAATCTAAGGAGGGAAGGGTTATGTAAGGGATTTTGGAATCTTAGAAATATAATATTTAAAAAATTAAGGGAAAGGGGGAATGTTCCATTTAGTAAATTAAGGGAAAAGAGTTTTACACAGGAAAATTATAAAAATATGAAATACTTTTTGAAGATCATCTGTCATAGGAATAAATATCTTAATGGAGCTTAAATTCTTTTCATTAAATGTTAATGGCTTCAGCTATCCAATAAAAAGGAAGAAAACACTTTTGTTTTTAAAACAGCAAAATATAGATATATGTTATATACAAGAGACTCATCTATCAGCTTTAGAGTCCAAAAAGCTAGAAGGAGATTGGGTAAATTTTTTTGCCCCAGCTGTGAAAAAAAAGCAGGTGTAGCAATATTAATAAATAAAAAATGTAATGCTATATTTAAGTTGCTTGCCGCTGATCCTGCAGGAAGATGGATACATGTAGACATGAGCATGGGTAATACTACCATGGTGCTATTCAATGTATATGCACCTAATTCGAACCAGATTGAATTTTTTAAAATCTCTACAATTGTTGTTACCAATGGCTGCTTCTAATTTAGTTGTGGCAGGGGATTTTAATGCTGTTATGGATCCTTTAATGGACAAAAAACCAAGCAGAATTATGAAATCATTAGGATTAGATAATTTGGTACAAAATTGTGATTTGAAAGATATATGGTGGATATTTCATTTTAATGATCGGGAATTTTCATTTTGCTCCCATGTTCACAAATCATTTTCAAGAATAGATTATATATTTGTTTCAAATGCATTAGTTCAGCAAGTAACACAAGCCTCCATTGATCCAATTATTTTGTCTGATCATGGTGGAGTGTGGATTAAAATTAAAATAATTGACCAGGATGATAGTAGATCTGTATGGAGTTTCAATAATACATTGCTTGTAGAACCAAATTTTATTGAGGAAATTCAATTAAAAATAAATGATTATTTGCAAATTAATAATACGGAGGATATCTCAATGGAAACGTTGTGAGATGCTTTTAAGGTCAAATTATTTCTTTTTCTGCATATATTAAAAAACAAATTATAGGTCAATTTTCCAAGTTAGAAAAAGATATAAAGACATTGGAATCAAAATTAATTGATAAATGGTAATATTCTATACTAGTCTTTAAGCCCGTTACATTAATGGGTGCTAGAATAGATGTGTCTGTCTGTCTGTGTTTCTTTATCTCTCTCCTTGGCCGCTGTCTGTATCCTTCTGTCTCCCCCTCCCCCAGCACCCACCTCCCCCCAAATGTCTCTCCATGGCCCTCTTCTGTCTTCCCCCCAGAGCAAAGCTGTCTGTCCCCAGCACACCTCCCCCCAAAGCAGCCCCCTATCCCTTTCCCTGTCTCTCCATGGCCCCTTCTGTCTTCCCCCCAGAGCAAAGCTGTTTGCCCCAAGCACACCCCTCCCCCCAAAGCAGCCCCCTTTCCCTCTCCCGCTGACTCTCTCTCTGGCCCCCTTTCTCTGTCTGTCTTTCAGTCCCTCTCCCTGCCCCTGTGTCTTTCTTTCTTTCTGTCTCCCTCCCTCCCGCTGTCTGTCTGTCATTTTTCCCCATTTCCCTATGCAGCAGCATTTCCATCCCACTTCCCTATGCAGAAGCAACAGCATTTCCCTCCTATCCCCCCTTTCCTGTGTAGAAGCAGTAGCATTTTCCCCCACTCCCCCTTTCCCTTCTCTTACCTTCTCTTCCCTGCTCCGTTCGGCCCCTCCCCCTTCTTTTACTGTCGTTGTCAATCCGGCCTGCTCCTGACCCTCCCACCGCCAACAAACCTCGGGGCTCCAGCCGCATAGGAAGCACTTTAAACACGCTGCTTTGCGGCCTTCTACTGGCGATTTCCTCTGCCGCGTCTATCTCCGATGATGTCATCAGAGACGCGGCAGAGGAAATCGGCAGAAAAGGGCGCGAAGCAGCGTGTTTATAGTGCTGCCTAAGCCGCTGGAGCCGGGAGGCGACAGAGAGGGCAGGGGGTGCTAGCGGCCGGCAGCCGCGGCTCCGCAGGTGGAGAGAGCAGGGAAGGGCGCGCATGCGCACTTGTCTTGCTTCACGTGAGGCCAGACCGTAAGCCGCGCATGCACACTTCCTATGGGTCGCTACAGCTCACGGAAAACGGACGCACGCATAGGAAGTGCGCATGCACGGCTTACCGTTTTATTATATTAGATTACAGGAGCTCTTGAAAGCTAAAGGGAAATATAATGAGATTTCTAAATTGATAAGAAACGATTTATTTTCTCAACAGGCATTGTATTATGGGAATTCAAATAAGGCAGGAAGATTATTGGCAAATTATCTAAAAGCAAAAAAACGAAAAACAAAACTAGTGGCAGTAAAAGATGATAAAGGGAATACTTATTCTCAAATTGGTCCTATTCTAAAACAATTTTTACATTTTTATAAAGATCTATATTCTTCTGAGCCTTATTTAGATAAAGAAAAGGATGGATCAGAATTTTTAAAATTAATTAAGGGACCAAAAATTCCTGAGCATATAAAAGAAAGTTTAGAAAAGCCAATATCAATGAATGAATTGCAAACAGCAGTGGATCCGCTCCAGGTGGAGATGGTTTTAGGGTAGAGTTTTATAAATCATTCCAAATTACCCTATTACCATATTTGTTAAATTTATATCAGACTCAACTAACTAAAGGTTATATTACAGGTACCATGGCAGAATCATTAACTATAGTTCTGCCAAAGCCAAATAAAGATCCTACACTGGTTTCAAATTACAGGCCTATTTCCTAAAACATTGGCTATACATTTGGCTAAAGCTCTCCCTTTTATTATTGGAATGCATCAAACAGGATTCGTTGCTCAGAGACATTCTTCTAACAACACTAGTCTGACCTTACATATGTTGAATTTGTCAAAAGCCTTAAATGATCCGGCTTTTTCTGTATCCCTTGATGCAGAAAAGGCCTTTGATCAAGTTGAATGGACCTTCATGTATCAAGTGTTGAAGAGGTTTGGTATAGGTTCAGGATTTATACAAATGGTTCAAACATTATATAGCTCCCCTGTTGCTAAACTGTACATTAATAATAATTTTTCAGAAGATTTTAGGTTGCAGAGGGGGGTTAAACAAGGTTGTCCCTTATCTCCTCTGCTTTTTGATATCGTATTAGAACCCTTGTTATTAGCCATTCAACAAGCGGAGGAGATACAGGGTATTCCTCGTAAAGATCAGGAATATAAGGTCTCTGCTTATGCGGATGATATACCACACTATTTGATGTCCATTGTACAAAAGGTTTGTTTGATTCATTTCCCTTTCTTTGGAAAGAGGATGGAATAAAGTATTTAGGCACTGGATTAAAAATACGCTGGAAGAAACAATGACAATAAATGAAAAATCTTTATTACCTAAGGTAACAGAAATGTGTGAGCAATGAAATCCTTTACATCTTTTGTGGTGGGGGAGAGTCCAAACTATTAAAATGATGATTTTGCCTGTGGTTTGTTATCAGATGGGTATGTTGCCGGGTTTTTTTCAAGGTTCCTTTTATAAAAAATAAAATAGCATTCTTACAAAATTTATTTGGCTGGGTAAAACTCCTAGAGTTACTTTGGTATCTTTACAAAAGCCGATTTCAGAGGGAGGGGTAAATTTTCCCAATTTTTATAGGTACCATCAATCCTGTATTCTGCACCAGAGTATGTATTGGGTCCTCCCAGAGCTCATGGAAAAACTCCCAGATTGGTTGTGGTTAGAATGGCAACTCATGTCTCCTATACGTCTATGCCATGTTCTCAGTATTAAAATGCCTAGGTACTGTAAAGATAACAGAATATTAGTTGATACATGGAAAACATTGCGATTTGTAAGTAATTTAACAACTATTCCAATTCACAAATCTACAAATCAATCTATATGACTAGATTCAAATTGGCGGAGAAAAGCTCGCCTGGAAGCATTGGATGATAGCAGGAATACGGTTATTGGATGATGTTATCTCTAATGGTAAACTGCTTGAGTTTTCACCGTTGCAACATAAATATGGTCTCAATAAATCAGATAGTTTTAGATGGTTGCAACTGAAGCAGGCCATTCAGGCGGGGTTCCCTTAGTGGAAAAACCTTATTAATCAATATAGTATGGAGTTCTAATGCTTTCAGGCGGACTTCCTGGGTCACCATGCTGCCCAGTGGTATAAATTGCTGGTCTGAGAGACATTTGGAGTATTGAGATCAAGCATCAAATTTCTGCACCTCAACTTGGAGAATGAGATGTACAGTGTCAGCATCTATGAGACAAACATGTTTTTTTCTGTTACATAGAGCATTATGGACCCCTATTCGGTTACAAAAATTGGATAGCTCTAAGTCTAATAGATGTTGGCACTGTCATCTCGAAGCAGGGACTTTAGATCATTTATTATTCTATTGTCCATTTATTATGACCTTTTGGAAATCAATTTGGGACCAAATTAATTGTTTATTAGACAAGTCAGTGTGCCGTTTGGTATGGCAATGAGAGCAAAAAGTCAGATTTCTTCAAATAACAAATTATTACTTATAATATACTTATAATGACTGGGGTTGTCATTCAACAAATTACGTATAATTGGAAAAACTGGAGTAGATTAAATTATAATTTCTGGTGGAATTCCTTATGTCATATTTATAAAATGGAAAGATTTATTGAAATACAGAAAGGATGTTTTAGGAAATTTCAAGATGTGTGGGAGCCATTAACAAAATATTGTACTGATTAGATAACATTTTTTCCCTTAAATTTACAGGTTCAATTATGAGGGGGGAGGGGAGTAATTTTATGATTACATATTGTACAAGGTTTTGATTATATAATAGGAAGGGGTGGGAAGGGTGGGAGATAAGAATATAGCATTTGTACTATTGATTATTAAGTGATATACTTATTGTTAATCTGTTTTAACATATTGACACACTTATTGTAAGTTCGAAAATGATTAAAGATTAAAAAAAAAAAAAAAAAGAAATATAAATCACTCAAATTGTTAAAAGAAAAGAAAAAATCAACTTCCCTTCCTAGTCCTCTAAATTTAGATCCAAGATTTAAAGAGTAGCATAATTAAATTCAAACAATCGTAAATAACACATTAATTACTACTGGACAGAGAACTAATTATTATTAGGTGCTGTTGTTACTTCATTCTCAAGGCATTTCATTGAGAGAAAACATATCAAATGAGTGGGTCTACAAATACATATTTCAAAGAACGTTATCTAACAACACATTTGCATGGATATCTTAAAAAGAAAAGACCCCCTATTTGAGTAACGCCAGGTTTCAAATTTAAGAATTCTCCTCTTTTTTGAGTCTCTCTGGAGACATCTGGAAATACTTGAATATGGAGACCCAGGAAATCTGGTCTCCCTAGCGCATTTTGAGTTTCCAAGACTCCAGTCTATCCCGGGATAGTTGAAGTCTCCCATAACAATCATGTTACCGCTTATGCATTCTCGCTTCATCTCGGTTTTCATTTCTTCATCATTTGCTTCGGGTGGACGATAGTACAGGCCCATCTTTATCTTGGGCCCATTCCTTCCCGGTATTTTAACCCATAATGATTCCAATTTGTTGGTCATCGCTGCTGTGTATGTTATTCTTTCTGACCTGACCTGTCTTCGTAATAGAGTTTGTACCCCAGCAGTGCTATGTCCCATTTATTTTCTTCATTCCAACATGTTTCAGAGACCCAAATTTAGGTTCTCTTTTTTGGCCATGACTTCTAGTTCTCCCATTTTGTTCCTTAAGCTCCTTGCATTAGTATTTGCATTAGTATTGGTATTTTTTTGTCTTCATTTTCTTTTCCTGTGCTACGATCTTCCTATCATCCTCTTCTTGATCTGTCAACTTTTGTTTTTTGCCCGTTGTGTCTTCCCAGATTTTTTCCCACTCAGTATCCTCTCGGGATACATAAGAACATAAGAAATGCCTCTGCTGGGTCAGACTCGATGTCCATCATGCCCAGCAGTCCGCTCACGCGGTGGCCCAACAGGTCCAGGACCTGTGCAGTAATCCTCTATCTATACCCCTCTATCCCCTTTTCCAGTAGGAAATTGTCCAATCCCTTCTTAAACCCCAGTACCGTACTCTGCCCTATAACATCCTCTGGAAGCGCATTTTACACGTTGGGTAAAAAAGAACTTCCTAGTATTTGTTTTGAATCTGTCCCCTATCAACTTTTCCGAGTGCCCTCTTGTTCTTTTATTTTTTGAAAGTTTGAAGAATCTGTCCCTCTCTACTCTCTCTATGCCCTTCATGATCTTATAAGTCTCTATCATATCCCCTCTAAGTCTCCTCTTCTCCAAGGAAAAGAGACCCAGCTTCTCCAATCTTTCAGCGTATGACAGGTTTTCCATACCTTTTATCAGACTTGTCGCTCTCCTCTGAACCCTCTCGACTAACGCCATATTCTTCTTTAGGTACGGCGACCAATATTGGACGCAGTACTCCAAATGCGGGTGCACCATTGCCCGATACAACGGCAGGATAACTTCTTTCATTCTGGCTGTAATACCCTTTTTGATTATACCAAGCATTCTATTTGCTCTCTTAACGGCCGCTGCACACTGTGTTATCGGCTTCATTGTCATGTCCACCATTACCCCCAAGTCACTTTCCTGGGTACTCTTATTGAATAACATCCCTCCCATTGTATAGTCGTATCTCGAGTTTCTGCTCCCCACATGTAATACCTTACATTTCTCAACATTGAACTTCATCTGCCATCTCGTCGCCCATTCTTCTAGTTTATTCAAGTCTCTCTGCAATTCTTTGCAGTCCTCTTTAGTCCGAGCTTCATTAAATAGTTTGGTGTCGTCCGCAAATTTTATTATCTCACACTTCGTCCCTGTTTCTAGATCATTAATAAAGATATTAAATAGCATTCGCCCGAGCACCGAGCCCTGCGGGACACCACTCGTGACCCTCCTCCAGTCGTAGTGACCCTTCACTCCTACCCTTTGTTTTCTACCCTCCAACCAGTTTCTGATCCATCTATGTACATCTCCTTCCACCCCATGGTTCTTCAGTTTCCGGAGTAGAAGTTCATGGGGCACCTTGTCAAAGGCTTTTTGGAAATCTAGATATATGATGTCTATGGGGTCTCCTTTGTCCATCCGTCTGTTAATCCCTTTGAAGAAGTGCAATAAGTTCGTTAGGCACGATCTTCCCTTGCAAAAACTATGTTGGCTGGTTAACAGAAGCTCATTTTTTTCAAAATGTTCATCAATGTTTTCTTTTATCAGTGCTTCCGCCATTTTTCCCGGAATCGAAGTCAGGCACACTGGCCTGTAGTTTCCCGGGTCACCTCTTGATCCCTTTTTAAAGATGGGCGTAACGTTGGCTATCTTCCAATCCTCCGGGATCATGCCTGTTTTCAGCGATAAGTCGCAAATTTGCTGCAGTAGTTCCGCTATCTCCTCCTTTAATTCCTTCAGAACCCTTGGATGTATCCCGTCCAGATCCGGGGATTTGTCAGTTTTTAGTCTTTCTATCTGCCTGCGGACGTCCTCAAGGCTCACTTCCATGGATGTTAATTTTTCTGCTTGACTTCCATTGAAGAATTGCTCAGGTTCTGGTATGTTGGACGTGTTTTCATTTGTAAATACAGACAAGAAGAACACGTTAAGCCTTTCTGCCACTACCTTCTCCTCCTTCACCACTCCCTTCCTGTCTCCGTCGTCCAGCGGTCTCACCTCCTTTCTAGCCGGCTGCTTCCCTTTAACATATCTAAAGAATGGTTTGAAATTTCTAGCTTCCCTGGCTAGCCTCTCCTCATACTCTTTTTTGGCTTTCCGAACCACACGGTGACATTCTTTTTGATATTTCCTGTGCTCTTTCCAGTTCCCCTCAGTTTTGTCCTTTTTCCATTTCCTGAATGAGTTTTTCTTATTGCCTATCGCTTCCTTAACTATTTTGGTTATCCACGCCGGGTCTTTTGCTCGATTTTTTTTGCACCCCTTCCTGAATTTGGGGATATACAGATTTTGCGCCTCGTTCACCATGTCCTTGAAGAAGGACCAGGCATGATTTACCGTTTGCCATTTTTTGGAAGTGTTCTTAAGTTTCTTCCTTACCATTTCCCTCATTGCTTCGTAGTTTCCTTTCCTGAAGTTAAAAGTTGTCGCTATGGTTCTCTTGCCTTTCGGTATTCCTACCTCAACCTTGAACTTGATCATGTTATGATCGCTGTTTCCCAACGGTCCCACTATCTCTACTTCCTTTGCAGGTCCCCTTAACCCATTTAGGATTAGATCCAGAGTGGCATTTCCTCTCGTCGGTTCTCTAACAAGCTGCTCCATGAAGCAATCTTGTGTAGTTTCCAGGAATTCAGTCTCCCTAGCGCATTTCGAGCTTCCAAGACCCCAGTCTATCCCGGGGTAGTTGAAGTCTCCCATAATAACCGTGTTGCCGCTTTTGCATTCTCGCTTCATCTAAGCTTCCATTTCCTCATCGATATCTCTGGTTTGCCCGGGTGGACGATAATATAGGCCCATCTTTATTTCAGGCCCTTTCCTTCCTGGTATTTTAACCCATAGCGATTCCAGCTTGTTGGTCGTCTCTGCTGTGTCCATTCTTGCGGATTGTATGCTTTCTTTTATGTATAGGGCTATTCCACCTCCTTTTTGTCCTGACCTGTCCTGGCGATAGAGCTTGTATCCCGGCAGTGCTGTATCCCATTTGCTTTCCTCATTCCACCATGTTTCAGAAATTCCAATGATGTCGCTGTCTTCTGCGTTGGCCAAGGCTTCTAGTTCCCCCATTTTGCTTCTTAGGCTCCTTGCATTAGCATATATGCACTTTAGTTCCTGGTATGTTGTTGTCCTCCTTTCCTTTCCCTGTGCTTCAGTCTTTATTTTCTTCTCTTTGGCTGCAAACATTCTAACCACTTCGTCTGGGTTAGTCGACTCCTGCAATTTGTCCCTTGTTTCTTCCCAGCCTTTTTTCCCCTCAGTATCTTCACGGGATACCGTCGTCCGAATCATCGACGCTTGGTCAACTGTCGGCTTTCCCCTTCTTCTTAGTTTAAAGCCTGTTCTATTCCTCTCTTGATGTTGTTTGCTAGGAGTCTAGTTCCCGCCACGCTCAGGTGCAGTCCATCTCTCCTGTAGAGCTTGCTCTTGCCCCAAAACACCGTCCAGTTCCTCATGAAGTGGAATCCTTCATCCTCACACCATCTCCTCATCCACGCATTTATTGATTATAGTTCTTCTTGCCTTTTCACATCTGCCCTCGGTACCGGTAGGATCTCTGAGAACGCTATCTTCTGGGCCCTCATCCTCAGCTTCCTTCCCAGAGTCTTGAACTGTTCTATCAGCGTGCTTCTTTTGTAGTCTCTCCTGCTGACATCATTCGTCCCGATGTGGATCACTACTGCGGTCTCTTCTGTCTCCGCTCCTTCCATGATCATTCCAATTTAGTCCACGATGTCCTTGGTTCTTGCTCCCGGAAGGCAGGTCACCAGTCGATCCTTTCTCCCTCCTGCTATGTGGCTGTCCACATGCCTCAGGATCGAGTCTCCCACTAGGATCGCTGACTTTCCCTTCTTCCGTTCTCGCTTCGGTCTCTGGTCAGTGTCCTCGATGTGCTTCGCTCTTTCTTCTTCTGGGCCTCGACTAGCCAAATTCTCCCCCTCATGTGGTAGTCCTCTGTGGGTGTCATCTGTGAGGTAATCTGTTTCTTTGAGGTAATCTACTTCTTGCTCTCCCTTGCATGTTGGAATCGGTGTAGCTTCTTCTTTCATCTGAAGTTCATTCTCTTCCACCTTCGTCCTGTATGCCTCTTCAATGAATCTCTCGAGTTCCCTGACTTCCTCCTCAATGTGTCTCTCACTCATGGAGTCTTCAGCTGTCCTGATTGGGTTCTCTGTGGTGTAAAATCCTTCTAGCTCCTGTATCTTGTCCTCTAGTTGCTTGACCTCCTTCTTCAAGCTTTTCAGCTCCTGACACCGACTGCATACATATGACTGTTTCCCTGAGGGGAGGTAGTCATACATATGACAGTCTGTGCAGAACACTGGAAAGCTCATCTTCTGGCTTCCCTCTGCTTCCATTGTTGTTCCTGCTTTAAGATACCAGTTGAGATTACTTGTGACTGCTTTGTGTCCTTTCTCTCTCCCTACCTGCTGCTGGTGTCCTCCCTGATTCTCTCTGTGCTGGTACCCTTTCTTTCTCTCTCTAGCTGTCTCTGGTGTCCTCTCGCTCACTGCCTGCTGGTGGTGTCTTCTCTGTCTCTCTCTCTGTGCTGGTGTCTTCTCTGTCTCTCTCTCTGTGCTGGTGTCCTCTCTCTCTGTGCTAGTGTCTCTCTTACTCTCTCTACCAGCTGCTGGTGTTCGCTCGCTCTCTACCAGCTGCTGGTGTCCTCTCACTCTCTACTAGCCGCTGGTGTCCTTTCTCTCACTCTCTCCCTCTGCCTGCTTGCTGCCTCTTTGGTATAGTTGTGTGAACGGCTTGGCCCTTAGTGTTTGTCTCTTTGTTACCTTCTGTGCCTGCCACTTGCTGCTTGCCCTTCTGTCCTACTTCGGTGTTCTTGTCCCTTCCAAAGGCCCTTCGCATAGGCGCTCGCCGTTGGCTCCTCCCCTTTTCAAGGGGGAGTCCGACGCTGCCTCTGACGCGGTGGGGGTGGGCGGAGCATACTCTCGACGCTTCCCCGAGTCTTGTGCTTCCTCCTGCCTGCTTAATCCACTGCTTCTCTGGCTCTCCCTAGCTCAATCCAGCTACACAAGCACGCTGCTTCCTTCTCCTGCACTCGGTACCCGGCTCCACTTGGTCGACTGTCGGCTTTCCCCTTTCCTGACGTTGTTTGCTAGAAGTCTAGTTCCCCCCACACTCAAGTGCAGTCTATCTCTCCTGAAGAGCTTGTTTTTGCCCCAAAACGTTGTCCAGTTCCTCTTCCTCACACCATCTCCTGAGCAAAGTTTTGGCTCTACCCTGCTCATAAATGTTTTGGCTCTACCCTGCACTGAAATGATGATAATTGTACAAATATTTCCCATAAAATATTTTTTTTATTCAAAGTTTACACAGTCCTGTTTCAAGGCATTCTTTTGTACAATGTAGGAACAAGGCAGAGAGTGTAAATGCAACTTCCCTGACTTAATGCCCTCAAAATTCTGTTCTGCTAGGTTCACTTAAATATACCTAATACATGACGACATTTTACTGCCTGCATATTTGATGAATATTTGATACCATATAAGGCACTTGTATGCATAGTGTGGGAGTGTCTGTCCCCCTCACACAAGAATTCTTAAAAGTTACATTTTAATACTAGGTTAGCCAATAAAGAAAAGGTACAGAAGAAACCAGGAAAAAGTATTAGAATGCTTTACAAGGGGCCTTACAGAGGAAAAAGTATCCATACACACAGCTGTAAATCATTTCTCCTTAAAAGTCAAACTACTGCTCCCATGTTACTGAGTCATTTAAGAGCATGCACTGAAAATCCTGTGCCTCAGTGAAAGAAAAAGGGGAGTGGCCAATCCACTCCCACAAACCCTACATTTTCCTATATGCATCCTCCAGTACAATTTTTATAGGTAATTATATTTCAATCTGAATCTTAAATATGAAAGTCCCTACATTGTTAGTTTACTAAAATTTAATTCATCATATATGCATTTTGTATATCCAATTAGAATTTTTAACTTTACCCTGCAAAAAAGAGAAGATACCCCCCTCCCCTGGAATGTAATCTCTGTAGTAAGAAGAAAAATCCATCTCTTTAGCAACCAGGTCAAAAGCCAAACCTTATCTGCCACACAGGTCTTTGGAGACCAGACTGGGCACACATTGAAACAATGGAACTTCATAAAACTAAGCTACAGCCTGTGTGTATTTTCTCTGGTCTTCAACAGAGCTTATATATTAATTCTAGTGACCTGAGAGAAGGCCTACTCCTGTTTCCAGTGACCTCAGCACAAAACACATATTTAGGTCAATATATTATCCCATATTTGTCTTATCTGGTTTGTGTTCTGGCTTCTCCAATTGTAATTTTATATAGCCATTTATATAGCCCCTCCTCCTCTGCCCTTGGATAGGTCCTTATCTTATAAATCAAATCCTGACTAGTAAATCCAGAGCAATGGAAGGAAAATATAATGGCTATTTTATTTTTCATGCTTGCCCATTCCACCACATATCTGTCCATTTTTAATAGGCTGCCACGCCCAAGTTCAAAAGAGCCTCATCAGTCCCCCCCCTTTGGATCCTGGTTTGACTCCTCAAAACAGGATTCACACCTGGGGTTTAAGTGGTCTTACCTTGATCCACTCTAGGGTTGCGGTAGGCATAACCTATCTTATGGATCAGCATAAGGTTGGGAGTCAGTCTCTGCAAACATGTTCTTCAAATGCCAAATAAACAGGACAAACTACAACACACAACCAGAAAACCAAATGCCAAGCCTAGGAAAATATCCAATAGGCCTTGTACCCATGATATATTAAGCATCCATGCAGTTAGCCAATCAAACCCAGCCCTTATTCTCAACCTGAAATAGTTCCCAGGTCTGCAATGTGCTTGCTGGTCAGAGAAAGAATCAGGAATATAAACTCCTGTTCAATGAGGGCACATGTACCCCCCTTGGGCCACAGGGAGATAGTCAAGTGCCATCCAATTTTGAAGGGCTACAATACGTGTATGTTGTAACTCTAAAGAAAGAAATTGAATAATTGCTGGTATTTCATTACCCATAATTTCAATAAGAGTGGATAATTGTCTTATTATTCTGAACTGTTCAGAAATAAGGGGAGTGTTTCTCTTTGGTCAGGTAGGAGGTAATAATGATACGGGGAAAAATCCTGACCTCCTCACTGCCCCGTCCCCGGACCACCATCCTCTTCACCACCCCGTCCCCGCCGTCCCCTTCACCACTCCGTCCCTGTCTCTGCTGTCCCCTTCACCGCCCCGTCCCCGCTGTCCCTTTCACTGTCCCGTCCCCGTCTTCAGCATCTTCTCCTCTCCATCCCCCCACCCCCAGCACCCTTCACGCAGTCCAGCAGCTCCCTCCCGCCGGCCAGCCATGCACTTCCCTCCCTCCCTCCCTTTCCCTTACCTTCTCTTGTGGTGAAACTGGCAATTTGTATAAGGCTATGTGCTGTATTACTACTGGAGCCTTGAAGTCGTGTCAGGTTGCCTGCTAGAAAAGTCTCCTCCGATGCAACCGAATACAGGAACTTCAACGCAACTTCAAGGCTTATAGAAATTGCCAGTTTCAACAAGAGAAGGTAAGGGAAAAGGAGGGAGGGAGGAAGGCCAGCCGGTCAGCGGGAGAGGGCTGCCGGATCGAACGCTCGTTCACTGCGCGTGCTAACCATTCACCGCTCCATGGGGCGGTGAATGGCCTTGTCCCCGATCTTGCGGTGACCTTTTTTTTGTCATCGTTTTGGCGGGTTACCCGTGGCTAGCCGAAGCAGGCAAATTTAAACTTTACGCGCGCCTCCATTGGAAGCCAATGCAGCTGCCGGTAGTAGGGTGTCACATGGTCAAACTTCCTCAGCCCAAAGATCAGTTTGACCGCTGCATTTTGCATCAATTGTAAACGCTGCATGTTCTTTTGGGAAATTGCTAAATAGGCGATGTTACAGTAGTCAAGTAGACTCAGTACGAGGGATTGGACTAGGGTTCTGAATGCCGCTGTATCGAAATAAGCTTTAATGGATCTGAGTTTCCAGAGAGTGAAAAATCCCTTTCTGATCAAAGAGTCCACCTGGTCTCTCATGGTTAGGCACTGATCCAAAGTTACACCTAGTATCTTTATGGTAGGTTGGATAGGGTAATTAAGATTATTGATACATAGTGGTGATTTGGTGTCAAGCGGATGTGGCGAAGCAACAAAGAAAGTTGTCTTTTCTGAATTAAGTTTGAGCCTAAAGGTTGTCATCCAGTGCTCTATCACGTTTATGGCTTCTGAAGCTTTAGGAATAGTTTCAGAGATAGAATTAACGAATGGGATGATGATCGTAAAATCATCTGCATAACTAAATAGTTTTATCCCTAATTGGGTTAGCTGCGTGCCTAGTGAGGACATGTAGACATTGAAGAGCAATGGAGATAGCGGAGACCCTTGTGGCACACCGGATGGATTGCTCCAGGTATCTGAAAGTTCATAATTAAAACGTACTTGATAAGTGTGGGACATAAGGAAGCCACGGAACCAATTCAGCACCTCGTCCCTGATACCAATGGCATCTAGGCATTGCAGCAGTTTCCCGTGGTCTACTAGATCAAAGGCAAAACTCATATCAAATTGCATAACCAGGGCATTAAGGCGCAGATTGTCTAAAATAGCCGCAATTACTCTCAGTACTGAATAACGGTCTAAAACCGGATTGAGTTTCATGTAGGAGAGAGAACTGATCCAGATAATCCATCAGTTTGGTGTGTACCAATCCCTCCATAATTTTTTTTTTGTTTGTTTAAATGATTTTTATTATTCCAGCAGTAAGAAGCAAATACAAACAGTAGTACCATTCAGGAAATAACATTTTCAACAATATAATCAGTTCCCCTCCCATCCCCCCCCTCCCCTCCCCCCCCAAGAATCCATGGCCAGTCCAACAGCTGAGAGTGGGAATAAAATCTTAAAGATTCAAAAGTCTACTGCGAGTACGCGGTGTGAGGTCCTGCCAGAAGTGCTCCCACATCTGACAAAATTTGCGACCTGGGCCAAGAGTCAAGTCTCCCACCATGCGTCTCTCCAGTGTTGCGTGCACTATCATTAGGGATCTCCATTGTGCATATGATGGGGGATCACGGGAGAGCCAGTTGGTGAGGATGGCTTTTTTTTCCCATCAAAAGGGCTCTGGAGATAAATGCTGACATTCCCCTGGGTTTGGGCGAGGCTATATTATAAAATCCAAATAACGCCCTCGATTGCGGAAGCCATCGCCTTCCCCAAAG
This sequence comes from Geotrypetes seraphini, assembly GCF_902459505.1. Classification (NCBI taxonomy): domain Eukaryota; kingdom Metazoa; phylum Chordata; class Amphibia; order Gymnophiona; family Dermophiidae; genus Geotrypetes; species Geotrypetes seraphini. The sequence continues at coordinate 280,720,230 of NC_047085.1, read as the reverse complement.
CGATGTGGTATATAGGCCAAGATGTCTCCAAAACTGTTGGATTGCGGGGCAGGCCCAAAACATGTGACTCAAAGATGCGTGAGCCTGATTGCATTTCAGGCAAGAATGCGACGCAGTAATCCCCATCCGGGCTGCACGTTCCGGTGGAATGTAAAGTCTAAGAACAATTTTCAATTGCATTTCCCAGTGAGTAATATTGTGTGACACCTTCTGAATGTTCTTCAGGACCCGTTGTAACTGTTGAGCAGTCAACTGGCAATGCAAATCCTCAGCCCACGCTGTCGCTAATATATCCAGATTCGTACTTGGTTGGCAATCCTGGATCCCCACAATATGAAATCATAGAGGAATCCTCTGTTGGGCTGAAAGGCTGAAGAGTTCCGAAAGCGCCTCCCTGCAGACTTCAATAAGGGCAGCCACTGGGAGGGACTGAACATAGTGGCGGATCTGGTAATAGGCGAAGAGATCATTAGCCTGTAGGTCAAAAGTTCGTTGCAGCTCGGCAAATGTGACCAGGCTCCCCTCCTCTGAAAACAGGTGAAAAAGATATTGTAGACCTTGTGCTTGTCACCTAAGAAAGGTGGCATTTTGCATGCCCGGCTGGAAAGCTCCATTGCCCTGTATAGGCAAATATAAAGACACCCTAGAAGACAATTTGGCTGTTTTACAGACCCATCTCCATGTCCTTCTGGCCAGCGTAAAAATGGGGTAGTGAAACACCAAAGGACGCATCCTCGGATCCGCCACATGTAGAAAATAGCTCACATGGAACAGAGCCAGCAAAGATAACTCCAGTGGTATAGCAGAAAAATCAGATATTCCTCTAAACCAGTGATTCCCAACCCTGTCCTGGAGGAACACCAGGCCAATCGGGTTTTCAGGCTAGCCCTAATGAATATGCATGAGAGAGATTTGCATATGATGGAAGTGATAGGCATGCAAATTTGCTTCATGCATATTCATTAGGGCTAGCCTGAAAACCCAATTGGCCTGGTGTTCCTCCAGGACAGGGTTGGGAACCACTGCTCTAAACCAATCATTAATATGTCTCATCTGACAAGCCATAGCATACCAACGTACATTTAATAAACCATAGCCCCCCCTATCCCTGGGCAGACACATCCATAGCAAGGGCATACGTGGTCGCTTACCACCCCATAGAAAACGCTGTAGCTCTTTCGTTAAATGAATGTTATGGGCGTGGGACAGCAGCAGAGGTAAAACTTGAAAGCGATATAACCATTTGGGAAAGAGCACCATATTAAAAAGGGCTACCCGGCCCGCCACCGATAACGGAAAAGTGGACCAATTCTGTAGATGTTGTGAGGTGTCTTGAAGCAATGGGATGATATTGCTGGTGTACAGGGTCGTAAGGTCTCGGGGGATCTGCACCCCCAAATAGCGAATTGAAGTCTGAGCCCACATAAATGGGAAGTGACCGCTCCCTGTCTGTTGTAGTGTCATGGGGTTAGCTAGGGCCCTCCATAATTTTTACAATAAACGGAATGGATGCTACTGGTCTGTAGTTGGATATTATAGCTGAAGATTCTTTTCGATTTTTTAGAATTGGGGTTATTATTATGTGACCATTATTAGAGAGGAACTTCCCAGTTTTTAGGTTATGAGCCAAATATTGCATCAACGATAGTTTAAATACTAAAGGTGCCGCTTTCATGATTTCTGGGGGGCATGAGTCCAGAATGCAATAGGATTTAGAGTATTTGTTATATAGTCTGTTGTAATTATTCCACTCTAAATCTTGAAAGGAGCTCCAGATCATGTCTGCCGGTGTATCATTTCCTTGGGTGATAGGTATCGGATGATCACTAGGGTCGTTTGTTGAACAATGAATTCTAAGGTTTTTAATTTTCGAATCGAAGTGTAGTGCTAAGTCATTTGCAGAGGGTAACTTAGAGTTGTGTGTGGGTGTGGTGTAGCGAGCGGTGTCAAATAAATTTGTGATCAGGTTGAATAGCTCTTTTGTATTGATTCCTTGTGAACCATTACAAGATGAGTTGATTTTAATTGAGTAGAATGCTTTACGTTTGTCTTTTATCATTTGTTTGTAGATTTTTATGTTAGCTCTCCATTTGTTACGGTCTGTTAGTTCTGTTTTTTTCCAAGTTCTTTCTAGTCGTCTAGCTAGTTGTTTCAGTTTTAGAAGTTTGGTGTCAAACCATTTGTTATATTTATTTGCATTGCTTTTGCTATTGCGTATAGGGGCGATTTTATCTAAAATGGATGTGCTGGTTGTTATCCAGTGATCCCAGAAATCGATTCCTTCTTCTATCTCCGATTGCAATTCATATTGTGACCAGAAATCTATTGGATTAATATAGCCTCTGGTGTGATGTTCTCTTTTTATTATTGGGTGTGTTTTAGATTTAGAATAAGACCAGATTAGCTTGAAATAATAAGTAAAATGATCAGACCAGATATCATGACACCAGGTGCCTTTACGTATAGAGATGGCAGGGTCTGGGATGTCCTTTGTGGACATGGCTACCATATCTAACTGATGGCCTTTTTCATGTGTTTGTGTGGGTAGAGGGAGGTTGTAATTGAGTAGGGATAGAAAGTTTTTAAACTCTTTCGCGTTTGTATTGTCCTCTTCATCTAGGTGTAATCGAGTGAATTGTTTAGGACAAATGCACAGAAGTCTTCTTTGGCTTTTGGCCAGCTTTTTGGTGGGACATAGAATATGCATGATATGGATTCTTCTAGATGACAGTTGCTAATTTTACAGGCTAGAATTTCTAGTTGGTCGCTCATTTTGGAATCTAATAGTTTGAACTCAAATCCATCTTTAAGAATAATTGCTAGACCTCCTCCTTTTTTTCCCACACAGTTTAGCGTAAGGATTTTAAAATTGTCTGGTAGGAGGTCAATTATTATTGGATCATCTTCTGATAGTAACCATGTTTCAGTTAGTAAAAGGCAGGCTATTTGCTTGTTAATGATCCAATCATTAATTAGGAAAGCTTTATTCCTGACAGATCTAGTATTAAGGTATGCACAGGGGACAGATGTGGGTGTGATAGGTTTGGTAGCGGTATTGGTTTTGATGGGTTTTACTTGCCTTATTCTTTTTTTAAGGGTTCGTTTGTGTCTTCTTTTATTTGAGATAGCAGTAATGTGATTTGTTATGTTTTCTTGTGGAATAGAGATGCGTAAAAGTGAGAGATCCGGGTAGCTGATTGATTGTGATTGTGGGTGGAGGGAGTTAACATCTTTGATGTTGCCAATTAGCAGACAGATTAGGAAAATCAGGAGGAGATTCATGTTTGCAAGGTATGGTATTTCTTCCTAGCACAGAAGTGTAATGGTTTACCTGTAAATTCTTGAGTTATTGTTTGTATGTTTGTTGAATGGATTGGTGTAGGTTTTGAAGGTGGTCCAAAGGGATATAGATCTTAAGCAGTTCTACAACAAGTCTCTAGTAATTACACATGCAGCTATCAGTTACTCATTCATTTAACAGCTATTTGTGTCTCTGATGATAACATATGCCTCAAAAATTCCTAAGTAGTCCTAATTCAAGACTTCACCAATTACACATACATCTAGTGGTTAAATTTTCATCTAGCAATTGTATGACTCTGATGGTAACATATGCCTAGCAGTTACATATGCAGGCAGGCAGTTCTTAATCACCTGCCTGGCGATGGCTGATCCCGCTGCTTGGAAATAAAAAGCAGGTTGTTATTGGGCGGAGCACAGATACTTGGCAGGATCGGGTCGATGGTCTCCTGATAGTGGTGGCTGGTCCCTCTGCTTATTTTTAAAAGAAAGCAGGCAGTTGATTCTCCCCAGCGGACTGCGGGGGGGTGGTGGGGGGGCGGAGCTCAGACACCCGGCAGGATTAATCTCCAAATGCATTACTCTGCATTTCTTTGCATTGAATTTTAGTTGCCAGGTATTAAACCATTCCTCTAACTTCTGCAGATCCTTTCTCATATTTTCCACTCCCTCTTCGGTGTCTACTCTGTTACAAATCTTGGTATCATCTGCAAAAAGGCATACTTTTCCTTCTAACCCTTCAGCAATGTCATATTGAACAGGATCGGGCCCAGCACTGAACCCTTTCCTTCCTCCGAGCAACTTCCATTAACCATCACCCTCTGGTGTCTGTCCGACAGCCAGTTTCTAACCCAGCTCACCACTTTGAGTCTTAACTTCAGCCCTACAAGTTTGTTCAACAGTCTCCTATGAGGAACTGTATCAAGGGCTTTGCTGAAATCTAAGTAAATTACATCTAGCATATGTCCTTGATCCAGCTCTCTGGTCACCCAATCAAAAAATTCAATCAGGTTCGTTTGGCACGATTTACCTTTTGTAAAGCCATGTTGCCTCGGATCCTGTAACCCATTAGATTCAAGGAAGTTTCTTTCAGCAACACTTTCATTATTTTTCCAACAACTGAAGTGAGGCTCACCGGCCTGTAGTTTCCTGCTTCATCCCTGTGACCACTTTTATGAATAGGGACCACATCTGCTCTCCTCCAATCCCCAGGAACCACTCCTGTCTCCAGAGATTTGTTGAACAAGTCTTTAATAGGACTCACCAGAACCTCTCTGAGCTCCCATAGTATCCTGGGATGGATCCCGTCTGGTCCCATTGCTTTGTCCACCTTCAGTTTTTCAAGTTGCTCATAAACATTCTCCTCCGTGAATGGCACAGAATCCACTCCATTTTCTCGTGTAACTTTGCCAGACAATCTCAGTCCTTCTTCAGGATTTTCTTCTGTGAACACAGTATTTGTTTAGCACATTTGCTTTTTCCTCATCACTCTCCACATATCGGTTCCCAGCATCTTTTAGTTTAGTAATTCCATTTTTCCATCTTCCTCCTTTCACTAATATATCTGAAAAAATTTTGCCTCCCTTTTTTACATTTTTAGCCATTTGTTCTTCCACCTGTGCTTTCGCCAGACGTATCTCTCTCTTGGCTTCTTTCAGTTTCACCCTGTAGTCCTTTTTGCACTCCTCTTCTTGGGTTTTTTATATTTCACGAACACCAACTCTTTCGCCTTTATTTTCTCCGCCACCAGTTTGGAGAACCATATTGGCTTTCTTTTTCTCTTGTTTTTATTGATTTTCTTCACATAAAGGTCCGTAGCCATTTTTATCGCTCCTTTCAGCTTAGACCACTATCTTTCCACTTCTCTTATGTTCTCCCATCCTAACAGCTCTTTCTTCAGGTACTCGCCCATTGCATTAAAGTCTGTACGTTTGAAATCTAGGACTTAAAGTATCGTGCGGCCGCACTCCACTTTAGCCGTTATATCAAACCAAACCGTTTGATGATAGCTACTTCCCAGGTGAGCACGCACTCGAACATTAGAGATACTCTCTCCATTTGTGAATACCAGATCCAATATCACTTTTTCCCTCGTGGGTTCTGTCACCATTTGTCTGAGCAGAGCCTCTTGAAAGGCATCCACAATCTCCCTACTTCTTTCCGATTCCGCAAACGGAACATTCCTGTCCGCATCCGGCAGGTTGAAATCTCCCAACAGCAGAACCTCCTCTTTCCTTCCAAAATTTTGGATATCCACAATCAGATCCTTATCAATTTGCTGTGATTGAGTCGGAGGTCTGTAGACTACACCCACGTAGATAGAAGTTCCATCTTCTCTTTTCAGAGCGATCCATATCGCTTCTTCCTCTCCCCAGGTCCCTTGCTTTTCGGACGCTTGGATATTGATCTTTACATTGAGAGCTACTCCTCCACCTTTTTGACCATCTCTGTCCTTCCTAAAAAGATTATATCCCATCCATGTGATTCACTGAACCATGTCTCTGTGTTAGTGACAATATCTAGATCTGCCTCTAACAGATCATGAATTTTGTTACTTAGACTGCGAGCATTTGTGGTCATCGCTTTCCAGCTATTTTTCAATGGTAATCTCCTTTTTCTTATAGATTTTTGTTTTGTTTCACTTTCCGTTGCAATACTAAGAAATGAGTTGCTGGTATTGTTTATGTTGCAATCTTTACTACTATCACATCTTTTATTTTGCTGGGGGTGGTCTCTATAATTGTCCTTCATACATACACCACCCCCACTTTCTAGTTTAAATGCCTTGAAACATATTATCTAAATTTCTCTGCAAAGTTTATTTTTCCTGCTGTAGTAATATGTAGCCCATAGCTTCTTGTCCTTCCATGTATTTCCCCATCCTCCTATGTACCTGAAGCTTTCTTGATGACACCAGGCCTTGAGCCTTCTATTAAAGTCCTCTGTGTTTTTCACTCTTTGCTCTCCCTTTCCATATGCAGGCAGTATTTCAGAGAAAGCTAAAGTCTTTATAAAAGGTTTCACGCCCTCACCAAGCTTCCGAAAAGCTTTTTGTGCTGCAAGTGTGGAGTTGTTGGCCAGGTCATTTGTTCCCAGATGGATAACATCAGTGTTAAAATCCTTAGTTTCTTCCTTAATTATAGTCTGTATTTGCCTGGAACTCCTGGTAGCTGAGGATCCTGGAAGACATTTCACTATTTTGGTCTCCTCGCCTTGTGTTCCAAGGTTAATGCCTCTGATGATGGAATCCCCCAACAGTAATAGTTTTCTGTTTTTGGCTTTTTTATTTGTGCTTAGGGTGCACTTGTTCTCTTGAGTTACCTTCATTGGTTCCAGTCCCACCTCCCTTCTGTTTTCTTGAGTATCGCAGTGCACTAGTGGAGCAAAGGAATTCTGTAGAGGTAATATTAGTGAAGGTGGATGTTTCTGTGTTACATGTCGCAGTCTTCCTGAGCCTACTGTGACCCATTTATTCCTGGGCTGTTTTATTCTTTGAGGTAGAGGTGGTAAGTTGGTATGATTTTGTGGAGTGATGGAAGCTGCTTTAATTGTATTCAATTCCTGTTCAAATTTGTAGAGCTCTTCCTTGTGATGTGTCAGCAAATAATAAAAATGTAAAGCACTGCCCCTTGGACAGGCCTTTAACCTACTACAGGTATCACAGTACATAAAAATACGGGATAAATAAATAGTTCTTTTCAGAGAATAAAACTAACAAGATATCATAATGGGCCTATTAGATTATGCAATAAAGCATAATTATATTTCAGAAGTATAATTCAAAGAAGGTAAATTAAGATATAATGGCAATAAATGTAGAGGATCCTCTGAAGATCTGCAGTGCTTGCATGGTGTAGGTGTATTTTTTGGTAGAAAGGTGATTAAAAAAAAGGAAAGCACAACAGTTGCACACTTAAGAGAAAAATGTGAAAATCCAGATAAATTACATAACTAACATTAACACCTAAACAAAGTAAAACCTCTGGACAATAAGGCATCATAGAACATATGAAAACAAGTGACAATATAAAAACAATAAAAATGTAAAGGAAAGTGTGGACTGGCTGGTAACTTGTGCAAACTCTTCTGACAGTAGATTCACAACAGTCTCTCTGCTGCTCAAATTTTCAACCATAGGAATGAGCATGATCAAAATCAGTAGGTAGCCACAGTTATCTTGATGTCTTGTGAAGCTTTAAAAGTAGGTATGTGTCCTTTAGATTGGAGTCATAAAAGGTCAGAGAAATATGACTGTCCACAGATTTCATGTATGCAGTCTGGATAGGTCCCCTGTCCGCCTGTTGCAAGCTGCAGTCCTCAGCTTCTGCCATCTACAATATAATCAGAGACAAAACCACATAAATACAATTCCCAAATGACCAAAAGGCAAGGGGCATTCTGCTTTTTTCTCTCTCTCTGCTGCTGGTGTCCTCTCTCTCTCTCTGTCTGCTGCTGGTGTCCTCTCTCTCTCTCTCTCTGCTGCTGGTGTCCTCTCTCTCTCTGCTGGTGTCCTCTCTCTCTCTCTCTCTGCTGCTGGTGTCCTCTCTCTCTGTCTGCTGCTGGTGTCCTCTCTCTGCGGTTGGTGTCCTCTCGCTCTGTCTGCTGCTGGTATCCTCTCTCTCTCTCTGTCTGCTGCTGGTGTCCTCTCTCTCTCTCTCTCTCTCTTTTTCAGTGCTGTTGTTTGGAACTGATATATTCTGGTGCTGTGGCTGATTTACAGTATCTAGAAAGGAAACTAGATTCTCATGATGGGATAGTTCATCAGCAATGGGGAAAGATACGATATTCCAGCTCAGTTAGGTGTCACCTTCCGTGAGTGCTCTGAAGAGAGAAGGGATGGCAAAATCCTTAAATATTCCAGCCTTCTCGGTATCATTGGATGCTGAGAAGACCTTTGATCGAATAAAATGGTCATTTATATATCAGGCTATGAATTGGTTTGGAACAGGTCCTGGAATAGGTTCAGATGATCAAAACCATATATAGTTTTCCCTTTGCTAGATTGGGCATTAATGATGCTTTTACAGAAAGATTTTATCTAGCAAGAGGATGAAACAGTGTCAGGGATGCTGTTTGATATAGTTTTAGAACCGTTATTATTGGCAATTCAACAAGCGGAGGGGATATAGGGAATTCCATATGCCGGTTTAACAGATGATATCTTTTTTTTTAAATTTATACAATTTTACAAAATTTATTCCAAGCATAAACATCTTGTACAGAAAAGTGCGATCAAGACACTTCTAATTTAACTTAACTTTCAATCATTGAAAGATAAATCACTCAAATTGTTAAAAGAAAAAAATCAATACCGCGTGTTCAAATGCCTGCTGCGCTAGTCGCTAACGCCTCCATTGATGAGGCGTTAGTTTTTGGTGTGCCACGGGGGTTAGCGCACCTTGATAAACGGAGCCATCTATGTCTAATGAGTTAACACTCTTTCTTTTTTCTGTTATTGCTCTATAGATGACAGTTTATGTGATTATTACCATATATATAAGATGTGCTATTACTTGTATGTTACTGCTTCTTATATGAGAATTCATTTATTACCATATGTATGCCTCTTCATTGTTTAACGCTCAACGTTAAAGGGTTAAATAATCTGATAAAGAAAAAAAAAATCTTTAATTACCTTTCTAAATATCAAGCAGACATCATTTGTTTTCCTACCTTCTTCTACTCTATGTTTATAACCTAACTAATTTATTTTTCTCAAGTACTTTAGCAAGAATGTGAGCCTTTGGGACAGTCAGGGAACTCTAAGTACTCTCTCTTCATCTTAATTAATCTTACTTATTGCATTTCTTCTGTTTCTACTGTAAACCGCTTAGAACTTCACGGTACAGCGGTATATAAGAAATAAAATTATTATTATTATTATTTGTCTACAAGAGACGCACCTTACCGAATCTGAAGCAAAAAAATGCTGTCTTCCATGGGCATTTCCTGTGTTATATTTGCTTGCTCTGGGGAAAAAAAATGGTGTTCTGTTGTTTATCAGAAAAAGACAGGATATCACTATCCAGTCTCATCTTACAGATTCTCAAGGCAGATGGATTAAGGTTTGCATTGATGTAGCCAGAACTAAGCTGATGTTGCTCAATGTATATGGTCCCAATCTGGATGATGTTAAATTTTTTGAAGAAATAGCTGATATGTTAAATGAAAGCAGAGACTGCTATTGTATTCTTGGAGGAGACTTTAATGTTATTCAAGATCCATTAAGAGATAGGAAGTCATCCATATCCTATAGAAAGTCTAAAAATTGGTTTTCACTTCAAGATATTATCTCTCAATTTAAACTTGTGGATGCTTGGAGAATTACTCATTTGGACGACACTGACTATACTTTTTATTCCACGCCTCACAACTCCTACTCACGACTTGATTTTTTTCTAATCAGTCAATCATTAGTACGCTTCATCAGGTCATCTGACATACATGAAATTAGTGTGTCAGACCATGCACTGGTAATTCAATTGACTGCATTTGGAAAGGTCTCCACACTTGGACAGTGGAGACTTAATAATTCACTCCTGCAAGAGGAGGATTTTCAAAACTATATTAAGTCAGCACTCACTGAATACTTCTCTCATAATACCCCTACTGATACCAGATGGCCCTTTATTTGGGATGCTTTTAAAGTGTTCGTGAGAGGTCTTGTTATCTCCTATGCTGCATCAAAAGAGAAAACTGTAATGCATGACTTGTTTAGTCTAGAAATGGAGATTAAAATTTTGGAAAGAGAACATTGCTTGGACACCACTGACATGGTTAAATTAGGTAAACTGAGGGCTAAATGTTTTTCCTACAACGTTGCTTTAAGTAGATTATCTGCTAATCAAATCTACTCACAACATGCTAACTATTATGCAGACACTAATAAGTGCGGCCATAGTTTGGCCAATTATTTAAAGGGCAGGAGAACAAGAACATAAGAACATAAGAAGTTGCCTCCGCTGAGGTCCATCCTGCCCAGCGGTCCGCTCCCGCGACGGCCCATCAGGCCCATCGCCTGAGTAGTGGTCTATACCTATCTATACCCTTCAATCCCTTTTTCTTCTAGGAATCTATCCAAACTTTCTTTGAAACCATTTAATGTTTTCTTGTCTACAACAGCCTCTGGAAGCACGTTCCATGTATCCACCACCCTCTGAGTGAAAAAGAACTTCCTAGCGTTTGTTCTAAACCTGTCCCCTTTCAATTTCTCCGAGTGCCCCCTTGTACTTGTGGTGGTCCTTAATTTGAAAAATCTGTCCCTGTCTACTTTTTCTATGCCCTTCAGGATCTTGAAGGTTTCTATCATGTCTCCTCTAAGTCTCCGCTTTTCCAGTGAGAAAAGTCCCAACTGCTTCAACCTGTCGGTATATGGGAGATTTTCCATTCCCTTTATCAGTTTAGTTGCTCTTCTCTGTACTCCCTCAAGTACTGCCATGTCCTTCTTGAGGTACGGCGACCAGTACTGGACACAGTACTCCAGATGCGGCCGCACCATTGCACGATACAGCGGCATGATGACTTCCTTCGTCCTGGTCGTAATACCCTTCTTAATGATACCCAACATTCTGTTAGCTTTCTTTGAGGCTGTAGCGCACTGCGCCGATGCCTTCAGTGTTGCGTCTACCATCACTCCCAGGTCTCTCTCCAGGTTACTGACCCCTAGCGGTGTTCCCCCCATTCTGTATGTGAACATCGGGTTCTTTTTCCCCACGTGCATGACCTTGCATTTCCCTATGTTGAAGCTCATTTGCCATTTTTCGGCCCACCTTTCCAGCTGCGTTAGATCCTTTTGGAGATTTTCGCAGTCTCCCCTGGTTTGAGCCCTGCTGTATAGTTTGGTGTCATCTGCAAATTTAATAACCTCACACTTGGTTCCCGCCTCTAGGTCGTTTATGTAGATATTGAACAGGAGCGGTCCCAGCACCGACCCCTGCGGAACTCCGCTCGTGACCCCCTTCCAGTCTGAGTAATGGCCCTTTACGCCAACCCTCTGTTCCCTGTTCGCCAGCCAGTTTTTGATCCATTGGTGGATAACCCCTTGTACCCCGTGGTTCCATATCTTCTTAAGCAGCCTTTCGTGTGGTACCTTGTCGAAGGCTTTTTGGAAGTCAAGGTAAATGATGTCTATAGATTCCCCTTTATCCACCTGACTGTTTACCCCCTCGAAGAAGTGCAATAAGTTTGTGAGGCATGACCTACCCTTGCAGAAGCCATGCTGACTCGGTTTTAGCTGCTCATTGTTTTCGATGTGTTCACAGATGCTGTCCTTAATCAGTGCCTCCATCATCTTTCCTGGGACTGAGGTCAGGCTCACTGGCCTGTAGTTTCCTGGGTCTCCCCTTGAGCCCTTCTTGAAGATGGGCGTGACATTTGCTATTTTCCAGTCCTTCGGGATCTCTCCGGTTTTTAAGGATAGGCTGTATATTTGTCGAAGTGGCTCCGCTATTTCGTTTTTTAGTTCCTTGAGTACCCTTGGGTGAATGCCGTCCGGACCTGGAGATTTGTCGCTCTTTAGTCTGTCTATCTGCTTGAGTACATCTTCTTGGCTTACCTCTAAATTGACCAGTTTTACATCTTGGTCTCCTTTTACGCTCTCTTCAGGTTCTGGGATGTTGGTTATATCTTCCCTCGTGAAAACTGACGTGAAGAACTCATTTAACCTGTCAGCTATTTCTTTCTCTTCCTTTACCACTCCCTTCCTGTCTCCATCATCCAATGGTCCCACTTCTTCTCTTGCCGGTTGCTTCCCCTTGACGTTTCTGAAGAACGACTTGAAGTTTGTTGCTTCCTCTGCCAGTCTCTCTTCATATTCTCTTTTTGCTTTTCTAACCGCTCGGTGACACTCCTTCTGGTGTTCTTTGTGCACTTTTTGGTTCTCCTCTGTTTTGTCTTTTTTCCATTTTCTGAATGATGCTTTCTTGTCGCTTATCGCCTTCTTCACTGCATTTGTTATCCACACTGGGTTTTTTGTTCTATTTTTTTTGCACCCTTTCCTGAACTTGGGGATGCACAGGTTTTGCGCTTCGTGCACAGTTCCCTTGAGTAAGGTCCAGGCTTTTTCTACGGAATCCATCTTCCCTATGTTACCTTTGAGTTTTTTTTTCCCACCATTTCCCTCATAGCATCATAATTTCCTTTTTTGAAATTGAGTGCCGTCGTTGTGGTTCTTTTCCCCTTTGATGATCCAATTTCTAGCCTGCACTGGATCGTGTTGTGATCACTGTTACCTAGCGGGGCTAATACTGTCACCTCCTTTGCTGGCCCCTCTAGTCCGTTGAAGATTAGGTCAAGAGTGGCGTCACCCCGTGTTGGTTCCGTGACCAGTTGCTCCATGAAGCAGTCCCTCATGACCTCTAGGAATTTGGTCTCCCTTGCGCAGTTTGAGTGCCCAATACTCCAGTCTATCCCTGGATAGTTGAAGTCCCCCATCACCATCACCTTTCCGCTTCTGCATACCTGCCTCAGTTCTGCCTCCAGGTCCTGGTCGATTTCTTCAGGTTGTCCTGGTGGGCGGTAGTACAGACCCATTTTAATGTCTGCCCCAGTTCCTCCCTGTAGCTTAACCCATAGTGATTCCAAGCCATCCGCCTGTACTGTTGTTTCCATCCTGGTTGAGGGTATGGAGTCTCTTACGTACAGCGCTATTCCTCCACCCTTTTTATGTGCCCTGTCTCTCCTGTATAGTTTGTACGCTGGTATGGCCACATCCCATTGATTTTCCTCAGCCCACCACGTTTCTGTGACTCCAATTATGTCTAGGTCCTTTTTGCTAGCAGTGATTTCTAGTTCTCCCATTTTGGCCCTCAGGCTCCTAGCATTTGTGTACAGGCAGTTTAAGACCCAGTTTTTTGCCCTCTCTTTTTGTTCTCCTCGTGTTTTGGTACTCCTGCAGTCCTCCTCATGGTTTGCCAGCCCCCGAGCTTCATCCTCCTCCTGCTGCTGTGTGTCTGTGATGTCCTCAGCCTGTTTCCCTTGCACCACTTGTTCTCGTAATTTTCTCTCAGTTCTGGTCTCTATTTCACAAGGTCCTTGCTCCTCTGGCTCCTGTTGTTCCATGTTGGTGCCTCTTACGAGTTCCATTTGTGCCCTCGGTCCCTGCAATGCGTCCTTAGGTCCTTTTTCAAAACATACACACTCAGTCCCAAGTCCTCCCTTACAATATCCCGGGTCAGTATCCTTATCAGGTATTGATGTCCGATGTCCTTTTTCAAAACATACACACTCAGTCCCAAGCTTTTCTTCCCAATGTCCCAGGTCAGTATCCTTGTCAGGTACTGATGTCCGATGTGTCGAGGTCAGTTCGACTATCGGCTTTCCCCTTCTCTTCAGTTTAAAGCCAAGTCTATGACGTTCTTAGCTGTGCTAAGGTGCAGTCCATCTCTTCTGTAGAGCTTGTTCTTCCCCAGGAAAGTAGTCCAGTTCCTAACAAAGTGGAAACCCTCCTCATCGCACCATCTCCTCAGCCAAGCGTTAATTGCTTGTAGTTCGCTCTGTCTCCTTGTGTCCGCTCTCGGTACTGGCAGGATCTCTGAGAAGGCTATCCTCCTTGTCCTTAGTCTCAGTTTCCTCCCCAGGATCCTGAACTGGTCAGTTAGTGTAGTCCTGTTGAAGTTTCTCCTGCTGATGTCGTTTGTTCCTATGTGGATCACTATTGCTGTCTCCTCCGTCTCGGCTCCCTCCAGGATCCTCTCGATATTGTTGATGACGTCCTTTGTTCTTGCCCCCGGGAGACATGTTACCAGTCGGTCCTCTCTCCCTCCGGCTATGTGACTATCTACTCCTCTCAGGATTGAGTCTCCAACCACGATTGCTGATTTCCCCTTCTTTAACTGTCTCTCTGGTCTCAGATCTGTGTCATATGTGCAGTCCATTCGTCCGTCGTCTGGGTTCAGCTGTGTCTTCGCCCCTGGTCTCAGGTCTGTGTCCTCTGCGCAGTCCGCTAGTCCATTCTCCTGGCTCTGATGGGTCTCCTCCTCCTCTGTCTGCCCAGGTCCTCCGCAAGGTCATATTCCCATGGTGTCTGGTAGTTCCTGTCGTTCAACTGTCGGTTCTCTCCTGATGTGTTGGTGGTCTCGTGCCTCCACCATCCTGCAGGCCTCCTCAATGAACTTCTCGAGCTCCCTAACTTGTTCCGCGATGTAGCTCCCTCTGGTGGTGTCTTCAGTTTCCCAGCATTGCTACTCCATGGTGCAGAGTCCCTCCAGCTCCTGGACTCTAACCTGCAGTCTCCCGACCTCCTGTTTCAGGCTGTCCAGTTCCTGGCATCGACCGCATATGTATGCCTGCCTCCCGGAGGGGAGGTAGTCATACATATGGCACCCGATGCAGTATACTGGGTAGCTCTGCTGGGTTCCCACATCCTCCATTGCTCCTTTCTCTTTCCTATGTCCCGAGGTGTGAAAGGATTGTGCCCGGCGCGCAGCTAGCTGAAAGAGAAAGAGAAATGAGAAGTGAGAAGAGGGGGGAAGTACCTGTGGTATAATTATTAGATATTGCTGCTGGGCTGCCTGGGCTCCTTCTTAAGGCTCCTTCGCAAAGGCGCTCTCGCTAAGGCGAGCGCCTTTGCCGCTCGCCTTCGCCGCGCGCCGAACGGCCGCGCGCCGTTGGCTCGCCCCCTCTTAAGGGGGAGTCTGGGCTGAAGCCGCTGACGCGGTGGGGGTGGGCGGAGCTACCTCTCGCCTGCCCCTGGCTCTCTGCTGGCCTGTCGGCTCTCCCCTCGCGCTGGCCCGCTGAAAAAAAAGAAAAAAGAAAACCTCTTTCTCTGCTCCTCTCCTGTCCCTCTCCTCGCCTGCCCCTCTCCTCTTCTCCGACGCCGAAGCAGTGAGCCCCTTGCCGCGGATCACCCCCTCTTAAGGGGGAGTCTGGGCTGAAGCCGCTGACGCGGTGGGGGTGGGCGGAGCTACCTCTCGCCTGCCCCTGGCTCTCTGCTGGCCTGTCGGCTCTCCCCTCGCGCTGGCCCGCTGAAAAAAAAGAAAAAAGAAAACCTCTTTCTCTGCTCCTCTCCTGTCCCTCTCCTCGCCTGCCCCTCTCCTCTTCTCCGACGCCGAAGCAGTGAGAGATAAAACAAATATTACATCAATATTATGATAATACCTTGCTGACTGATCCTCAGGATATCTTATCCTCTTTCCAAAATTATTACAGTCATCTGTATGCATCGGAGTTGGATCCTAAGGGAGACTTTAATGGATTCCTTTCTAATTTACCTCACAACACCATAGATGAATTAGACAACTCAAGATTGAGCGAACCTATCACTGCCTCTGAATTGATAGGGGTAATTAAATCCATGGCGAAATCCAAAACCCCGGATCCTGATGGGTTAACAAACGAGTTTTACTCTACCTTTCATGAACAACTGGTGCCTCATTTGCTTACCTATTTCAACTATCTCTTTACAAATGGTGATGTCATCGGTTCATTTACAGAGGCCACAATAATAGTACTACCTAAGCCAAATAAAGATCCACTAAAAGTTTCAAATTACAGACCCCTATCGATGATAAATACTGACGCAAAAATCTTTGCTAAACTTCTGGCTACAAGATTACAACTTGTGCTTCCAAAAGTCATCGCAATGGATTAAAATGGCTTTATGCCCAACAGATTCTCTAGTGATAATACTCGCACTTTCCTCAATGTTATTTCAAGAGCTGGTGAAGTGGCAGATCCATTGGTGGCTGTGAGTTTAGACGTGGAGAAGGCTTTTGATAGGATAGAATGGTCTTATTTATTTCATGTTCTTCAATGGTTTGGTTTTCATCCACATTTTATTACCATGCTCCGAGTGCTTTATACCTCTCCACTCACCAGGATATATATAAACGGCTTATTTTCCACATCCTTCAATCCAAAATGGGGTACTCGTCAGGGATGCCCCTTATCTCCTCTTTTTTCAATTTGGCGTTAGACCTTTACTTATAGCTCTACAAAGCGCTCCCAACATCAAAGGGCTCTGCACTGGTGGAATTGAAGTTAAGGTATCTGCTTATGCTGACGATGTGTTATTTTTATCACCTTGGATTCAATTCGTCCTGCACTAAATATTATCGACTCTTATTCCTTAGTTTCTGGCTACAAGTTGAATCTCACAAAAACGGAGATAATGGCTCTGAACGCACCGGAGGCATATGAAACGATTCAACGAATGGGTCTACAATGGTCTGGAAGAAAGCTCAAATACTTGGGTGTATTTTTTGCACCGACAATTGAAGAAACAATTCAGCTTAATACGGAACATCTTCTTGATCTAGTCTCCAAGATGACTTCTAGATGGTCGCCACTTCGTTTGTCGTGGTGGGGACGACTTGAAACAATAAAGATGATGATATCTCCGGTGGTAAACTACACATTAGATATGATACCTTAAAAGATCCACCTATAAATTGATTGATTCTTTGCTCACCAAATTTTTATGGAACAACTCTACTCCACGTATCAGTATACAGAAGTTGAAAAAGGATAAACTTGATGGGGGAGTCCGATTTCCAAGTTTCTATGAATATCACTCAGCTATGTTGTTACGACAAGGAGCGCATTGGCTTTCAGATTCCTTGGACGAAGATTTTCCAGCTTGGGTTACTCTAGAAGCTGCTCCAGTTGGCAACAAAGACAATTTCAATGCTACGTTCTTACAATCTGCAATTGGTTTACCTTGTGATCCTGTTTCGTCCACAAGACTGGCGATTAAGGATATGGATAATCTATTGAAGACGAAATGGAGAGATACAACTTATATTTATATTTGGAATAACCTGAAAATTGTCATCCAAGATAAAACAATAAATTGGATTCCTTGGAAACGAGCGGGAATCACCTTTATAGCGCATTTATATTGCGATAGTTCTTGGATTCCATTTGAAAACTTGTGTCAAACTTATCATTTACCATCTTCTCACCATTATAGATGGTTATAATTGCGTCACGCCATAACAGCGAGATATGATTTAAGTTCTCTTAAACAGGCTAACCCTTCTATATTGAGAATATATGAGCTGATGAAGATTAAACGTAAAGGGCATACAGCTGCTTGTAGACATCAGCAGCTATCTTTCTGACAACTCCCCCTCTCCTCCCCCCCCCACCTTCTTTCCAGGCTTCAGCAGCCATTGTCAATTCCTCTCCTCCCCAGGGGCTCAGTATATGATCACTCTGAGACCATGGGTGTGTGGCACATTGATTAGAGCTACAGCCTTAGCACCCTGAGGTTGTGGGTTCAAATCCCTCGCTGTTCCTTGTGACCCTGAGCAAGCCACTTAATCCCCTCATTGTCCCAGGTACACTAGATAGAGTTTGAGTCTGCTGGGACAGATAGAGAAATATGATAGAAACATAGAAACATAGAAAAAAGCAGCAGAAAAGGGCTATAGCCCACCAAGTCTGCCCATTCCAAGTATCCCCTCCCCTGAATTTACTCCCTTAAAGATCCCACGTGAGTATCCCATTTTCTCTTAAAATCCGTCACGCTGCTGGCCTTTATCACCTGGAGTGGGAGTCTGTTCCAATGATCCACTACTCTTTCGGTGAAGAAGTACTTCCTGGAGTCGCCATGAAACTTCCCTCCCCTGATTTTCAGCGGATGCCCTCTGGTGGTCGAGGGTCCCATGAGCCAGAAGATATCATCTTCTGACTCGATGTGTCCCGTGATGTACTTATATGTTTCAATCATATCTCCCTGTTCTCTTCTTTCCTCAAGTGAGTACAGCCGCAATTTTTTTAATCTTTCTTCATACGTGAGATCCTTGAGCTCCAAGACCATCCTGGTGGCCGTTCGCTGAACCGACTCGATCCTCAGCACGCCCTTTCGGTAGTGTGGTCTCCAAAACTGAACACAGTACTCCAAGTGAGGCCTCACCATGGCTCTGTACAACGGCATCATAACTTCAGGTCAC
This sequence comes from Geotrypetes seraphini, assembly GCF_902459505.1. NCBI lineage: Eukaryota > Metazoa > Chordata > Amphibia > Gymnophiona > Dermophiidae > Geotrypetes > Geotrypetes seraphini. The sequence continues at coordinate 280,702,036 of NC_047085.1, read as the reverse complement.
CTGCTGACGAAACCTCTGCGGATACACCCCATCATTTGTCTTGCCCTGGAGGAAGCCTTCTCCACTTGATTGGCAACCTTCATGTCCTCACTAATGATCACCCCTAAGTCGCGTTCCGCCGTGGTCCTAACCAAGGTCTCACCATTTAGTACATAAGTTCTACGCGGGTTTCTCTTACCCAGGTGCATTATCTTGCATTTTTTAGCATTGAAGCCTAGCTGCCAAGTAGTTGACCATTGTTCCAGCAACAGTAGGTTGTGTGTCATATTATCAGGTAATAAGCTTTTGCCTACTATGTTGCAAAGTTTGGCGTCGTCGGCGAACAGTGATACCCTTCCTCTAAGTCCTTGCATCATATCTCTTATGAATAAGTTAAATAGAATCGGGCCCAGGACCAAGCCCTGCGGCACTCCACTGATCACCTGAATGTAAACCACTTAGGAAATAAGTGGTATCTAAATAAATAAATAAGATAGGCTGTCTTCCTCCACTGCTTCTCTAGTGCAGCCTTTGAACAACATGGCCTCTTTCCTCAGCCATGGCTTCTTGAAGACAGGGTCTTCTTCCTCTACAACAGCCTGCTTAACTCCATGCCTGGAATGCGCTCCCGAGAGAGGTGGTAGAGAGGAAAACGGTGACTGAGTTCAAAGAAGCGTGGGATGAACACAGAGGATCTAGAATCAGAAAATAATATTAAATATTGAACTAAGGCCAGTACTGGGCAGACTTGCACGGTCTGAGTCTGTATATGGCCGTTTGGGGGAGGATGGGCTGGAGAGGGCTTCAATGGCTGGGAGGGTGTAGATGGGCTGGAGTAGGTTTTGACGGAGATTTAAGCAGTTGGAACCCAAGCACAGTACAGGGTAGAGCTTTGGATTCTTGCCCAAAAATAGCTAAGAAGAAAAAATTTAAAAAATTTAAATTGAATCAGGTTGGGCAGACTGGATGGACCATTTGGGTCTTTGTCTGCTGTCATCTACTATGTTACTATATGTTACTATCTTCTTTGGCACAGTTATGAACCTGCCTCGTTTTCTTCTCATAGACTGCTTAAGCCAGACTTGTCCAAGTTCAGTCCTCAAGAGTTGCAAATGGGCCAGAGTTTCAAGATATCCCTAATGAATATGCATAAGAGAGATTTCCATATAGTAGAGACATTCCTCCTGATATCTAGCCAGCATCAGGCTACTCAGCGACTGCCCAACACTAGTGGTTAGACTGGATTTTCAGTGCCAGGCCACATTCAGTGACTGGCAATGAATATTCAAATTTCATTTTTGACCATGGCAACTTAACCAGTTAAGCTGCTATTCATTGCTAACCAGTTAAGTGCTTAATGGTTAAAGACAGGCCTGCTATTTATGTGGCTTTTTTAAACCACTAAACATAGCCAATTTGGTGCTGAATATCTGTGCTGGATCTAGAATGATAACATCACAGCCGTTTAAGAGCTGCCAGTTCAGTGTGGCCCTTTCATCAAGGGACTGTTCAGTGCTGCGCTTTCATCACGGGACTTTTAAACTTGGCCCGAGGCTCCAGCATGTGACATGTAGTGGGGGGTTGATTCACCACCCCCCACCCACCCATCAGCACTCCACCTCGATCCGGCAATACCCCCCCACACACACACCCACCCCGATCCAGCACTTCACCTCAATCCAACATGAAGGGCAGCACTGAACAGTCCCATGATGAAAAGGTGGCGCTGAATGGTCCCATTCCCATCCGTGCCTAACTGGCTATGTCACGTGATATAGCTGATTAACGGCTAGCCACTAACTACATACTATGCCACTATCCAATTAGCTCCCTCTGAATATCCACGGTTAGGTGCTAGTTTTGAATATTAGCCAGAGAGGACACGTTATACCCTAACTCCAGTAACAGAATCCACATCAACATTCGTATCTGAAGTGCTGCTGGAAAAGGCATGGTTTAGTATCTGAAACTAATATGCATCTCAAAAGGGAAGCTGTTTTCAGTGACACATGGCACTAGAATTTATGACTTTTATCATATGAGTTCACATGCAGAAATTCTTTGGGGTATGGCTGACCCAACTTTTTAATGCCAGTATTCTAATTTGTCTTACAGAGGTACATAACTTGACTAGTGACCACATAGAAGGAGGTGCTAAGACATGAATAATTCTAAAAGTTAAGCACAAGAGTGTTTATAGAATGAAAATACACTATTATAGACATTTCTGATTACTTTAATGACCAATATTTTGCATTCTAGTTCCAGGCACGTCAGCTATAGACTCCTGGTCATTAACAACTTGTATTGTTGTGGCTATGAAAGCAAGTATGGTATGGTATGGGATTGGAGTCGGACATCCAACAGCTTCCGCTTTAGAAGACACAGTTTTGTCAGTTGAAATGCTGGACATTTGTTTAGAAAAGATGTCAACCTCTGAACGTCATGCTATGATGGGAGTGCTGATGTGCCTTGTTTGAAAATTTTTAGACACAATCCCCATTCAAAGTGATTTAAGTGGACAGGAGAGGCTCTTGCCCACTTAGATCACCTTGTGTTGCCTAAGCCCTGATTATTCAGTGCCCTCAGTATAGACCCCAAAGTGACAGACTGAATTAAGAACTGGTGGAGTGAAAGGTGAGCTAATGTGTGTGTGGGGAGGCAACGGAGGATAGTAGTCGATGGAGATCGCTCTGAGGAAAGGGATGTTGCCAGTGGTATGCCTCAAGGTTCAGTTCTTGGGCCTGTTCTGATTAACATTTTTTGTAAGTGATGTTGCTAAAGGGCTGTAAGGTAAGATTTGCCTCTTTGTGGGTGTTACCAAAATGTGCAATATAGTAGACATCCCTGATAGCATGAAGAATGGTCCAAAATTTGGCAGCTAAAATTTAATGCTAAGAAATGCAAGGTCATGCATTTAGGCTGCAAAAAAACAAGAGAATAGTACAGTTTAGGGGAGTGAAGAACTTTTGTGTTTTAAAAATGAGCAGGACTGAGCGGGACTTGGGTGTGATAGTATGTGATGATCTTAATGTGGCCAAACAAGTAGAAAAGGCGACAGTGAAAACTAGAAGAATGTTTGGGCGCATAGGGAGAGGAATAGCCATTAGGAAAAAGGAGGTATAGTATTCAATATTCAGTGGCATAGTAAGGGGGGGCAGTCTGCCGCGGGCGTGGTCTTGGTAGGGTTGCCGGCACCCGTTCTCCTCTCCACCCCCCCTGCATTTTTCCGCCCCCCTCCTGCATGCGTGCGCCCCTTTCCTTCCCTCAGACCTTTTTAATTTTCCCTGCATGAGCAGCATTATGAACTTGCTGCCCATATCATTGTTGCTTCTCTCTGATGTCACTTCCGGGCCCTGTGCCTAGGAAGTGACGTCGGAGGGATAGCTGACATGATGTTGGCGACAAGTTTGCAATGTTGCTCCTGCCTGGAAAATTAAAAAGGGAAGGGGGTGTGCGCACGGAAGGGGGGATTGTAAAGGAGCGGGGGAGGGGGGGTTGGCAGAGAAGAGGTTGGGAGAAGGGTGCCACACCGCCCCGGTTGCTACTTGCCCTTGCTACGCTACTGGAGTTATTAATACCCCTATATAAGACTCTGGTGAGGCCTCATTTTTCTGGAGACCACACTTTCAAAAAGGATGGAATTGGTCCAGAAGAAGGCTACTAAAATGGTCAGTGGTCTTCAGCATAAGGCGTACGGAGACAGACTTAAAGATCTCAATATGTATACTTTGGAGGAAAGGTGGGAGAGGGGAATGTCAGCCTAGCATTGCTAGCAATCAGCATTTTCGGTTAGCCTAATCAATGTCAGCAAAGGCCTATGGAAGATCATATCATTCATGTCTGACCTTAGGGAATGTCATTGCAACAACTTTAATTCAATCAGTGCTTAGAGGATCTGGCAGTAAAAAGGTGCTAAAGACAGCTAAGAGGTGTTAAGAAGATGTGTTAATGTCTGATGCTTAAGATGGACAGCTTAAGAGGTACAATGGGTCCAGGTGCATAGATAACTAAGATTAATCAGAAACTATTGTCAGAAGCATACTGGAAAGTACATTGGACTCCAGTCTATTCTTCTACAGCCTAGCACTCCTCATTCACCTTCCTAATCAGTGAAACTAACCATTGTTTCAGTTTACTAAGGATGGGGATATTTAACTTCAATAGATTCTATATGTTATAAAAAGCCCCCTCTCAACATCAACCCCCCTTCTTGCTCTACCTGGAAATCACACTTCTCTGTCTCATTATCACCCCTTTTTCGTGTCTTTCTTTCCCTTGGATTCTTTTCTTTGTCTGTCCTCTCTCATTCACAGGAGCACAGAAGCAGTCTCTGTATTCACTCTGTATTTGTAAAATTTAGGGCAGGATTCACTAAACCTCCAAACAGTGCACGATCCGTTTCCTATTGCATGCCAGCCGACTGATTCAGTAAAGGCCTGCATGCAAATGGGGACGATCGTTAGCACGCCCCCTACACACGGCCAGAGCGATCCCCACTCATGCGCACACCCTGACAGTAGTGACAAGAGAAGCAGCCTCCTGTCAGGGCTCAGCCCAGCACAGATCTCTCTTACCTGATCTCGGACTCTCCTGCTCTCTGCCGTCATTCCCTGCAGTGCAAGCCCATGGTTTTAAAGCAGGCCTGCACTGCGGAGAAGGTGGCAGAGAGCAGGAGAGTCCGGCAAGCAGGCAAGAGAGATCGGACACCGCAGCCTGCTCTCTGTTGCCCTGAAGCTATGTTCCGAATCTGCCTGCCCCGACTCTCCTGCCCTTCCCGAAGGGAGCCTGTGGTTTTAACCCGCTGATTAAAGTGGGTTAAAACCACAGGATCCCTGCCCGACAAAAAAGTTTAAAAAAGAAAAAGTTTTTTAAAAAGTCGTGATGCCCCCACACGCTGATCTTGTCTGGCCGGGCCCGGCCCAACCCAGCTACCTCCCTGTTTCTAAATTAAAAGTCATGCCGCCACCCACCTACCCATAAACAAACTGCAGGAGGGATGCAAACTCCCACCTGCCACCCTCTGGACACCCCCTACCCATTCCAAGCCCCCTTGCCACCCCCCTCCCCGTACCTTTAACGGAGCAGGAGGGATGCTCAACCCCTCCTGCTCCAATGACTTAAGCAACGACTCTGAGGCTTTAGGCCCTGCCCCGTTGCATCATGTGATGCACGGAGAGGAGCATAAGGCCCTGATTGGCTCAGGCTCCCACCTTAGGAGGGGCCTGGGGCGCCTGAGCCAATCATGGACTTCCTTAGGGCTGAGCCTTAGGAAGTCCCTGATTGGCTATTGCTTTGACCAATCAGGGACTTCCTTAGGCTCAGCCCGGCCCGGCGCACTTGAAATGGGTAAATCAAAATTCCTGCCAAAGTTGGAATGGGAGCGCAATTAGCATGGACAGCCCTACCATGCTGAAAATAGCATGCCTGATGATGTCCAAGCAGATAACTCTGAAAGAGAGGATTATGAGAAGATTCTAGTTGAGTGGTAGGTAAGTAGAGAAGAAAGTGTGATTTAAAAAATCCTGGGAGTCTTGTGTTATGTATTATATGTACTAGCATTAGTATCTTGACTCTGATTGTTACTGATACAGGAAGCTTGTGCTCACTATGGAGTGATCATATTTCTTGGTGTGGGTAATCAGTTTGTTGATCGTATTTTGTATTAATTGTAGACATCTGATCTATTTAGCCCAAGGGTGCCCAAATGGTCGATCGCGATCAACCAGTAGATCGCAAAGGCAATGCAAGTCGATCACGTTGCCTTTGTAATCTTTTTCTTCCTGCTTCCCCGAGCTAGGCCAGGTGCCTACAACACCGGACCCATAAGACTTCACCACTGACGTCAATTCTGACATCGGAGAGGAAATTCTGGGCCATCTAACTGCTGCCTGGCTGGCCTGGAACTTCCTCTCCAACTTTAGAATTGATGTCGGAGGCGAAGGCTTGTGTGCCTGGCTCTTGTACGTGCCAGGCCTGGCTCGGGGAAGCAGGGAGAAATTGGTGTGGTGGCTTGGAGGGGAGGGGGGGGGGTTTAGGGAAAGAATCAGGGAAATGGAGAAATCGGTGTGATTGCTTGGGGGGCAGGGGGAGAGAGAAAGAGAGACAGAAAGAAAAGAGGAGGGGGCAGAAAGAAAGAAGTATTGGATTTACAGAAGAAGAAAGTGCAACCAGAGACTCATGAAATCACCAGACAGCAAAGGTAGGAAAAATGATTTTATTTTCCATTGAGTGATCAAAATGTGTCCATTTTGAGAATTTATATCTGCTGTCTATATTTTGCACTATGGCCCCCTTTTACTAAACCACAATAGTGGTTTTTAGCACAGGGAGCTGCGAGGAGCATTCAGCGTAGCTCCCTGCGCTAAAAATGCTATCACGGTTTAGTAAAAGGGAGGGGCTATATTTGTCTATTTTTGTATAATTGTTACTGAGGTGACATTGCATATTTTAAAGTCATCTGCCTTGACCTCTGAACACCCCCCCTCCCCCGAATACAAAAGATAATTACCGTATTTGCCGGCGTATAAGACGACTTTTCAGTACCTTAAAATCCTCCCCAAAGTCGGGGGTCGTCTTATACGCCGGGTACTAGTTTACATGCCCTTACTTTACATGTCCTAACACACAGTTCTTCAACCGCCGGTCCGCAGAAAATTTCTGCCGGTCTGCGCAGGACCGGCGAGATCAAGTCGGCAGTTAAATTTCCTGCCAACTGCGGTTCCTGTTGATTAATGTTCCTCCCAGCCTCAGGCGATCAAGATAGGCTGCCAACGTCGGGGCCTTCCCTCTCTTGAGTCTCGCCTGTTCGGAAACAGGAAGTTGAAACAAGTTGCTGAAGAGGGCTGCGGGGAAGTTGCGATTAGACCGGAGAGAGCTGCAGATTCAGGTGCAGGTGGAGGGAGATGGTCAGCGTGTGCGAACAAGATCCTGGGGAGCCTTCACAGTGGCTGTCTCCCCTCCCACCAGCTCTCCAACTTTGCCAGGGCAGTGATTTTATCGGCAACTTCCTGCAGGCAAGTACGGAGAGCTGCTGGAAGGGGAGGGAAGCCACTGTAGGAGGCAGGGAAGGTGCTGGAAAAGGGAGATCTGTTACTGGACTTGAAGGGAGTTAGAAGGAGAGGTGTGCGGAAGAAGGGGTAGTCTTATACGGCGAGTATATAACAAACTCTATATTTTAACTGTAAAAGTTGGGGGGTCGTCTTATACGCCCAGTCGTCTTATTACGCCGGCAAATACGGTAACATTTTTCTCTGCATACAGTGTCTTTGTGTTTGTTAAAATTTTATTGTTGGTAGATCATTTTGACTTGGTCATTTTAAAAGTAGCTCCCAAGCCAAAAAAGTGTGGGCACCCCTGATTTAGCCTATAGACCATAGAACAGGGTATTGCAGTATTCCAGATGAATTAAGACCAATTCATTGACTAGGATCCTCAAAGCAGATTAATTTGAGTTTAAAAACCATTTTTGTATCACTGAACTAATGTGACAGTTAAAAGACAGCTTAGAATTCAATGTGACACCTAGGATCTTAAGTTTCATGACTAGGGGAGCTGGGTATTATTGATAGCAAAAGCACAGGAAAGTTGTATTGGTTCCTTATTATTGGAAATGATCATCACCTTTGATTTGTCTGTTGATCAGGATGATCTTTGAGGAAACTTGGGAATATTAGAGCCAGAGAACAAGGAGCCCCGCTAGTGTGATATTTGGAACTGATTGGTGGATGGGAAACTCTTCTGATGAAGTCTCCAGTCTTGAGAGAGCAGTTGCTATCAGTATTAATGACATTGTTTTGCACTGGAGAATTATCATAAGACTCGGACTAATCAGAAGGCTTTACAGCTTCAAGGTGAGTATCTTCTTAATGATGCTGAGCAGAAGACTAAATCTATACAAGCTGGGCATGCAGAAACCAAACATAACATCAGTATTCCTTGTAGACCAGACACTGGAGAATTACCCACATCGACTGATCTTGAGGTTTCTGAATTGTCCTCCGGCAGCTAATATTTCTCTGTCAGACAAGATATTGATGAGTCATGGATAATCTTGTCTTTTCCCTTTCCCCTCGTGGTTAAAGCTTTTTATATTCTAGTTAGTAAAAGAGAGGAACAGGGAGCTCTGGTAGGATATGTGATTTGAACTTGGACAGTCTCTGAAGAAACCATTAGAAGCTGAAGTGGCAGCTAGAAACCTGTTAGACCTGTATGATTTGCAAAATGATTGGGAGAAGAAATTGAAATCATTCTTTAGCTGTAAGAATGATTTGTTTTTTGGGTAAGAATCAACAAACAAGAATAGAGGTCCAGAATAATGTTGGTGTGTAATTTTATTGATCAAATCACAAAATTTTGTGTGGTGGCTCGACATGCACATGTTTCGGCCTCTACGGCCTGTCTCAGGAGCCTTTACATATCAAAACGTGGTTATTTGTAGATATGAACAGATCACAATACAAACCTGAATGTTTAAAACGCGCTGCTTACACCAAAAAGTTTTGATTTATAAAGGTTTCTGAGGCAGGCCGTAGAGGATTCTGTGATTTGATGAATAAATTACACACCAACATATCTGGACCTCTACTGTTTGTTGATTCTTCATTTGCTTGTGGAGGTTTTTCACCTGGTTTCTGCTTTGTTTTGGGTAAGCACATCTGGGTGTTTTCTGGAGGAAGCATGACAAGCCAGTGCCTCAAAATGTTCCAGGATGTGTACAGTTCAGCGAGTTACTTACCTGTTACAGGAGGTTCCTCCGTGAACAGCAGGATAAGTCAGCCACACTTTTGGTGACGTCATCTACGTTCCCAATTCGGAAATGCTCTCTCCCAGAGCTCAGGTGAGGCTTTGAGAGCCTCATCTGAGCATGTGCAGGTAGCCGCTATAATATACCTGTGCTGTCCTCACTAATCCAGTGATTCCCCCTAGCTTGAATCTTATTGCAGTGTCACCCATAGGGGAGGAGGAAGGTCAGTGTGGCTGACTATCCTGCTGTCCATGGAGAACTCCCATTACAGGTAAGTAACTTCGCTTTCTCCATGGACAAGCAGTATAAGTCAGCCCCACTTTTGGTGACTCTCCAGCTGTGGGATGCAGAGGGTGCAAGAGGACGGGGGTCCCCGTCGGGGATGGTCCCCTCTGCGTACACGCTACCTCGCCTGCGGTAGGGTGAGGCTGCATAAATGTCAGGTGAGGGACAGAGACAAAGCCCCAGTTACTGAGACCAGTCAGAGGTTATGCGTTGTAAACAATAGGAAACTTTATGTTGCTCCTTAGAACTGGACCAACACTCCCTTTCTTTCTTTCTTTTTTTTTTTTTTTCTTTTAATCTACCAACTGGTAGAGTATGTATCTCAATAACAGATAGCGATTTATAACAAATATATATCACCAATGTGGTGTTTGAGTAACAGCTTTTTTTTTTTTTTGGATTGTGCAAATTGTGCCAACATGGCAGAATATAAGCTGTCTAATAATCTCTGCTGTCTGATTCAGACAGATCAGATAGTCCTGTTCAGCTAGTCCTGTTCAGCTAGTCCAGGTATTGGTGTCTTTTGCTGAGTCCGTTTTGGTCACCATTCGTAGTATGTTGAGACCAAAGTCATTGGAGGTCTGTTTTCGGGCGATCCAGGCAATAGTGTCTGGTGAAGGTGTATGGGGTAGATCATGTGGCTGCTCTGCAATGTCCTGAAGTGGCGTGTTGCTGAGGTTTGCCAATTGTTGCGGCCATGGCTCTTAGTTTGGTGTGCTGTGGTCTTTCCCTCGAGGGACAGTGCAGTTTGAGATTCTAGTTGGATATAGTGCATTTCCCACTGGTGTTCCTGGCTTGTTGGGGTCAAAGGAGACGAATTAGTTGTACTGCCTTTCGCCAGGGTTGCATTCGTTGAATGTAATAGGCGAAGTGCATCGGGTGCAGTCCCAAGGTGTATAGGAGTTGTTCCATGCTGTTGATATGTTGGTCCGGGCAAAAGGAGAGGAAGCACTATCGATTGGTTTACATGGAAAGGTGAGACTACCATTAGGTAGGAACTTTGGGTGAGTTCTCAGCACTGCGTGCTCATGAAGGAACTGTGTGTCTGGTGGGTATGTCACCAGGGCTTGTAGCTCGCTGATGCACCTTGCTGATGTGATGGCAATGAGCAAGACTACTTTCCAGGTGATGAATTTGATTGGCACATCCTCCAATGGCTCGAAGGGGTGCGCTGTTACCCTGCGGAGGATGATGCCCAGGTCCCACGCTGGCGGTGGGTGGGGGGGTGCAGGTTTATAAGCCCTTTCATGAATTTGGACACTAGTGGGTGTGTGGCTAGGGTCCTGTCCTCGATGCAGTTGTTGAATGCTAATATAGTGCTCAAGTGGACCCTTATGGGGGATGTTTTCAGGCCTGCTGTGGATAAGTATTGGAGAACTGTTGGGACCTGGCATGTGAGTGGATCTTCTCCTTTCGAGACACACCTTTTCCACTTGAGCCTGTATGATTTCCTAGTTGCCGGGCGTCTGGCTGCTAGCAGTACCTCAGTCACCCCGGTTAACATGTGGAAAAGGTCCAGGATTAGCTTTTCAACATCCATGCTGTCAGTGTTAGTGCTTTCAATCTGGGATGCAGAGTTTGTCCCTGGTCCTGGGTGATGAGGTCCAGTCGCAGCGGTAGACTGATTGGCGGCTGTGCCGACATCTGGTATAGGCAGGGGAACCACACCTGTCTCGGCCAGTAGGGTGCAATGAAGATCACTGTGGCTGCCTCCTGCCTGATCTTCTGTAGATGAGTGGATGAGTGGTATGGGGGGGAAAAGCGTATGGAGAAAGCGTCCCTGGTTTGACTGTATTGTGTCGGTCTTTTGGAGCAGAATTGAGGGCACTTCTTGTTGTCCTCTGCGGCGAGGAGGTCCCTTGTTGGGAGGCCCCATTTGTGGAAGAGATCCTGGGCTACCTCCGGATGGAAGGACCATTCATGGGGGTCCAGCTTTCTGCTGAGGCTGTCCGCCAGGGCGTTGTTCAGGCTCGGGAGGTAGGTGGCATGGATGAGAGTATTCGTTGATAAAGCAAATGTCCAGATTTTTTGGGGCTTCCCTGCAGAGGGTGAGTGAGCCCATGCCTCCCTGTTTGTTGATATAGAACATTGCCACCTGATTGTCTGTCTGGATCAGTAAGGTCTTGTTGGAGATCCAGGGAGCTAAGGCTTGTAGGGCATTCCCAATTGCCCTGAGTTCTAGCGGGTTGATATGTTGTTTGGCCTCGGAAGGTGACCAGGGCCCTTGGTTCTCAGATGGAGGAGGTGGGCTTCCCACCCCGGTTTTGAGGCATCTGTGCTGAGTGTCAGTTGGTGTTGTGGCTGCTGGAAAAGCTTGCCCATGTACAAATTCTGTTGTTGTGTCCACCACTTGAGGTTGTTGCAGATTTTCTGATCCATTGGGGACTCTGTGAGACAGAGGCAGTGGCGTACCAAGGGGGGGGCGGGAGGGGCGGTCCGCCCCGGGTGCCAGCCCTGAAGGGGTGCTCCCGGCCTTGCCGTTCAGTCCCCCCACACCACCGAAGGACCGCTCGCCCAACTGACCTTCCTGCACCACCTGTGAAGCAGCAAGCAGCAGGATCGCGAGGTCAGCTATCCCTGAGCTGCTTGGGCGCTGCTTCCTGCGCCGCGGTCCCGCCCCTCCTCTGACATCAGAGGAGGGGCGGGAACGCGGCGCAGGAAGCAGCGCCTAATCAGCGCAGGGATAGCTGACGTCGCGATCCTGCTGCGGATGCTTCATAGGTGGTGCAGGAAGGTCAGTGGGGCGAGCGTTCCTTCGGGGGTGGTGGTGGTGGTGGGGACTGAACGGCAAGGCCGGGAGCATAGGTAGTGCTGCTTCATAGGTGGTGCGGGGAGGCCAGGGGGGCGAGCGGTCCTTGGGGTGGGGCGGGTGGGCAGGCAGGCAGGCATTCAAGGGGGAGGGGGGGTGACAGGCAGGCAGGCCTTCAAGGGGGGGGACAGGCCTTCGGGGGGGGGTGCAGACCTTCAAGGGGGAGGGACAGGCCTTCAAGGGAGGGACAGGCAGGCCTTCAAGGGGGGGACAGGTCTACAAGGGGGGGACAGATCTACAAGGGGGTGGGCAGGCCTACAAGGGGGTAGTGGGACAGGCCTTCAGGGGGGGTGCAGGCCTTCAAGGGGGGGACAGGCCTTCAAGGGGGGACAGGCAGGCAGGCCTTCAAGGGGGGGACAGGCCTACAAGGGGGGGACAGGCCTACAAGGGGGGGACAGGCCTTCAAGGCGGGGGGGACAGGCCTCTTCAAGGGGGGGGACAGGCCTTCAGGGGGGGTGCAGACCTTCAAGGGGGGCACAAGCCTTCAAGGGGGGGGACAGGCAGGCAGGTCTTCAAGGTGGGGGGGACAGGCCTACAAGGGGGAGGGACAGGCCTTCAAGGGGGGGACAGGCCTACAAGGGGATGGGACAGGCCTTCAAGGGGGGGTGCAAGCCTTCAAGGGGGGACAGGCAGACCTTTAAGGGGGGACAGGCCTTTGGGGGGACCCTGGTTTAGAAGTACACAGAGGGAAGGGGGTGTTCAAAGAGACGTGCATATGCCAAACTTTTGGGGGGGATGAAGAAATAATGGGTCTGAAAATAGAGGAGAGGGAGAGAAATGATGGGACCATGGGATTTAGGGAGGGAAGGAACTGAAAGGGAGAGAAATTGGACACAAGGGATGGTGTGGAGGAGGGATAGAGATACTGGATAGGAGGGTAATTGGGAAAAGAAAGGGAGAGATGGTGGACTCTGGGGTGGTGGGGAAGAAGGGAGAGATGACTTCCTGGGGAGGGAAGGGAAATGGAAAGGGAGGACAGAGTTGGCAGATGGATGGTTAGCACGCAGAAAGAAGAAAGAAGGAGACCCTGGCAAGCAAGTTATAAGAAGAAAACCAGAGCCTTGGACCAACAAGATTTGAAATATAACCAGACAACAAAAGGTAGAAAAATTAATTTTATTTTCTGTTTTGTGATTATAATATGTCAGATTTGAAATGTGTATCCTGACAGAGCTGGTGTTGGACTGCAAACGTGAGCTAGGATTTAACAGAGAGAGGAAAAGTCCTTTTTGTTTCTTTATTTTATTTACACCACAGTGCCAGTGTGGTTAGGAGAAGCCAAAGGGGGTGAAAAAGCTATAAAACCCACCAGGAGTTTTGAAAAAATCACCCCAACTGGGCAAGAAAATCGAATTGAAAAACCAATTCAATAGGCTGAATCGAATCGAAATTTTTTTTCCTGAATCTAGGCAGCATTAGTTTGCGCTACTGTCTTTAGACTTTAGGACCTGGGATTGGGGAGAGATGGCATCCTCAGTACTTTATAATGCAAGTGAAACGAGGATTTGGTCAGACTTTTGAAGGGTCTGCAGAAAAAAAATATTGTATGGGCCGGGGACATGAAACAGCAGGAAATGGGAACTTTTCTTCCTTCTATTTTTGTGAATGGAAAGGCTGAGGATGTCAGAGAGTTCAGTTAAAATATGTGCTTTATAAGAAAATATAATAATGTGTTTTATAAAGTTTATAGCATTGCTGGCCTACCCTAGTGAGGTGTTTCTAGTGGTGGTGGTTGGCAGCGTGTCCAATGTGTTGAGAGGAAGAGGTGGTCTGGGAAATTCTACTGAGCAAACTTCGGGCCCATTTCCACCCCCCAGTTTAGTCCACTCCACTCAACTGGTTCACACACTGAGTGGGTCTTTGGGTGTTGTGTTGGGATCTCTTCCAGTGGTTTATCAGTATCTCCTTCTGGTCCAAGGAAGGAAACTTTGTTATCCTTAGCATTGACCTACAGAATATGTTTGTAACAGCGCTGCTTGTGTGGCATTAGGCTATGTAGTGATCGAAAGAAAAAAACAGACCTTTGCACATTTTTTGCACTATATGGTGGGTGTATGAGGAGATTCACATTTCCTGCACAGCTAAGTCCATGTGAAGTTACCTTGTGCTGTATTTGACATCTAGCAAGGTCTCTGTTTGAAAGGAAAGATCTAAACTTAAAATGAAGTGGCCAGAAGTTATGGTAAAAGCAGATAGTGTAGCTGGTTTTAAGAAAGATTTGGACAAATTCCTGGAGGAAAAGTCCATAATCTGTTATTAAGACATGGGGGAAGTGTCTGCTTGCCCTGGATCGGTAGCATGGAATGTTGCTACTCTTTGGGTTTTGACCAGGTATTAGTATCCTGGATTGGCTACCATGAGAATGGGCTACTGGGCATGATGGACCATTGGTCTGATCCAGTTAGGCTATTCTTATGTTATTTTCTCATCTGTAGGGGCCTTTGTTTTCACTTCTTATTTTAATGTATTTTTTTTTCTGGGAACTTATCAGTGTTTTTTATAATGGGAACAAAAATGGAAGAGAATTAATGTGTATGGGATGAGGGGGTAACTAATTTCTTCAGTTAAATAATTCAATCCACTTCAAACAGACATAGGAGAACTCATGCACCATTCACACACCCTCCAACCAAAAACGTCAAAAGAAAAAAACTGTTCGACAACCTCCTAGCCATTCGAGCTGGAACACTCGACCCCCAACCCTACAACCAATTGACATCGACCACATACTGCAAAACCTTCAAAAAGAAATAAAAACCCTTCTATTCAAAAAACACATAAAACCGAACTAACACAATCAGAACTGACCCAAGCATCACCTGCAACTACTCCATATGTACTTCTGATGTCATGACAATTCAGACATAATTTATGTTATGTTATGTTTGGAATATAAGAAAATTTTCACTGCCTGTTTCTATTCTGACCATTTATTCCGTTTCATGGTCATTACAAAAAATATTTTTTTACATGGGGGGGGGGTGTCAAAAAATGATGGGCCCCGGGTGCCACATACCCTAGGTACGCCACTGGACAGAGGCTGTGTGTGTTGGTTCCAATTCTTTCTTTTTTTTTTTTTAATTGAAAAGCTTTTATTGAAAAACACTCCAAACAGTACAGAACAATTGCACATGAAAGGCAAAAACAAAAATACATAGAGCTGAATACCACACTCCAAAACAGCACATAGAATTAAAATCAACAGCATAAATATGTGCAAGTCCTTCAAGCTAATAAAACAATCTAGAACAGTGTTCTTCAACCTTTTTACACCTGTGGACCGGCGGAAAATAAAATAATTATTTCGTGGACCGGCAAACTACTAAGACTGAAATTTTTTTTTTAAAACCCATCGCCGCCCTGTCCCCGCGAGCTCGGTCCCACAAACCATCTGATCCCATCCGCACAAGCCTCAAATAGTTATGATTTTATATTGTACATATTTTATTAAAGTATAAAAAGAAACAATATTCTATACAATTGTCATTTTTATAAATACAAATAATACAGAGCAAGGATCAACAAACCCCCTGTCTCCCCTCCCCTTCACATATATCCCCTCTACTATCAAGAAAACTGAATAAGCCAAATTTCTCTAATCTTTCGCTGTATGGCAGCTCCTCCAACACCTTAACCATCTTAGTCGCTCTTCTCTGGACCCTTTCGAGTAGTAGTACCGTGTCCTCCTTCATGTACGGTGACCAGTGCTGGACGCAGTACTCCAGGTGAGGGCGTACAGCGTCATGATAACCTTCTCTGTCTCTTCAGTCCAGCATCTGTCCCTTCCATTCACTGTCTGTCTTTCCCTGCCATTTTCTCTTCCCCCCCCCCCCAATTTGGTCTGGCATACATCATCTTTCTTCTGTTTCCCTCATGGTCTGGCATCTCTGTCCTTCCCTTCCCCCTGTGGTTTTTAGCATCTCTCTCTTCTCATTTCCTCCACTCAGATCTGATATTGTTCTCTGTTCTCTCTTCCCTTTTCTTCTCTGGTCTTCCTTCTCTATTTTCTGCCTCCATCTAAATTAAATTATTTTTTACTATTTAGTCCCGTTTCTCTCTTTTCACTGTGTCTACCCACAGCTTGTCACCCCTTTCACTCACCCCTCCATTATCTTACTATTTTCTTCCCCCTTTATTTAGCTCCTCCTTCCATCCAGTATGTGTTCTTTCCCCACTTCCAATTCAACATCTGCTCTCCCCTCTCAACTGACATCCATCTGCCTTCTGCTCTCTCTCCCTTCTTCTCACTTCCATCATCTGTCTCCTTCTCTCTCTCATCTCCTCCATTCCATCATCTGCCCCTTCTCTCTCTTCCCCCCCAACTTCCATCATCTGCCCCCCTTCCCCTCACCTTTGCGGGTCACTTTCTTTCCCCTGAGGGTGGTTCATGTCAGAGGGGAAGCTTTGGCCGAGCAGAACCGCTTGCAAGGAACAGTGGAACTTACTTGATGTCATGCTGGGGCCCGTTGCCGTTTGAAGAAAAAAAAAAAAAAAGGGACCTCCAAAGGTGAGAGGAAGGGAAACCTCCAGGACAGCTGCTCTTTGCCCTCCTTCAGCAGCCCAAGAGTCTTTAGGCAAGCGGCAGCTCTGTATGCTTTTAACTTCGGCACAGAGCTGCCTCTAAGCAGTAGTTTAGCGCGGTTTCATGAGGCAGCCTCGGGGCCTTTGCGAAGCGGGCCGGCCTAGCAAAGGCCCGAGGCTGCCTCATGAAACCGCGCTAAACTACTGCTTAGAGGCAGCTCTGTACCGAAGTTAAAAGCATACAGAGCTGCCGCTGCTGGTCGGGAGGTGCGAAGACAAGGCAGGATAGCATACGCTGCAGGAGTCCCGGCGAAGGCAGAAGTCCTGGCACAGCGACGGCAACAGGAAGTTGCAAGTTAGCTGACGTCGGCACTTTTCGTTGCGGCGGGGACCCGAGTCCTTTGCGGACCGGCAAGATTTTTTTGCGGACCGGCACCGGTCCGCGGACCGGCGGTTTGAAGAACTGTGATCTAGAATACCCACCAATATCCCCCCTCCCACCCCCAGGGACAAAGCACAATACCCACAGCTCTCTATATGGTTGAGAGATAATCAATTCCAAACATATACCAAAGATTGAAAAGGAATATGGTTATGAGATCCCCCCCAGCATCGCCCATCTATTCCAACCCCCAGATCAACTCACCGCCCCTGACCACCCCTACCACAGATCCCCACAGAAGCCCGGAATTTGCGCCACACATGAGCATAACCATGTAGTTTACCATGCTGCAAGGCCGTTAAATGATAAAGATTCTGCCAATTAAGCAAACGTTGCTCCACCAGGGCCCATGTGGGAGAGAGCGCCTGATTCCACAGAGAGGCAATGGCCAATCGAGCAGCAGCGAATGTCAACTTACAGAACAAAGAGTCACCCCCCAGCCAGATCCAATTGATGCCAGAACAACAAGGCGTGTCGCCAATCGGCCGGTATCTGGACATCTAAGATCCGGGACACCCGATCAAAGACCTCAGTCTAGAATCCACACACCTGCCCACACTGCCACCACATATGAAAATAGGTACCCACTTCCCCACAGTCCCTCCAACACTGATCACTCGCACCTCCCCGCCAACGAGCCACAACCTGAGGGGTATAGTACCACTGAAAGAGAACCTTGTAACCATTCTCAATCAGCAAAGCAGAAATCCCCGCCGAGGAGATCTCCGACCATATGTCACCCCAAGTATCCCAGGGAATACCCGTACCACAATCATTTTCCCAGGCCCTCATGTAGGGAAGGGAGGCCCCCCTACCGTTAAGGCACCTATATATTGCAGAGAGAGCTCCCCTCCGAAGCACCGGGCCCAATAGCAGCTCAAAGGGCATCTTCCCACCCCTCAAGTCTCCTAAGAGTCCTGAGGTCCTAATATAATGTAAAACCTGTAGGTAGGGGAACAGATCTCTTATCCCGAACCCAAACTTACCCCTGAGTTCAGTAAAGGGTCTAACACCTCCCTGGACCGGGGTCCCACAACTGTCCCACACACACCAAACCCCGGGACTCCCAGTCTGCAAACTGAGAGAGAATAAAGCATGGAGGCTCTGGTCCCTGTAAGTCCTGACATTAGCAAGCCAGGTGAAGTGGGATACATCCCGGAAAGTCCTGACATTGGCCAGGTGAAGGGGGATGGGATAAGGACAAAGATCACTTTACTCTTTACAGAAAAAACTGCCCTCAACCCCTGCAACTGACATCTACCTTATCTATCTCTGCAGATGATAGAAACAGTAGATTAACTATGGAAAGATATTTCACCATTAACTGAAGAGCATGCAAAGATGGAGAAATACGCTGTTTTATGAGTTCAATTAGCTACTAAAACTAGAGAAAAAGCAACAGGTCCTGAGGCTGTGGGCTAGCTGTGGTTTTACACCAAGGCCCACCCAGCCAGATACCATAAAGAGATAAACAGACCGTGGTCAGTAAGACAGAATTCTCAGAAGAAAGAATTCATAAGAAATATCATCTAATAGAAAGTATCAGGGATGTTTAAAGTTGGGAGGGGGGCTTGTGCTCGGAAATACTAATATGGTGGGGAAACAGGCATTTCGGGGAAAAGGTAGGCTTTACGGAAAACAGAGTAGACATATAACATGACGTAGGTGAAAATAGCCAATAAATGAATGTAGTTAGGCAGTAATGCATAAGTAAATAACCAATAAGGATGTATCATGTGATGTAAACCAACGTGGTGTTGGCCACTAAGAAATGTATAAAAACCAGGCCTTTAGAAGGGAGAGGTCAGAACAGACATCAGAGGACCTCTAGGCCTAGAGGTCACCTTCTGAGCCACCTTCTGTTACGCTATATACTAAATGATTTATTCCTGTAAGCTGTTATTGATTAACTAAATAAATATATACTTATTGAAACCAGTATATAGTGTTCGAGGTCTCATTACCGAGGTAGGCCTGGACAGCGGCCTACATCAAAACACTCCCCCAATCCCCTCCCGGAGGAAAGTCAGGGTTGTGTCTCAGCGGGGTGTACCAGGAATGTCGCCTATTCCCCAATAAGCAAGCTCGGGTCTGATTCCATACCCTCAAAGAAGTCACTACTGAGGATACCCCCCCCACCAGTCGCGCCCTACCGGGTACCCATGGCCTATGTAACAAAGGCGCCCCATCACTTAAATTTTGCTCAATTTCCACCCATAGTTTCGGCGTCTGCGTCTGCCATTCTAAGAGGGCACGTAGCTGAGCAGCCTGATAATATTTCACCACATCTGGGACCCCCAGCCCTCCATCCCCTCTCCCCATACATAGGACCTTCCGACTCACCCTTGGCCTCCTACCAGCCCAAATAAAAGTAAAAATTTGCCTTTGAACTCCCTCTAGCGTTTTCCTACCCACCCAGAGAGGCAATACTTGGAATAAAAACAACAAACGAGGCAAAATCATCATCTTCACAACGGCCACCCGACCCAACCAAGAGAGATACAGATCCTTCCAATTAAGCAAAATCTTGGCGAATACGACGAAAGAGCGGGGGAAAGTTTAAGGTCATATAAATCCACTCCCGGCGGTCCAAAATAAACACCGAGATATCGCAAAGAGCGCTGGACCCACCGAAACGGATATTGAGCTCGGAGATGGGACACCCGGTCCTCAGGCAAGTTAATGTTTGAGGAGCTCCTGATTTACCAACATTGACCCGAAAACCCCGACACCCCACCATAAACATCCAACTCCTCAATATAGCTGGCAGGGAGGTCGCAGGTTCTTCCACCGTAAACAGAATATCATCCGCAAACAAGGCCAGCTTAAAATCCCCTCCCGGCACCATAACCCCCTTAATATCCTGATTCATCCTCACTCGCTGCGCCAGGGGTTCTACCGTCAAAGCAAAAAGGAGCGGAGAAAGCGGGCACCCTGACGTTGTGCCCCTTGCCAGAGAAAAAGTCTCTGAATAACCACCATTCACCTTAATGCAGCTCAAAGGGCCACTGTACAGGACCCGAATCCAGTCCCGCATGCGTGGGCCCAACCCCACCGATTCTAAAACCGAAATAAAAAAGGGCCAGGCTACCCTATCGAACGCCTTCTCAGCATCGATAGATAAAACACACCGTTTCTCTCGCCTCCCCCCCCCTCGCTCCTATCATATAAGTTATAGACCCTACGAGTATTATCACCTACCTGCCTGCCTACCACAAAGCCCGACTGATCTGGATGGATCAGCCGAGGGATCCAACTCATCAATCTATCCGTCAGAATTCGCGTGAAGATCTTAGTATCAACCCCCAGCAAAGATATCGGCCTGATAGGAAGCACATTGGAGGGATCCTTCCCCTCCTTAGCTAACACCGTCACTCCCGCCAAGCGCATAAAGTAAGGGAGGGTACTATTCCCTTGTACGAGTTAAGAAAACGCAATAAAGGAGGTAGTAGCAGAATCTTGAAAGCGTTGTAGTACCGGACAGTAAAACCCGTCCAACCCAGGCGATTTACCAAGCTTCATAGAACGCAACGCGCTACGAGCCTCAAGCAATGTAAGAGGGCGGTCCAGCCGCGCCCCATCAGCCTATGTAATCTGGGGCATCTCTGCTGAAGTTAAGTAAGCGTCCTGGTACCCACGAGGGCCCTGGATCCTTTGGGGTAATAAAGCTGGGAATAATATTCCACAAAACGGGTACGGATAGCATCCTCAGTTTGCAACACTTCCCCAGAAGCCGCTCGGAGCGACAGGATCTGGTTGCGCGTCTGTCGCACCCTAAGACGGTGCGCAACCAGTCTACTAGCTTTATTAGAGAACTCAAAATATCTCTGTTGGAGGAGCTGTAAGTTATGATGTAATCTGTCCAAGTCTAAAGCCTGGAGATCCCTACGGGCCTGAAACAAGCGCTCCCGCAATGTCACATTCCAAGGAGAACGCTTATGCAAACTCTCCAACCTACCAATTTGGGTTAACAGGCCCGCTGCCTCCTCCCGCCGCCTACGCTGTCGGGCCGATGCCAGAGCTATTAATCTGCCCCTAAGGGTAGCCTTTAACCCCTCCCAAACCGCTTCCAAATGAAGCTCCCACTCCACATTTACATCAAGATAGTCTTGTATCCACCCTTCGATTTGTGTTCCCACCTTCTGGGTCATCTAAAAGACTATCATTAAAACGCCAAAATTTCCGTCCCGAGCCTCCACCCACCCCCTGGAATCGTAACCACACAGGTGCATGGTCCGACCACGTAAGTGCACTCAATCCCCGCGGACTCCACCACCTCCGAAGTAGTCCCCGCTCCACAAAAACATAATCAATTCTAGAGTATGAGGATGTATTCCCGAAAAGTAAGTGTAGTCCTTAACCGAAGGATGCAGCCACCTCCAACAGTCTACCACATTCAGACTGGCCAATGCCTCCCGCAACAGTTTACGATCCCTTCGCCTATAATGATCCGCCCTCCCTGAGTTATATCCAAATGAGGTGTCACTGGTAAGATTAAAATCCCCACCAAAAACCAGGGCATCCCCCCTATGAACTTGAGGATCCGAGGGACCAACTCACGAAAGAAGGTCCCCCTGCCCCTCATTAGGGCATAGATATTTACCAGGGAGTATAAGATCCCCTCAATCAAAGCCTCCAACATAATTGTAATCTGCCCTGAGGATCTCGCACCACCCCTACGTACCTCACAACGGATCCCCTTACGAATAAGAATTCCCACCCCACTCCTCTTAGAAGTGCCCACCCAGGAAGCCCAGAAGGCCTGCGGAAACCTGTAATCTCCAGCTAAGGATTCATGGGACTGCAGTAAGTGTGTTTCCTGGACAAAGCAAACATCAGCCCTCAAACGAAGCAATTCCCTATAGAAGGCCCTATCTCTTGTTGGGAGAATTGAGACCCCTAATATTATAAGAGACCAATTTAAACGCCCCCATATTCCCAATAACATAATGACCATGCAAACCTCAACCCAACAAGTGTGTCCCCCCTATCCCCCCCTCTCCTCCCTCGTCCCTCCCCACCCACCACCCCTCCCACAGTGAGAGTCCCTCAGATCTCCCACCAACATATAAAGAAGTGAACCATCTCCATGGCCCCTTACACACATCCCTCACACAAACAACAACTATCAAAAACGATGTGTACAAGATTCCCCCATACACCAACCCACCAATCCCTCAAGCTCCCATGTCACCATTTACACTCCCCCCCCCTCCCCCACCCCACACTACCCCCCATTTAACACCAACTTGAAACTTTCAACTTCCCCCTCCCCCCCATCCCAAACCAGGTAGTGTATAACCCCCACACAACACTCTCCCAAGGGGAAAGATTCAACTGTCCATTCCCTCGGAGTGGAGTCCAAAGACCCCCACCGAGGCCTGAAACTGGCATTGGAAACAGGAAATAGACAAGTACATTCAGTCAGCTCTCAGGGAGGAGCACTTGAGGACGAAGCAGTAGCCTGATGGGGGGGTCCACCCCCTCGGCCACCCCTCCCGCTTCGGGATCCATTTTCCACTCGTTGCCAGCGGGAGGTAGAAGGACGCACCCCCTGGCCAGGCACCACACCTCCCGCCGGGACAGCCTCCTCAGGGATCTCAATACCCGCTTGTTGTAGCAGCCCATGAGCCTCTCGAACAGTGGTAACTCTGGTGTGGACTCCGTTGATGGTAATAACAACACCAAAAGGGTAAGTTCAACGATAGCGCAAATTGCTGCGCTGCAAAGCCTTGGTCACTTCCCTGAACGCCCGCCGTTTCTGGAGCGTGCCAGCAGCTAGATCCTGATAGAACTCCAGCCGGTGGCCCTCCCAGGTGACTGTGCCCATCTCCCCGGGCTCTGCGGAAAATCCGCTCTTTAAGAATAAAGCTCTGAAGACACAACACTATATCCTTCGGTTGATCCAGTGTTCGGGGTCCCAGCGCACGGTGAGCTCGCTCTAGTCCCGGCTCTAATGTGTCGTCTTGAAGGAGCCACCTGATCAGCTTGATTGTAGTAGCACGAACGTCCTTAAACTCAGGCAGGTCTGGCAGGCCCCGCACCCTCAAATTGTTACGTCGGGTGCGGTTCTCCAGGTCCTCGACCTTATCCTGAAGAAGTTGGTAATCCGCAGACACCGTCTCCAGTGATCTCTGCATTCCGGTTACATTGTCCTCACAGCTATCCATGCGCATCTCCACCACCTCGACCCTCGTGCCCACCTCCACCAGGTCGGTGCGCAACTTCTGCACCGCCTCCCGGACCTGCACCCGCACCGCAGAGATTTCAGATTTTACCTCTGCGATCCATCTCTGCATATCCGCTTTGGTAAGCGGGTCCATCTGCAAACTCTCTGACACTGGGTCCTCCACCATATCAGCCACAGCCGCCAGGGCCCCGCTCGATTTTTGCCGCCTCCCCGCTGCATATTTCAGGGCCTATGCTGCCACGTGTAGCCCGGCTCAGCGCTTGTTCCATCGTGCGCTGGCCGGGTTTGTCGCCGGGCAACTTTTTTCGCGTTGCCATGGTGATCGCTGCGACTTCACCCACCTCTCCTACCCCCGGGAATAAAAATTTGCACCGTTTTCACACCTAAATGATAGTTATTTCGCCGGCCCGAACAGGAGCTCTCAGTTCAAGCTCCCATCCGTGGCGATGACGTCACTTCCTCCTCCGGTTCCAATTCTTTCTGAGGAACCACTGAAGGGGTCGCATGTGGAATTGGCGCGTGGGACAACATGTATGTGTGTTCTTGCTGTGACTGTGTGTGTCTCTGATATTTGCTGAACCAGTTTTTGTATTGCTTGTCCCCTTGAGTGGGGCAGAAAAGCTGCATTCAGGGGTGTGCAGATCCTTGCCCCAATGAATTCTATTGATTATGCTGGTTGTAGCCCGGATTTTTTGGTGTGACATTTTTGGGCACTGAGGGCAGGCTGCCATGAGGTGTGCTTCTCCTAGGCAATGGACACACACCTCATGGATGGCCACCAGAATGGTCTCAGGGCTTAAAGGTCTCTCGTACGAAGCAAGACTAAACAATTTGCAGCTCTACACTCTCGAGGAACGCAGGGAGAGGGGAGACATGATTGAGACGTTTAAATACGTCACCGGACGTATAGAAGTGGAAGACAACATTTTCCTTCTCAGAGGCCCCTCAACCACAAGGGGGCACCCGCTCAAACTCAAGGGCGGAAAATTTCACGGCGACACCAGGAAGTACTTCTTCACGGAGCGAGTGATTGAGCAATGGAACAAGCTTCCAGTACAGGTAATCGAGGCCAGCAGCGTGCCAGATTTTAAGAATAAATGGGACGCCCATGTGGGATCCCTACGTGGGTCAGGGTAAAACATTGGCTAATCTTAAGGGGAGGGTCTATAGAGTGGGCAGACTTGATGGGCCTTGGCCCTTTTCTGCCGTCATCTTTCTATGTTTCTATGTTTCTATGGGGGTCCAAGGAGCTCATTTTTCGTTTGCAGTCCGGGCACTTCTTGAAACCTGGTTTTCCTGCAGGCTTTTCGGGGTTTTTTTTGTTTGTTTTTTGCCATTCTTCTTCTTTTCTTTCTTTCTGGGTTTTTTGTTTTTTTTGTTTTTGAATGGAGAGCTGTGATCTGTCCGTTTGGGAAGGGCGGATTAACTAAACTGGATTAGTGAGGGACAGCACATGTATATATAGGGCTACCTGCACATGCTCAGATGAGGCTCCCAAAGCCTCACCTGAGCTCTGGGAGAGCAATTCCGATATGGGAACGTAGATGACGTCACCAAAAGTGGGGCTGACTTATACTGCTTGTCCATGGAGAATGGATGCAACTTTTCGTCTTCATTTCCTGTGTAAGGACTTAGTAAACTTGGGTATACATTATAGGTTTACTTTTACTGACTATAAACAACTAAGGAGTTTTCTTAATGCTAGGGCTTCTCCTGGTCCGGTGTTATTATCCATGAATGAAGGGTATTATAATATGGCAACCTCTGTTACTAGGTTCCTGCATTTGTTAATGATTAATAGATTCAGCTCTTAAGACCGTTGGTTTCCCCTCCTCCACCTTGCTGCTTCTGTGGGCTAAGAAGTATACATTAAGCTTTCATTTTTTTTTTCTTTTTCTGTGTCATGTAATTGACTGCTGTTGTACACCTTTTCTTTCTCAAATACTATTTTTGATTACTATATGTGTAATTCAATAAATACTCCATTTTTTAAAAACTATATACTGTCATCTTGAAGCTGGAACATTAGATCATTACTATTCTATTGTCCATTGATACATATTTTTTGGGAATCCATATGGAGTCAATTAAATAATTTACTGGAAAATCCGGTGGCTTTATCGTATGATACTGTGCTATTCAGTACATCAATGAGAGCAAGGAGCCAAATTTCATCTAATAATAATAAATTACTACTTATTATGATAGGGGTTGCCATAAAGCATATTACAAATAATTGGAAAAATTGGGATCAGCTAAGTTATAATTTTTGGTGGAATTTTTTTATGCCACATTTTTAAAATGGAGTGTGCTATAGCTATTTAACAGGGGCATTTAAAGAAATTTAGGGATGTTTGGGACCTATTAACAAAAAACTGTAAAGAATGAATGTTACTTTTTCCCTTTGAACATACACGTCCAAGATGGGGAGGGGGATAATTTTTGTTTTCTTATAACTGAAGATAATTGTTGGGGGGTGGGATATTTGATTTGAATTAGTTTCTGATAGAATATTAAGGGGTCCTTTTACAAAGACGCGGTAGCGGTTTAACGCGTGGAATACCACGCGTTAAACTGCCTGCCGCGCTAGTACCTAACGCCTCCATTGACGAGGTGTTAGGATTTTAGGCTGCTGTGGGGGTTAGCACGTGATGAAATGTCCGACGCGCTAACCCCTGTAGCGCGCCTTGATAAAAGGAGCCCTAAGTGATCTTAAAGTGTAAAATGTTTTTATCTTGTATTGCACTTATTGAAAGTTTTAAAATGAATAAAGAATTTAAAAAAAATAAAACTATATACTGTATAATACGCTACGGGGATTCAAAGAGGGATTGGATGGATTCCTGAAGGATAGGGGGATTGAGGGATACAGATAAGAGTAGATAAAAGTATGGAAAGAGTATAGATAAAAACAAGGGGGCTATAGGGCTAAATCAAGATAACATGACAGGTCATGGACCTGATGGGCCGCCGCGGGTGCGGACTGCTGGGCACGATGGACCTCTGGTCTGACCCAGCGGAAGCAAATTCTTATGTTCTTAATACAAAAAGTGTGTGTGATTTTCATTAGACACAGTATTTTTGAGTTCAAATGATTATTCTTCAGACCATGCTGATAGAATGTGCCTAGATGGCAATATAAATACCTTGAGTGTGTGTTTACTAAAGTGCACTAAACAGATAAAATGTGAATTAGCAAATGAGCACTGTAACTGTTGCTGCAGTGACAAGACAGCACATGCTAATTTCATACTGCGCAATGGGGAGGGAAATGGACAGAGCATGGGCGTGGACTGCCAATGGCAATTAGTGTACTCTACTGTACCTGTCATTTATGCAGTTAGCACGGTGCACCTACTGCCACCTCGAGAGCAGGGAGAAAAGTGCATTTGTGTTAATTGCAAATACACTCAGGCCCGTGTTCTCTAAAAGATGCCGAAAGCTAGGCGCTGGCAGGTGCCTAGAATCAAGCCTGTTGGTGCCTAACTTCAGTATTAATTGGTTTTAAATGGCATGATAATTGGTTGTGCCATTAAAAAAACAAAAGTTCATTTGAAAAAAATGAGGTGCCGCTGGGCACCCTCCGGGTCCGACGCCTAAGCCTGGAAGTGGTTGTGTTTAGCGGTGGCGCTGGACTTCAAATTTAGTAGGCGCGGCTGGCCCTGAGTCTGCAAGGACTCTAGGCATTGGAAATATAGGCTCTGGCCTACATATAGGCCTATATATAGGAAATATAGGCTTTGGCCTACATTTTCGGCACCTAGGGTCCTTGCTAGGCGCTGGTATCTCCAATTCTGGAAGCAGACCTGTCTGTAATTGACACGCGGTAGGCGCCACGTACAGAATCAGCCCCTTGGGACCTTTTTACTAACGTGTGGTAAAATTTGGACTTAGCACGTTTTAATATGGGACTTTCCCATGCATTAAGCCCAGATTTTACTTGGCGTTTTTTAAAGCTTTTTTTTTTTTTGGTAGGTTGTGAGCTATTGTTCTTGTTGTTCCTCTAAGGGAGTCCTCCTCCTATAGTCCTGCCAGTGGGAGCGCTATCACAAGTTCTGCAGGACACCAGGAGCCTGCCTATCCCTAGCTATTGAAGACACAATTTTGAAGCACCCCCCCCCAAGGGCAGCAATTTAATTGGAGGACTTCCACTCGGTTTAGAGGAAATAGTGGTTGTTGTTAGCACATGGTACCTGCAGAAAGGTAACGCATGAGCACTTACTGCCTCCTATTTAGGAGGTGTTAAGTGCTCCCACATTAAGCCAGAGTTGATGAGTTAGCACACAGTCAGTGAGAGGCACCCGGGGCAGTGGTGCCCCACCCCTGCCTTTTTCTCTACCACCCCATCCCCATTTGCTTCTTCCCTACCCCCTCCTGCCACGTGCGCATGCCCCTTCCCTTCTCCTATACCTCTTTGACGTTTGCGGCAGCGTCGACTCTTCCTCTGACGTCACTTCCTAGGCATGGGTCCAGGAAGTGACATTAGAAGAAGAGCTGACTCTTGCGCGAGCAGGAGGTTGGGGCTGCTGCTCGTGGGGCAAACGTTAAAAAGGTACGAGGAAGGGAAGAGGGAAGCGGAGAGGAGGATGGGTGCTGGATCCCCCACCGAGGGCGCTCGAGACAGACCCTCCCTCCTTACTAAGCCACTGCACATAGTAATCCTAATGTGCTAGATTAGGGTTAACATATGGCTCCAGAAAAAGGAGGACGGATTGAGACAACCAGGTTTGAAAGCAATGGAAGTAAAGGCCAGATGTCTCAAGCCATTCTCCTTTTTCTAAAACCATATGGCAACCCTATGTTAGATAGTTAACACTTCTTTTTTTATATATTATTTTTATCCTTTCTCTGACAATGACACCCCCCAAAAAAAAAAAAGTTTGAAAAAAATAAGTAATGCGTGGTTTGGTGTGCGCAAACATGCAAAATACCTTCAATAAATGAGCCTTTTTCAGCTGCACTGGATAGAGTTGGGCATGCTCCCGTAAATTAGATACAGGCTTCACAACAGCTCTGCATTAGGTTTTGGTTTTCTTTTCCATTTAAAAATTCACCACACTTTAGCAAACAGACCCTAAAACCACTTTTCCTGATATAAGAGGAGTTTCAGTCAGAAACTATATATGTGTACTGGTTAGATTTAGTATGCTTGAGAGATTTTGCCAGCAATTGAATACCACACAAAATTTTAGTATATAGCTTCTTACCTATTCAGTGACTGCAGATGCACTAAGTACATTGCTAAAAAGAGCAGGTCTGTGAAGAAAAAGGAGTCTGTACAATCAGCATGAAGGTAATGGTGATTTGATAAGCAAGGCTTAGAATTCTAATGACATTATAAACATTTTGTGGGTTACTCTGATGCTATTATATCCTCCGCAGTTCAAAATGTGACCTTTTTATGGCACAGAATGATTTTCTGCTATTTATTTTTAATGTGGAAAGATATCACTTAGCTTTTTGGAATTATTTGTGTTTTCTTTTTATTAAAATTGATTTGTCACATGTGAATGTCTGTATTCTTAGTTGAGAAAAGGCTGAACAGTTTGGGAAAGTCATCAGGAAAGCAGACTCCCAACTCTCATTGTGGTTCTATGACTTCTTTTGCACTGCTACATTCAGGGGCAAACTTATCAACGTGGGTTACAGTTAGATGTGTTATTTTACTGTTAGCCACCGTTATTAGCAACTAGGTCTCGTGGCATAAAATGGGATCTGTGTTAAAATAGTACAAGTTAGTGGTAAAATCACATACCTTAATGGTAGCTCATGTTGATAACTATGCCCCTTAATCTTTTCTCTGTGATTGATATATAAAATATGGACTGAGCTTTCTTATGCAAACAGAGAATGTGATGGCAGATTTAGGCCAAACGGCTCATCCAGTCTGCCATCTTCAGCATCCACTATCTCCTCCTACGCCACATAGGTATTTAAACGTCTCTATCATATCTCCCCTCTCCCAGCTTTCCTCCAAAGTATACAGATTGTGATTTTTAAGCCTGTCCCTATACATATGCCTTATGATGAAGCCCACTGATTATTTTAGTAGCCTTCCGCTGGACCAACTCTATCCTGTTTATATCTTTTTGAAAGTGCATTCTCCAGAATTGTACACAATATTCTAAATGAGGTCTCACAGTGGCATCAAAACCTTCTTTTTCCTACTGGCCATTCCTCTCCCTATGCACCCTAGCATCCTTCTAGCTTTTGCCGTCATCTTTTTGATCTGTTTGGCCACCTTAAGATCATCACATACTATCTCTTCCAAATCCCAAATGCATGACTTTACATTTCTTAGCATTAAATCTTAGCTGCCAAATCCACTCAGCCAGTTCCTGACCCAGTCTATCAGTTTGTGGCCCATCCCGAGGGCATCCAGTTTATTTATTAGATGCCTGTGTGGAACACCGTTAAATGCTTTGCTAAAATCTAAATACAAATTTTAAATTGCGTTGTTAAACTCTTCTTTTCAGTTTGGTGTTTGATGAGCTTTGATGCAAGTTGGGAATCTATGAGGAAGTTCTGTTGTTTTTATTATCTTGTCTTTCTGCTTCTCACTATTAGCTATCTTTTCATATCACTGGAGTTTCTTTCTTCTGTCTTTTTACTTGATTGTAAACTAATTTCATATTTAGATATGACCAGCACTATAGCATATTCTCACAATAAGCATAAACCTAGTAATAAAAAGCAATACATTAATGGTTTATGAGTGAGAGCAGTATTTATAGGGGCAATAGTCAACCTTTGGAGTGTAGCAGATTTTTTTTAAAGCACTAGCCAGCACTATGCCCTCTAAACTGAATGGGAGTCCTCTACTTATAGTCCTGCCAGTAGAGGGCACTGTTTCACTATAATATTTTCAATAGCAGAAACAGGAAAGCTCTACAGAGCTCTGGGAAACCTGCCTAGTGATAGAAGACACAATATTGAAGCATCGCCCCCACTGAAAGCAATGCAATTGGAGGACTCCTGCTCATCTTAGAGGGAACAGTGTTGACCACCATGGGCTAATTTAGACCTGGACTTTCAGTGGTTACCGATGCTGAATCAGAGGATGGTTGAAGTTATCTAGATATCGCTGATATTCAATGTTGATACCCAGCTAGTAATTTGGGCAAGTTGGGACAGCTATTTAGGTGGTCTTACATGCCCAGATAGTACCTGGGTACCGGCACAGAATATTGGTCTTGCCATGATAATTTCTGTGTCCTCCTTAGCTCTTCCCCAGACACTGAAGAATACCTGATATTCAGAGGCACTACCAATTAGGTGCCACTGAATAACAGGCAAACGACCTGGTCAGCGGAAGTTAACCAAGTAGAAGCTGCTATTGACCAGTCTGGCTAATTGCTACTTAGCGGCCTTGAACACTCTGAGTCCAATATTCAGCTGGTGCTGGGCAGCATGCTGTCCACCTGACACTAATGCTAAACCTGGATATTCAATGTCAGGCCATTTCTGGCAGCCAGCATTGAATATGCAAGGTTTTTTTGGCTGTCTCTAACTTAACTGGCTAAGTAAATATGCCACTTCCTGGTTGTGGCACCAGGAAGTTATGTCAAAGACTGATGTGGGCAGCAAATTGGAGATGCTGCTTGCACCAGGGAAGTTAAAGAGGTACGGGGGAAGGGAAGGGGCACATGTGTGCGGCAGGCGGAGCTTAGAAGAAGCAAGGGTGGAAAAGAGGGCAGGGGTGTCATGGACCCAGGCACCTCCCATCCTCGATACGCCACTGTATAACCATAACAATATTTGCGGCTAGCTGGCTAAGTCATGCAATATAACCAGCTAGCTGCTAACTGCAAATATTAACAGAGATAACCAGGTACCTCCCACTGAACATTAGTGATTAGCCAGCCAAACGCTATTTTACTGGCCAAGAGCCATTCCTGGCCAGTGAAATAGCATTGCATATCGGGGGAAGGTGTACTCTTCTCGGGCTTGGGTAGTAAATTAGGGAAGATGGCATTAATTACTTGGAAAGCCACAAGAATGCTTTATATAGGTATCCAGTGGGGGGGGGGGGGGGGAATCCAAAACCAAATTTGTTTTGGTAGCTTGCTTGCCATGCAATCTAGTGTAGATCTAGTTCTTTCTTATTAAAAAAATTTATATACTGTCTACAACTAGGCAGTTTGTTTACATGGTTGGAACAAAAAACTGAAGCTTCAGGCTGCCTCATTATTGAACTTAATCATTACAGTGTTTGCTCTCTTCTTTCCAGGTTCTTTATTATAAAAGACAGTTTTTTGCTTTACTATGCTGAAAATGAAAAAAGAAGTTTTGAAAGTAATAAGTACTTCAACATCCATCCAAAGGTGAGAGAGCTCGTGGCACTAACTTCTTGCTCTGTACAGTCTGCTACTTTTCTTTTTGTACCTGAAGAAATAGCAGCAGAGTTGGTTCAGTCTTTCTAATTAGACAGACAAGATCTGTATGAGAGATAATATATTCCAAACTCTGTAGAACAAAGCCATGAGAATAGCTTTTCTGTACAACCAAAGTGATCATAACCTTTTGGGAGCTATAGTCTAGAACAGTGGTTCCCAACGACCACCAGCCACTCAGGGTTTCGGGATACCCTTAATGAATATGCATGAGAGAGATTTGCATATAATGGAGGTGACAGGCATGCAAATCTGCCCCATGCATATTCATTAGGGCTATTCTGAAAATCTGACTGGCTGGTGGTTCTCCAGCACAGGGTTGTGAATCACTGGTCTAGAACATTCTGGAGGACATGACCCATCCCTCCCCTCCCCAGCTTGATTCCTACCCCTGCCTCTTCTTCCTCCTTTCTCAGCTTGATACCCAATCTTCCTCTCTCTTCTGGCAACCCTCTATTTTCCATTCTCCTACTTCATAAATATTCCCACCCATCCCCGTTAAAGGTCAGATGATTAGAGAGAAGTGTGTGGAATACAATAAGACCAGAGAGCCCTCCAAGAGTACTTCAAACTTATTGGATAAAATAATGTGGTTGCCATATGAGCTCACTTCAAAGTTAATAAATAGAAAACAAAACAAAACAAAATAGGTAAGATGATGCCTATTATATTGAACTAACAATTCATTTTTTGACTAGCTATCGAAGGCAATGTTTTCAGGTCAGAAATGAGCAAAGATGACAATATCAGAATATATACAAGTGAAACTTAAAAACACTCCAATCACATTCATAGGGTGGGATGAGGACAAGCAACAGGGAGAGTAGATGGGTGATCACAAGGTGACAAAGCAGTATAATTTTATGGTTTATAATGTGAAAGGAGGGAGAGAAAAGAGTAGTGTGGTACCTGAGAGAGAGAGAGATTTCTTACTAGATGATTCCACTGTTGGGTGATAGTGTTAATCAGCCCCTGTAATATCAATCAGGGCCTACCAAAGAGATTAAAAGTGCACCTGCTCCTACCTGTGATTCCTGAGAGAGAAACAAGGTACTTTAAGATTCCACTGCTGGGTGGTAGCATTAGTGGGCACCTGTGACCTCATTGATCAGAGCAGAATGAAGAGACCACAGACACACCTCATCATGTAGCATATGGATACAAATAAATATTCACAGAGTCCACTGAGATATAATCCTTGCAGTAATGATATAGATTTTATATGAGGTCCAGAAGGGGTATCAGACAGCCCGACAAACAACTTAGTTTGAAGGGAATTAAATCTTCATTTGCCCCACGGTACCTCCTCCTCCATACTTATTCTTTTTTTCTAATATTTCATTTGCTCTTAATAATTTCTGGTGATTTATCTTATTATTCCATACAATGTTTTGTGTCAAATGCTTATCGGTTAATGATACTTAGCTTTCAGCCTTGAAATCATTCCCCTGAACGCCAACGCGTTTCGGATTCTTTGTCAAGGCGACATGGGGAAAACTGAAACCCAAGAAACATTACAATTAAAATCATACACTAATATTCTGAGGACAACTAATCCTCCCACTGCTAAAACATTACTTGCTTACCTATTATTGTGAACATACACTGCATATCACCAACGGATTGATCAAAAGACAAGCCGCGGCTTACAGACTCAGGAATTTAAATACCCCTCCTACATGACGACATTTCCGGGGGGGGAGGGGGAATGAAACTCATCTGCTCTAATCATGAATTTTAAAGGGACCAGCCCTAAGTTAAAGGTCCGCTTGAGCCAACCAGTCAGATGACTCGTTAAGCCCCTTAGGGGACATAGTGTCTAATGTAAACATCCACCGGAGTTCGCATCGGTTAAGCCCCCGGACAGTGTTCCCACCCTCCCACCCTACTGTACACATGGATTATTAATCTCAAATTTGATGCTAAATTAGGTTTGTGTGATGTCTGGACTAAAATATGGAAAGATACTTTTTCAACACTTCATTCTGCAGCTATCACGCAATCCACTTATTTTTTAATGCACAGAGCTTTCTGGACCCCCTATAAATTGGCCAAACTGCCCAATTCTGATATCACTTGTTGTTGGTCATGTAAAAAAGATGCTGGCACGTTGGACCACATGATCTTTTCTTGTCCTATACATACTTTCTGGATACGAATTTGGAAAACCATAACTGAGATACTTGGCATCAGAGAACAGTTAACTTTAGCCGTTGTGGTTTATGGTTCTTAAGGGATGACAGATGCTCTTGATGGTCCCAAGGCTAAATTACTAAGATGTTTAATTCTGATTGCATTGAAACTCATATTTACAAACTGGAAAAATTCTGATAATCTGTCTCACACCTTATGGTGGCATAACATTTGTTTAATTATGCGATATGAACGGAGTTTTGCTCTTAAACATGGTGGTGTTCATAAACATGATATTATATGGCACCCTTTGTCAGATTATTGTGAAGCTCTGATTAATGAGGCATGATTTCTTCACATTTGTATTGATATACTAGTGATGCACACTTTATTGGAAAAATGTATGACTTGAATTCCTTGTTTCTGATTGTCATCTATTGTTCATGCTTGTTTCTTCTATCTCCTTCTGGTTATGACTCATTACACTTTTGTAGAACCTGCCAAATATTTGTATTACTGTTTATTCCTAAAACCAATAAAAAATATTGAACTTAAAAAAAAAATAAAAAAATCAATGCTGCGCGTTCAACTGCCTGCCGCGCTAGTCGCTAACGCCTCCATTTATGAGGCGTTAGTTTTTTGGTGTGCCTTGGGGGTTAGCGCGGGATGAAATGTCCGACGCGCTAACCCCCGTAGCGCACCTTGATAAAAGGAGCCTTAAATTTAGATCCAAGATTTAAAGAGTAGCATAATTAAATTCAAACAATCATAAAGAAGCACATTAACTACTACTGAACAGAGAACTAATTATTATTAGGCGTTGTTGTTACTTCATTCTCAAGGCATTTCATTGAGAGAAAACTTATCAAATGAGACAGGTCTACAAATACATATTTCAAAGAACGGTATCTAACAACACATTTGCATGGATATCTTAAAAAGAAAAGACCCCCTATTTGAGTCACTCCAGATTTCAAATTTATGAATTCTCTTCTTCTTTTTTGAGTCTCTCTGGAGACGTCTGGAAATATTTGAATATGGAAACCCAGGAAATCCTTAAGATCTATTCTTAAAAAAAAAAAGATTTAGGATCCAGTCCTTGTCTGGAGCCTGAGCCACAGTGGGCAAAAAAGTGGTTGGTGTAGCCACTTCTCTGTCTGATTGTTCCAATATAGCGGAAATATTCAATGGATGTTCCTGAGAATTTCAAACTTTTTCTTTTTGAAGATTTTGAGATTTAACAGGAATGTAAGGGGAGGTAGACAATTTTCAGGTATCTTAAGAATCTCCATAAAATATCGTTTTATCATATCTCGAGGGAAAATTGATAAAATCGTAGGAAAATTTATAATCCGCAAGTTATTAGCCCGACTATTGTTCTCCAGAGCTTCCAATTTCCTCCTCATAATTAAAATTATCTTTAACCAGTTGGCCTTTGTAATGTTTAACAGTTATTAACTCTTTATTAGTTTCCTGTTTAAACAAGATAAATCTTGTTTTAAAGAGTTAATTTCTTCTTTCTGTACTTTCATTTCATTTTTCATTACCCAAATTCACCACCAAGTCCCAAAGAGCTTCTAAAGTGACTTGTGGAGTTTTAACCTCTGAGAATAAATGTGCTTGTTTGGTTAGAGTTTGTTTTTGGGGCTGGTTTACCTCAATGGAGCCTTGTCTCTCCTCAGCCCAAGGTGTCCCGGTCACTCTGAGGTGTTCCATTCAGCGAGCCCTCCAACATGCTGGCCTCTAGGGATGAGAGTACTTCCTCTCCAGCTGCACTCCAATCTCGCGGTGAGCTGGCAGCCTGCGGCAACGGCTGAAGAGGTGGCGTCCTTACGTTGGGGCTCAAGGAGACATCAAGCCCTAAGGTGTTCGCTGCAGTGCTACTCTCCGGCGGCGATCCCAGCGGGTGAGTCCCCAACGATTCCTGTTCCCGTTGCAGACACCGTAGAAAGTCATCAATTGTAACAGATGGGGCTACCGAGCGCCAGGAGGCAAGACCAGCGCTTTCCCCCCATCTTTTTGGCATATTTTATCCAAGGTAAAGATAACCATTGAGGGCGTCCGAACAGCAGTTAACTAGCGGCAGCCATCTTGGCACATTTAAATGATCTGGAACAAACTATCCCAACTTTTCT
This sequence comes from Geotrypetes seraphini, assembly GCF_902459505.1. Taxonomy (NCBI): domain Eukaryota; kingdom Metazoa; phylum Chordata; class Amphibia; order Gymnophiona; family Dermophiidae; genus Geotrypetes; species Geotrypetes seraphini. The sequence continues at coordinate 280,666,403 of NC_047085.1, read as the reverse complement.
CCAATTGATTGAAAATTTACGAAAATGTTTTGGTTATAAAATCAACTAGAGCAAATCTGAGGTTTTCCCATTGTGTTAAGGGATTACTTGATCCATTCCCATTCCTCTAGAAAGAAAAAGGGTTAAAATATTTAGGAATTATTATTCAAAGAACTCTGGAGCAAATTATGATTTCCAATGAAAAAAGATTATTGACAACGGTGAAAGAGATGTGTGAGTGATGGAACCCGTTGCAGCTTTCTTGGTAGGGGAGAATTCAATCAAGATGATGATTGTTCCTGTAGTTTGTTACCAGTTGAGTAGATTACCAATTTATTTCAGTTATCCTTTTATAAAAAGTTAAATAGAATTCTTTCAGATTTCCTATGGTTAGGTAAAAATCCCAGAATAGCTGTCATCCTTACAGAAATTTAAATCAGGTGGTGGAGTAAATTTTCCTAATTTCGTAAATACTATCAGGCCTATATATTGCGTCAAGGTATGTAATGGATTCTTCCAGAATTATTTGATGAACTGCCGCATTGGTTAATTCTTGAAAGTCAATTGATGGCCCCTCATCTTAAATACGTGGAGGGACGTCTAAGTCCATTTAGGTACATCTCGCAAGTCGTCCAAAGTTAAAAAGAGCCTAAAACACATTTTCAAAAGAGATGACCAACTTTTTTTTTACTTTCGAAAATCGTCTAATTATACGTCCTGCCGATCTGATCGTCCAAGCTACTAAATCGTCCATCTTTATACCACATTTCCGACCAACTTTCCGTCCAAGTCCAAAACGCCTATAACAAGCCCAGTTGGACGTGGGAGTGGATTGAACACCCAGACATGCCACCTAAATAGTGGGGTACCTTACAGGGCACTGCTGTGAACTTCACAAAAAGGGTGCCATGGCTTCTCCTCCCTACAGCTCCCTTATAGGTCATGGTAAGCCCCCCAAACCACCTCCAGAATCCCCTAGACCCACTTATCTACCACCCCAATAGCCCTTATGGCTGTAGGAGCCAGTAAAAAAGGGATTTGGGGTGTATAGGGCAGTGCATATGTTTTTATCAATGCAGTAATTACAGGGGTTTATGGGCATGGGTCCTCCTCTCTATGGGTCCCTAACCTACCCCCAAGATGACTTAAGCTGCCTCTGGGCTGGACTACTAGGCTTTCCTATACCAGGTGGCCAGGTGATGATGATCTGGAGGCTGAAATTTAAAGTTGTGAATAAAATTTTTATGGGGGTGGGGGGGGGGTTGGTGATCACTGGGATAGTGTGTGGGGGTCTGTGTTATGTGTTTTCAGTGCTTATCAGTTATACATGCTGTATGACTAAGTCTAAGCCAGCCCACGTCCCACCCAACTCCCGCCCTCAACATGCCTCCCAAAACGCCCTGTTTAGCTTTGGACGTTGAGAGGCACTATGAAGGCCTAGGTCGTTTAGAAATACGTCCAAACCCCGTTTTTATTTTCGGTGCTTGGACGTTTTTAAGAAATGTTCATCCAAGTGTCGACTTAGGCCGGTTTTTGGATGTTTTTCTCTTTCAATTATGAGCCCCTTATTGAGTATTAATCTCCCAAAAATATATAAAGGCAATTAGATTTTTCAGCAACTTGGAAGACTTTAAAATTGTTGGATAATTTACTCCCTACTCCTATTATGAAAACAAAATCCCAGTCTTTATGGCTAAATTCTAAAATTATGGTGGGGAAAACAAAAATTCTATGGAAAATATGGTTGCAAGCTGGGATTAGAACCTTAGAAGATGTTTGTCATCAAGATAAATTGATGTCTTTTCTCCAATTGAAAAAGTCATTTGGTTTACAATCTAGTCAGCACTTTAAATGGTTACAATTAAAATAGGCAATTCTAAAAGGTATTCCAGATTGGCATTCTTTAAAAGATCAACACAGCCTTCCATTTTTCTGTTTCCAAGTGGCGTTTCATGGACATGAGGCCTCTGTGTGATATAAGTTAATAAATGATTATTTACCTAAAAAAGTTACTAAGGGCCTGCGTAATATCTGGAGTTCGGAAATACATAATAATATCTCTCCTGCTATGTGGACCCAGCTTTGGAATAAAAGAGTCTACACTGTACTGCTTCAATGAGACAAACACTTTATTTTTTATTATGCAGAATATTTTGGACTCCGGTGAGATTACAAAAATTAATAGTACAAATTGAAAAAGGTACTTTAGATCATTTTTTGTTTCATTGCCCTTTAATAAAGGTTTTTTGGAGGTCTATTTGGAGTAAAATTATGCCCATTGTCTTACGGTACAGTTATCTTCGGCACTTCTTTGTCTAAAAATCCGTTTAGAGCAGATAAAGATAAACTGTTACTAATTATGACTGGAATTGCAATACAGTGAAATTAGAAACATTGGGATTGTTTGAATTTTTCATTCTTGTGGTCAGTATTATAGGTTTGAAAGAGAGATGTCAGAAAAATCTGGGGAGCTTCAAAAATTTAAAGAAACATATGTTAATTTTCTTTAAACATACTCGTATAAAATGTACCCTTTTGGACTTGGTTTCAGTTCAAGATCCTTTTATATGCATACAGGAGGTGGGTGGGGAAGGGCTTATTTTGAGGAGTTGGTCTTAAGTTATTTATGTATAGTTTCTTGGTGTTTTCTGAACATATTGCTAATTTATGTAAATTTTCTTACAGCTTTATTTTGCTATATAAAATTAATAAACAATTTTTTTTAATGAATGAAAGCATATTAGCTGATACATAAGTAATTTAACAAATATTCCAATTCACAAATCTACAAATCAATCTATTTGGGTGAACTCCAAGATTCAAATTGGTGGAGAAAGACTTGTCTGGAAGCATTGGATGATAGCAGGAATACGTATATTAGAGCAGTGTTTTGCCTGGTGTGCCGCAGGGCCGCCGGGCCCGGAGCTGACAGGGGGCCCGAGGCAGGGGCGCCAGTAGCTCGCCAAGGCAAAGTGAGTCGATCACCCAGGACTCACTTTGTCTTGGCGATCTAATCTATCGAGCCGATAAGTCTTCTTCTCCCCGACGTCAATTCTGTAGTTGGAGAGGAAGTTCGGGCCAGCCAATCGCTGCCTGGCTGGGCGGAACTTCCTCTCCGATTGCACAATTGACGTCAGGGAGAGCATGCGTCGGCGTCGGCTTTGGGGCCTGTTATCCATTGGTGGGTCCTGTTCCCCGATGGCAGCGGCAGTGGCAGTGGCAGTGGCTTGGGGAACGGCAGGGAGAAAGAAAGAAAGGGGGCAGGCAGGGAAACGGAAGGAAAGAAGAGAAACAGAAAAAAAGAAAGAAAGGTCAGGGAGAGAGGAAGAAAAAGTTGGGGGAGGGAATGAGGTGTGGAGGAGAGAAAGCATACAGGCTGATAGAAGGGAAGAAAGATTGGATGCACAGTCAGAAGAAGAAAGTGCAACCAGAAATCACCAGACAAGGTAGGAAAAATGATTTGATTTTAAATTTAGCAAAGTGGAGGCAGTATTACCACAGTTTTCAAAGGAATTTGCCCAAATAACTTAATAGTTAACTGGGTAAATTCCCAGAGATGAAAACTTCCCTTCACTTACTATGCACAGTTCTGAATTTATATCTGCTGTCTATATTTTACAATATGGTCCCCTTTTACTAAACCGCAATAGTGGTTTTTAGCGCAGGGAGCCTATGAGCGTCAAGAGCAGCGCTGGACATTCAGCGAGCTCCCTGCGCTAAAAACTGCTATTGTGGTTTAATAAAAAGGATGGAGGGTATATTTGTCTATTTTTGTATGCTATAAAAACCAAATACAGAGAGAGACTGAGAGCTGTTGACGAAGAGCTACGTGTGTGTCTTTCTTCGATTCCAGCCAGAATATCAGCTTTGTGTTCAGCCAAACAGGCCCAGGTTTCGCACTGAATAAAGTATTTTATAATTTTTATAATTTTTATTTCGTAATAAAGTAATTATAAAATACTTTCTTTGTGTTTATTTGATTCCTATTCAAGAGAATTACTTTATATATAGTCAATATAAGCAGAGAGTTAAATTTTTTAACATTTTCTAATGGTGGTGTGCCTCGTGATTTTTTTCATGAAACAAGTGTGCCTTTGCCCAAAAAAGGTTGAAAAACACTGTATTAGAGGATGTTATTTCTAATGGTAAAATGCTTGAATTTTCACAGTTGCAGCACAAATATGGCCTTACTAAATCAGAAAGTTTTAGATGGTTGCAACTGAAGCATGCCATTCAGGCGGGGTTCCCTGACTGGAAAAACCTTAATAATTAATATAGTCTGGAGTTCCTATGTTTTCAGACAGACTTCTTGGGTCACCAGGCTGCTCAGTGGTATAAATTATTAACTGGACTTATTAAGAAAAACCAAATACAGGTCTGAGAGACATTTGGAGCATTGAGATTAAGCATCAAATTAATGCATCTCAATGACCACGAATTTGGTCTTGGAGGATGAGATGTACAGTGTCGGCATCCATGAGACAAACTTGTTTTTTTCTGTTACATAGAGCTTTATGGACCCCTGTTCGTTTACAAGAATTGGATAGCTCTAAGTCTAATGAATGTTGGCACTGTCATCTCGAAGCAGGGACTTTAGATCATTTATTATTCTATTGTCCATTCATTATAAATTTTTGGAAATCAATTTGGGACCAAATTAACTGTTTATTAGATAACCCTGTGGCATTATCATATGATACTGTGCTTTTTGGTAAGGCAATGAGAGCAAAAAGTCAGATATCTACAAATAATAACAAATTATTACTTATAATGACTGGGGTTGCCATTCAACAAATTACATATAATTGGAAAAATTGGAATAGATTAAATTATAATTTTTGGTGGAACTCCTTATGTCATATTTATAAAATAGAGAGACTTATTGCAATACAACAGGGTTGTTTCAGGAAATTTCAAGATATTTGGGAGCCATTAACAAAATATTGTAATGATTAGACAAATCTTGTTTCCCTTAAATTTACAAGTTCAATTATAGGGTGGGAGGGAGTGTATTTTTTATTGTTACATGTTGTATAAGTATTGATTATATGGTAGATAAGGGTGGGGAGGGGGGAGATAAGAGAATATTATATGTATCATTGTTGATTATTAAATGATATATTTATGGTTATTTGTATGGATATGTTATCACACTTATTATAAGTTTAAAAATGAATAAAGATTAAAAAAATAAAATCAAGTACAATATTGACATTTATCAATTAAGCATTCAAATACACTTGAAATCATATAATTGATCATCATAATATAAAATATTACCCCCTCCCTTATTTATTTATGACAATGATTTGTTTCAATTATAATCAAAAATACCCCCCCTCCTCCCCCCTTAATGTCTTAAAATTTTATACAGGGAAGAATATTTTTAATCTTTACAATAACCTATTAATGGCCTCCACACATCTTGAAATTTATTATAATTTCCTTTTTGGACAGCTAGTATACTTTCCATTTTATATATATGGCATACAGAGTTCCACCAAAAACAATAATTAAGTCTATTCCAATTCTTCCAATTGTAAGTGATCTGTTGAATGGCAACCCCAGTTAAAATTAGCAATAACTTGTTATTATTAGATGAGATTTGTTTCTTAGCCCTCATTTCTATACCAAATAAAACTGTGTCATATGATAATGCCACATGATTTTCTAATAGGGAATTAATTTGATTCCAGATTGATTTCCAAAATTCTAATATGTATGGACAATAGAATAACAAATGATCTAAAGTCCCTGCTTCAAGATGACAATGCCAGCATTTATCAGATTTAGAGCTATCTAATTTTTTTAAACGAACAGGGGTCCAGAAAGCTCTATGCAGCAAAAAAAACCCCACGTTTGTCTCATAGATGCAGACATTGTACATCTCATCCTCCAAGACCAAATACGTGGCCATTGAGATGCCACAATTTCGTGCTTAATCTCAATGCTCCAAATGTCTCTAAGACCATTCCTTGTTTGTTTGTTTTTTCAATAATCCAGATATTAATTTGTACCACTGTGCAGCCTGGTGTCCCAGAAAGTCTGCTTGAAAGTATAGAAATTCTAAACTATATTGATTATTAAGATTTTTCCATTCAGGGAACCCCGCCTGAATGGCCTGCTTCAGTTGCAGCCATTTATAACTTTGTGATTTATTCAAGCCAAATTTTTGTTGCAACTGTGAAAAATCAAGCAGTTTACCATTAGACATTACATCATCAAGAGTATGAATTCCTGCTATTAACCATTGCTTCCAGACAAGCTTAAATCCGCCAATTTGAATCTTGGAGTTAAGCCATATTGTTTGATTTGTAGATTTATGAATTGGATTAGAAGTTAAATTATCTATCAATTTTAAAGTTTTCCAGGTGTCAATTAATAATTTATTTTCTTTGTACAGCCTAGGCATTTTAGTACTAATAATATGACACAGCCTTACAGGAGACATGAGTTGCCATTCCAGCCTTAACCAATCTGATAATTTTTCCATGAGTTCTGGGAGGATCCAATACATACCTTGGCGCATAATATAGGATTGATGATACCTATAATAATTTGGAAAATTTACCCCTCCCTCTCCAATTGATTTTTGTAAAGTCACTAAGGCAACTCTAGCTATTTTACCTTGCCAGATAAATTTTGTAAGAATACTATTTATTTTTTTGTAAAAAGACCCCTGAAAAAACACTGGTATCATTCCCATTTGGTAACAAACCACAGGTGAAATCATCATTTTAACTGTTTGAACTCTTCCCACCATGAAATATGTAAAGGATTCCAATGCTCACATAATTCAGTAACCTTCTGTAATATATGTTTTTCATTAATTTTTATTGTCTCATCTAATGTATTTTTAATCCAAATACCTAAATATTTTATTCCTTCATCTTTCCAGACAAAAGAAAATGTATCAAATAATCCTTTTGTACAATAAACATTGAGTGAAAGGACTTCAGATTTACTCCAATTTATTTTATAACCTGAAAATTTTCCAAATTTATTAATCAAGTTAAGTAAATTTGGAATTTTCGTTTAAGGATTCCTCAAATAAAGCAAAATATCATCCGCATAAGCAGAGACCTTATATTCCTGATCTCTACGAGGAATTCCCTGAATCTCCCTTGATTGCTGAATTGCTAATAATAAGGGTTCTAATACAATATCAAAAAGCAAAGGAGATATCGGACAACCTTGTCTAACTCCCCCTCTGCAACTTAAAACATTCTGAAAAGTTATTATTAATATATAATCTTGCAGTAGGGGAGCTATACAATGCTTGAATCATTTGTATGAATCCTGATCCAATTCCAAACCATTCCATTGCTTGATACATAAAGGACCATTCCACTTGATCAAAGGCTTTTCTGCATCTAGCGAAACACAGAAAGCTGGATCACTTATATCTTTAGACAAATTTAACATATGTAAAGCCAATCTAGTGTTACATAACATAGTAGATGACGGCAGATAAAGACCCGAATGGTCCATCCAGTCTGCCCAACCTGATTCAATTTAAATTTTTTTTTTTTTTTCTTCTTCTTAGCTATTTCTGGGCGAGAATCCAAAGCTTTACCCGGTACTGTGCTTGGGTTCCAACTGCCGAAATCACTGTTAAGACTTACTCCAGCCCATCTACACCCTCCCAGCCATTGAAGCCCTCCCCTGCCCATCCTCCTCCAAACGGCCATACACAGACACAGACCGTGCAAGTCTGCCCAGTAACTGGCCTAGTTCAATCTTTAATATTATTTTCTGATTCTAAATCTTCTGTGTTCATCCCACGCTTCTTTGAACTCAGTCACAGTTTTACTCTCCACCACCTCTCTCGGGAGCGCATTCCAGGCATCCACCACCCTCTCCGTAAAGTAGAATTTCCTAACATTGCCCCTGAATCTATCACCCCTCAACCTCAAATTATGTCCTCTGGTTTTACCATTTTCCTTTCTCTGGAAAAGATTTTGTTCTACGTTTAAGTATTTGAACGTCTGAATCATATCTCCCCTGTCCCTCCTTTCCTCTAGGGTATACATATTCAGGGCTTCTAGTCTCTCCTCATACGTCTTCTGGTGCAAGCCTCCTATCATTTTCGTCGCCCTCCTCTGGACCGCCTCAAGTCTTCTTACGTCTTTCGCCAGATACGGTCTCCAAAACTGAACACAATACTCCAAGTGGGGCCTCACCAATGACCTGTACAGGGGCATCAACACCTTCTTCCTTCTACTGACTACGCCTCTCTTTATACAGCCCAGAATCCTTCTGGCAGCAGCCACTGCCTTGTCACACTGTTTTTTCGCCTTTAGATCTTCGGACACTATCACCCCAAGGTCCCTCTCCCCGTCCGTGCATATCAGCTTCTCTCCTCCCAGCATATACGGTTCCTTCCTATTATTAATCCCCAAATGCATTACTCTGCATTTCTTTGCATTGAATTTTAGTTGCCAGGCATTAGACCATTCCTCTAACTTTTGCAGATCCTTTTTCATATTTTCCACTCCCTCTTCAGTGTCTACTCTGTTACAAATCTTGATATCATCTGCAAAAAGGCACACTTTTCCTTCTAACCCTTCAGCAATGTCACTTACATACATATTGAACAGGATTGGCCCCAGCACCGAACCCTGAGGGACTCCACTAGTCACCTTTCCTTCCTTCGAGCGACTTCCATTAACCACCACCCTCTGGCGTCTGTCCGACAGCCAGTTTCTGACCCAGTTCACCACTTTGGGTCCTAACTTCAGCCCTTCAAGTTTGTTCAACAGCCTCCTATGAGGAACTGTATCAAAGGCTTTGCTGAAATCCAAGTAAATTACATCTAGCATATATCCTCGATCCAGCTCTCTGGTCACCCAATCAAAAAATTCAATCAGGTTCGTTTGGCACGATTTACCTTTTGTAAAGCCATGTTGCCTCGGATCCTGTAACCCATTAGATTCAAGAAAATACACTATCCTTTCTTTCAGCAACACTTCCATTATTTTTCCAACAACTGAAGTGAGGCTCACCGGCCTGTAGTTTCCTGCTTCATCCCTGTGACCACTTTTATGAATAGGGACCACATCCGCTCTCCTCCAATCCCCAGGAATCACTCCCGTCTCCAGAGATTTGTTGAACAAGTCGCCAGAACCTCTCTGAGCTCCCTTAGTATCCTGGGATGGATCCCGTCTGGTCCCATCGCTTTGTCCACCTTCAGTTTTTCAAGTTGCTCATAAACACCCTCCTCCATGAACGGCGCAGAATCTACTCCATTTTCTCGTGTAACTTTGCCAGACAATCTCGGTCCTTCTCCAGGATTTTCTTCTGTGAACACAGAACAGAAGTATTTGTTTAGCACATTTGCTTTCTCCTCATCACTCTCCACATATTTGTTCCCAGCATCTTTTAGCCTAGCAATTCCATTTTTTATCTTCCTCCTTTCACTAATATATCTGAAAAAATTTTTATCTCCCTTTTTTACATTTTTAGCCATTTGTTCTTCCGCCTGTGCCTTCGCCAAACGTATCTCTCTCTTGGCTTCTTTCAGTTTCACCCTGTAGTCCTTTCTGCTCTCCTCTTCTTGGGTTTTTTTATATTTCATGAACGCCAACTCTTTCGCCTTTATTTTCTCAGCCACTAGGTTGGAGAACCATATCGGCTTCCTTTTTCTCTTGTTTTTATTGATTTTCTTCACATAAAGGTCCGTAGCCATTTTTATCGCTCCTTTCAGCTTAGACCACTGTCTTTCCACTTCTCTTATGTCCTCCCATCCTAACAGCTCTTTCTTCAGGTACTTTCCCATTGCATTAAAGTCCGTACGTTTGAAATCTAGGACTTTAAGTATCGTGCGGCCGCTCTCCACTTTAGCCGTTATATCAAACCAAACCGTTTGATGATCGCTACTACCCAGGTGAGCACCCACTCGAACATTAGAGATACTCTCTCCATTTGTGAGGACCAGATCCAATATCGCTTTTTCCCTTGTGGGTTCCGTCACCATTTGTCTGAGCAGAGCCTCTTGAAAGGCATCCACAATCTCCCTACTTCTTTCCGATTCCGCAGACGGAACATTCCAGTCCGCATCCGGCAGGTTGAAATCTCCCAACAGCAGAACCTCCTCTTTCCTTCCAAACTTTTGGATATCCACAATAAGATCCTTATCAATTTGCTGCGATTGAGTCGGAGGTCTGTAGACTACACCCACGTAGATAGAAGTTCCATCTTCTCTTTTCAGAGCAATCCATATCGCTTCTTCCTCTCCCCAGGTCCCTTGCATTTCGGTCGCTTGGATATTGATCTTTACATAGAGAGCTACTCCTCCACCTTTATGACCATTAGAAGTGTTATTAGAAGTGTTATTAGAAGAATGTCTCTGAGCTACAAATCCAGTCTGATGCATGCCAATGAAGTGGGGGAGAGTCTTAGCCAAACGTAAAGCTAATGTTTTAGCCATAATTTTCCCATCTACATTTATTAAAGAAATAGGTCTGTAGTTTGAAACCAATGTGGGATCTTTATTTGGCTTTGGTAAAACAATAGTAATTGATTCTTCCATAGTTCCTTTTATACAACCATTATCCAATTGTGTTTGATATAATTTTTAAAAATAAGGTAATATGGTATTTTGAAAAGATTTGTAGAACTCTACTGTGAAACCATCACCACCTGGAGTGGATCCTACTCTAAGGGACCCCAATGCTGTTTGTAATTATTTTAATGATATTGGCTTTTCCAGTTTTTCTTTTATGTGATCAGGACTTTTTGGTCCTTTAACTAAATTTAAAAATTCTAACCCTTCTTTTTCCTTGTTTGAATAAGACTCAGAAGAATATAAGGATTTATAAAATTTCAAAAATTGTTTTAAAATTAAATTAGTTTGAGAATATTCAATCCCTTTTTCATCTTTCACCAACAATATTTTTGTTTTCCGTTTTTTTGCTTTTAAATAATTTGCCAATAATCTTCCTGCCTTATTCGAATTTCCATAATACATTGTTTGTTGAAAGAATAAATCTTTCCTTACCATTTTAGAAGCAATCTCATTGTATTTCCCTTTAATTTTTAATAATTCTTGTAAAGTAGAATTGTCCCAATTATTAATTAAGTTTGATTCTAATCTCTTTATCTCTTGTTCCAAATTGTTTTTTAATTTGTTTTTTAGTAAATGTTGAATAAGAAATGCATCCCAAATTGTTTCTGTAGTGATATCTTCAGTATTGTTAAATTGAAAGTATTCATTAATTTTTGGTTGAATTCTCTCAATAAAATTTGTATCTGCAAGCAATGTATTATCAAATCTCCATATTGATTTATTATTCATTTGATCAATTAAATTAATTTTGATCCATACTCCTCAATGATCAGATGGAATGATTGGATCAATGCATGCTTGTGTTACTTGTTGAACTAAGGAATCTGAAACAAATAAATAATCTATTCTAGAAAAAGATTTATGAACCTAGGAGTAAAAAGAAAATTCTCAATCATTAAAATTAAATATTCTCCATATATCATGCAAAACACAATTTTGTACCAAATTATTTAACCCTAATGACTTCATACATCTACTGGGTTTTTTAAATACACAACTAAATTAGAAACAGCCAGTGGTATTAATAATTGCTGAAGATTTTTAAAGAATTCAATTTGGTTCGAATTAGGTGCATATAAATTGAACAGTTCCAAGGTAGTATTTCCCATTATCATTTCCAGGGGAGAATTGTGAAGATCTGCAACGTGATATAATCAAGCTCGAGGAATGGGCATCAACATGGCAGGTGAGGTTCAACGTGGATAAGTGTAAAGTGATGCATGTCGATAACAAAAATCTCATGCACGAATACAGGATGTCTGGGGCGGTACTTGGAGAGACCTCCCAGGAAAGAGACTTGGGAGTTCTGATCGACAAGTCGATGAAGCCGTCCACACAATGTGCGGCGGCAGCAAAAAGGGCAAACAGAATGCTAGGAATGATAAAGAAGGGGATCATGAACAGATCAGAGAAGGTTATCATGCCGCTGTACTGGGCCATGGTACGCCCTCACCTGGAGTACTGCGTCCAGCACTGGTCGCTGTACCTGAAGAAGGACATGGTACTACTCGAAGGGGTCCAGAGAAGAGCGACTAAGATGGTTATGGGGCTGGAGAAGCTGCCGTACAGCGAAAGATTAGAGAAACTGGGCCTCTTCTCTCTCAAACAGAGGAGATTGAGAGGGGACATGATCAAAACATTCAAGGTACTGAAGGGTGTAGACTTAGTAGATAAGGACAGGTTGTTCACCCTCTCCAAGGTAGGGAGAACAAGAGGGCACTCTCTAAAGTTGAAAGGGGATAGATTCCGTACAAATGTAAGGAAGTTCTTCTTCACCCAGAGAGCGGTAGAAAGCTGGAATGCCCTTCCAGAGGTTGTTATAGGGTAAAACACCCTCCAAGGATTCAAGACAAAGTTAGACAAGTTTCTATTGAATAAGAACGTGCGCTGGTAGGGCTAGTCTCAGTTAGGGTGCTGGTCTTAGATCAGAGGACCGCCTCGTGAGCGGACTGCTGGGCATGATGGACCACTGGTCTGACTCAGCAGTGGCAATTCTTATGTTCTTATGACCCATCTTCCTGATGGCATTTTTCATTTTAAATAAGGCATTACATTTTTTATGAATTAGAATTGCTACACCTGCTTTCTTTCCTATAGCTGGCGCAAAAAAACAATGTTTTATCCACTCACATTTCATTTTATTAGATTCAATAGAAGATAAGTGAGTCTCTTGGATAAAGCAAATATCAATATTTTGTTGTTTTAGGAATTAAAGCGTCTTTTTCCTTTTTGTAGGATGGTTGAGGCCATTTACATTAATTGAATATACTTTAATCTCCATTTAGAAAGTTAAAGATAAATATATAAATCATATCAAATAATCTATTATTTTGTAACCTTTTCATTAAAATTCCTTGTCTTACCATTTTCCCTCTTTCTAATTCTTCCCATAGTTTAATATTCATTTTCTGAAATAAGAAAAACCCCAATCCCAACCCTATTCCCACCCATATTCCCTCCCACTCAATCTTACAATAACTTGAAAACATCAGAACAGGCAAGTTTCTACCAACCCTCCCTTAAATATCCTTTTTTTTGTTTGTTTGTTTTTTTAAATTGAATAAATTACAGGAGTTTTTCTAATAATATAATTCACTAGTTAGAATAAATGCATAACATTTAAATACAAACATTAAACACATATATGCTAGAGAAAAAAAAATTCATTTAATTTGGATTAATTTCTTCTCATTCTACTTCCCCATTCTTAAAACTGGCAATTAGGAGCTCAATCAACTGCCAAATAAAACTCCCACTTCTTTTCACACTGTAGATATTGCATACCCAGAAAGAAACCTGAAACAATAAAACAGAGCAGAGGGCAATGATCCGTTCTCCAGTCCTATATGTTTAAACTTTAAAGGCTTTGTAGTGAACCTTGTAGTGAACCTTTGTAGGGATCCTTGTCTTTGCAATAACATTAGCTGCTTATCCTTTAGTGGAGAAAATGTTACAGCTGCAAGGGCAACCAGTGTCTCAAGTTCTACCTTGTTATTATCCAGTGTCTATTAGGCAGGGTATTAGCAGGGTACTCTGGAAGAAAGATACAAGCGGAGGGAAGGAAACTTTCCCCCCTGCAGCTACAGGGGAGTGGTTTCCTCCCTCAACTTAAATGGAGGCTCTGTAGAGATCTAAGAGGAAGGAGAGAGGAGGAACTAGGCTAGAGAGTCTCAGGAAGTCAAGCAGTGCAGGAACAGAGAGTCCATCATGGGGCTGCCCTTCCCAGGGAACAGTCAGGACGTGGATTACAGTCTGACTGGGATATGATAGAAGAGCCATTGGTGAACTCTGCTCAGGAACCCAGTGCCATTGAGCCCATGATGAATGCTGTGCTAAATTCCAGAGCAAAGAAGTTTATATTTTGTGTCACAGCATTCTCATGCACACCGAAAGTAACTGGTGTGCATGAGAATGCTGTAAGCCATACTTTAATAAAAGCTCATTGTTACATCTTGAACCCTCCAGACTGGTGGTTTTCCTTAGGTGCCCGCATAGGAGCTGTGCTAGTGAGCAAAATCCAGGTATCCCAGTTAAAATGTTTCCCCTTCTTCAAAGGGGGCTCATTCCAGTAGTTGAGCATATGTTGCTTCCTAGCTACCCAAACCGCTCAGCCAAAGCATAGGTGTGACACTGTGCATACTCAGTCCTTCCATTACAACATCCATGTTACTTCCTTCCTCTCAATCTGTTTCAAACCTTTCATAACCTAGATCCATTCCAAAATTCCATTTCAGAGTTTTCAGATGTCAGCAAGTATTCAACTAATCCTTTAGAGTCTTAACTTTTTCAAAATGTTGTTAATTCTAAACCAGTTAACAGATTTTCACTGCATCCATTTTAGATCTTAAAAAATGAAATATATATTTAAAACCAAACAAATGTCTAATTCTTTTTCTTTTCCTTTATTAAATCATTTAGTCAAAGTTTTTGTATCTTCCCTTTAATTATTCCATTGGAATTTCTTGAGCAGATATAAACTCCTGAAGTTTTCCTGGATCATTAAATATATAAAGTTTATCCTTATAAGTGACTTTCATTTGAGATGGATAGAAAAGACCATATTTAGCCCCTATCACTTTTAGTGGTTGCCTTAAAAGCAAAATTTTTTTCCTTTGCATAACTGTTTCTTTGGCCAAATCTGGAACAATTGTTAGTTTAGAGTCTTTATATGAAATATTTTTAATTTCTTTTGTCACTTTTATTAAAACATGATGAAATATAAGTACTTTAAAAATGATTGATCTTGGCTTACCTTGCATAGGTTTAGAAACAACTCTATGTGCTTTTTCAATTTCAATAGGGATTTTTGTTTTAATTGGAAGAATCTTTGGGATAATTTCTTCCAAAAAAGAGATGATATTATTTCCTTCATATCCTTCTTTAAGCCCAAAAATTCTTAAATTCTGTTTCCTTGAAAAGTTTTCAAGATCTATTAATTTCTTTTGCATTGTGTAATAATATTTTTTGATCTTCTTTGTTTTCTATCTGTGTTTTTTCCAGGCTTTCAATTCTATTTTCCATTTTATCCATTCTGTGATTGATAATGTCCAATTTTCCATTCATGTTGTTTATTTCTTTTTTCATTTCCAACATAGTTATACTTATATTCTCCAATTTATCCAATATTTCAATGACATCCAAAGCATCTAATGAGGATGACACTGCACGACTCCCTTGCGGGTCTTCTTTTAATCTTTTCAGTTTTCATGAAGATTTTCCTAAGTTTTCTTGAGACTTTTGTTTTACAGAAGTCATCTTCAATAATATTTCTTCCAAATTTGATGAAATAAAAGGATGTTAAATAATTAATTCTTTTTAAACTGAATCCAAGGGAGGGAGTTGAAACTTCAACCTGCCATACGCTGTGCTTCCAAGTTCCGGAATTTAATTTTAAATTTAAAGTTCTCATTGGGATCAATCTACCCTGACTGTCCTTATGTTAGCTAAATATAAATACAATGTTGTTAATAGTCTTTTTTTTTGTTTTGTTTTTTTGAAATTGTCTTTATAAGCAATTGCAAAGGGAACAAACAACCAGGGTCAAAACAAGCATAAAAACATAACAGGTAGATAAAACAATACTGGAAAAACAGAACAGCAGATAGTCACAATACAAAAACCCAATGGCTGGATGCCCAACCAATTGACATTTTTTGAAGTACAAAACCCCCAATCAAACACACACAAACCCCAAGCACTCGGCCTCAAACCTCAACAATCAGACAGCAAACACTCCACAGTCATACCCCCAGACAACCAAACACCCAAATGCACACACACACACAAGTGCAGCCACCCAGTGAAGAAACAAAAAGAGAGCAACAGCCCCACCAAAAAGAAAAATCAAGGCAAGGGGTCCGAGCTAGAACAGACTTCCATAGAGCTTGATAGCAGCGGAGGTCCAGAGTCCCAGACCTAGGGGCGCGTTGAAGCTCATACTGCCCTACCTCAGCAAAACGAGCAAGCCATTGCGGGAAAGAGGCCACCCAATGCTGCAACAGGAGCTTTTTTACCACCAAGACAGCCATGTAAAGAACCCTACGCTGGGGAAGCGTAAGCCCTCCCTCAATCAAATTGCATTGATCTCCCAAAAGCAGGAAACCATAAGATCAGGGCACAGCTCGCTGAAGAATGCGTTCCAAAAATGGAAGAACTCTCAGCCATAAGGCAGAAGGACATTCCAAAAAATGGTGCATGAGGGTACCCAAAAAACGATTACATTTAGTACAAACTGCTCCCTCCCAGAGGCCCATGCGAGCGCCCTGAGCCCTAGAGATATAAGCCTGATGCAGAATTTTAAATTGCATTTCCCTAAAATCCGTACTGCCCCCCAAGGCGTGCACAGTGGCAAACAGATCATGAAATGCCTTACGATCCAGGGTAAGGGCAAGCTCTGATTGCCACAGAGAAGCCAATCGATCAATAGATCCCAGATCCGATGCATTCTTCAGAATCCGATACCAGGTAGCTAATTTGTTAAAAGCAGGAGATACCTGAAAAAACTGAACATCCAAGGAACCACAAGCCAAACATCCCCCCATTTACGACCAAGGGACAAATAGTATTGCCGGGCTTGAAGGTAAGCCCAGAAGTGAGTTTGCAGTTGGGCAAAAGTAGGAAAGTGACCCCCTCCCACGGTAAGGAAATTCTGAAGAGTTCTACTCCCTCTCTGCTCCCACTGCCGAAACCAGGAGTGGCCCACCCCCGGGAAAAAGTCAATAGGGAAGTTGCCGGAGTTTTGCCCTGCCGATGCCGCCACCACCGCCACACACGCCGCAGGGGTAAAAGATACACAAACTTAGCCCCCTCCCCCCAGCAGAGCAGACAGCGGAGCATGGAGAAGGGACAGGACCGAGTGAGGAGCACACCAGGACTCCACCCAACCCTGAGGAGAGAATTTATAACAACCCGACCATCCTTCATGGATAAAATGAAACAGAGCTGCGACGTTATAATAGCGAAGATCAGGAAGGTTCAAACCACCCCTATGGATAAATGTCCAAAGCCAAAGTGGCATAACTAATCCTGGCTCGCTTATGACGCCAAATGAAGGAAAAAATGATTGAACGAAACAGATGCACCTCTTTAGCAGTAACCCAAAGAGGTACAGCCTGCAATGGATACAGAACCTTAGGGAGAAGTACCATCTTAGTCAAAGCCACACGACCCCAAACACCCAGCAGAAGATCTCTCCATTTATCACACAAACGCTGGATTGCATCCAAATGGCGTGTCACATTATATTGGTACAAAAGCTTGAGATCTGGGCTTAAATACATCCCAAGGTAACGCATCGGCCCCTGCACCGGTGGTATCTCTAGGCTCGCATGCCAGGTCTTAGTGGACCGTAACGGGAGAAGTTCAGATTTATCGCAATTAACGCGCAGACCAGAGAGATCTCCAAAGGAGCGAACCAAAGCGAGGACCCGCCCCAGATCCCATCTAGGTTGGTCAAGATAAAGGAGAATATCATCGGCAAAAAGATTAATGCGACTTTCCTGGTCCCCAAGGCGAATACCCTGAAAAGTTGGATCATCGCGAATCTTAGCAGCCAATGGTTCGATAGCTAACACAAAAAGTAAGGGGGACAACGGGCAGCCTTGTCGCATCCCCCTTCCCAAAGCAAACGGCTCGGTAAACTGACCATTGACTAAAAGTCTGGCCTGCGGTCGTATATATAAGCTACTAATCCAATGATGAATAGAACCCTCTATGCCAAACTGACGCAGAACCCAGAAGAGATATTGCCAGGAGATACTATCAAATGCCTTCTCCATGTCCAATCCTACAATGGCCGATTCACCCTCCAGACCACGCCTGGAATGAAGGGCCATCAAAGCCCGGACTAGATTCATTGATACATAGTGACCCGGCACAAAGCCTGCATGGTCCTCATGTATCAACAGCGGCAAAAAGGCATTCAATCTATGTGCCAAGATCACGGCAAAAAGTTTAGCGTCCTGATTAAGGAGTGAAATAGGTCGATAAGATCCCACCTGGGCTGGGTCCTTGCCAGGCTTAGGGATCCCTAAACCCCGCTCCTCTGAGAGCACATTAAACGCCGCCGCCAATGTCGGGGAGACCTGATCTGACAATATCTTGTAATACTCAGAGCCAAATCCATCAGGGCCAGGTGCTTTAGTTAACTTAAGCTTCTTAATACCAAGCTGCACCTCCCCAGGAGTGACAGGCACATTCAATTGCTCCACCTGAGCAACCGCCAATTTAGGGAGCTTGAGCCCCTGGAAGAAAGTGTCCCTGTCAGATTCTGAGAACGGTCGATTAGCATATAAGGATTCATAAAAGTGAACAAATTGTTGTTGAATCTGCTGCACCTGGGTGAAACGATTACCAGCCTTGTCCTGAATAGACAAAATAACCTGGCGCATACGCGGGGGGCGAACCAGATTAGCTAACAGACGCCCTGTATTTCCCCCCAGGAATATAGTTTATACCGTTGAAAGTAAATATCCCGGGAAGCCCTCCTCATTAGAATGGTATCAATCTGACGACGTACGGTCAGCAGGCGAAGTCGATTAGCCTCTGAAAGGGAAATAGAATGACTCGCCCTCAGTTGTCGAAGCTCCCCGGAGAGAGCCAAATCAGCATCCAGTTGTTTCCACTGGCGAGAAAGATAGGCAATAATAAACCCCCGCAGAACCACTTTGGAGGCCTCCCAGAAGGTCACCGGGTGTATGTCATCAATATTTTTATGATAGCTATACTCCAACCACTGCTCCCGAAGATATTTATGAAAGTCCAGATCTCTATAAAGGGAACATGGAAATTTCCAGTGCTTTTCACCCGGCTCTGGCGTAAACTGAAGTTCCAGGACAACTGGGGAATGATCTGATAAAGGAGCCTCCTCGATATCAATCCCAGACACTCTGTGGAACAGAGAGGGGGAGATCAGCAGGTAGTCTAACCAGGTATATACATTATGGGGGTGTGAGTAAAAAGTATAAGTGCGTTCGGACGGATGCAAAGTCCTCTAAGTGTCCAATAACTGCAACTGGCTAAGCAAAAAATTCACCCCCTTGGCTCCATGGTCCCTTGTCCCCTCCTTCGCCGGACTACAGTCCAAAGCAGTATCTACAGTGATATTAAAATCCCCTCCCACCAGTGATTGGTAAGTGGGATACATGGCTATCTTGGCAAGCAAAGCTGAAAAAAAATTATGATTATATGCATTAGGAGCATACAGATTGCATAATAACCAGTTGTGCCCCCATAACTCCTCCAACACTATAACATAGCATCCCTCCTGGTCTTGGAGGACCTTGTGAAGGTGGAAGGGCAGTTGTTTATGAATAAGTATTGCAACCCCTTGTTTCCTGGTACCAAAGGAGGAATGATAGACCTCACCCACCCAATTCCTACAAAGCTTGAGATGTTCTGCCGAGGAGAGATGGATTTCCTGCACAAAAGCAATGTCCGTTCCCCTCCTTCTGAACCAGTTCAGAACCTTCTTCCTCTTGACAGGAGAGTGGATCCCATCCACATTTAAAGTGGCTATAGTCAACTTAGTCATGTAGGAAATAGACTTCCAGGCTTAATAGTAAGAAACAAAACTATAGAGTAGATGGAAAGCCCCCCAGCTAAGCCTCCCACCCAGACGAACTGAGACACCAGCACCCCAAAAAGGCCCCAGTGACTCAGGATCAAAGCAAAATCCTCCCAAGTGTGTAGCACCACCACACATCCATCCCTCCCCCAGACCACATGCACACCCACCACTCATACCAGCAGTCACACACATCAAGCAAAACCCCCCTACACCAATCCCATACCCCTCCCTCCCACATCCCCAACCAAGCCCACCCAACCCCCCAGAGAAACCCATCTCCAAAGGCCCCCCAAAACTCCAGCCCCCCACATAACAGAAAAAATTAAGAACAAAAAACTGCACTCTCAAAAAAAGGAGCATCCTAAAGTCCAGGGCCGAACTCCCATAGACCCACAGTCTCCCAAAAAGACAGCCATCGCCATTTCGGGAGAGCGTCAAACCGTCTCTGAAGCCCCCACTGATCTCACCAGCAGTCCAGACCCACAGCCAAGATATATTTGCAGAAGGCAGGAACTAGAGGCACTGTATCCAGGAGCAGAAAGTCCATCCCGCAGGACCAGAAAGTCCATCCCGCAGGACCAGAAACAGACCAGTGGCCCAAAGCGGAACACCAGGCCCAGAGCCTTCCAAACAGGGCAACATACCCCCCGCTCAGGGCAACAAAAGCCAAGCAGAGCTGTCCTCAACGGCCCAAGAGAACCAGGAAACAGGCAAAGGCCTCCAAGAGAACAGCACGGCTGATGACAGATAGAATCCGCTGCCGGGGCTTCGCTATTGCTGGCAGGGAGTCCATAAAATGCTGTGCCGTGGCTCTGTCGGTGAAGGTTTGTGGCTTCCCATCTCTCCAGATGCGCAGAGACGCCGGGTACACAAGCGCAAACCGCACTTCCCGGCGATGAAGCGTGGAGCAAAGCGGCGCCATTTCCTTGCGAAGGGAAGCCACACTTAAGGAGTAATCATTGAACCAGCTGTCCAGATTTTCTAAAAGCTTGCAGAATGAGCTCTTTTTCCTTCCAATTAAGGTATCTAGCAATCGCTGCTCGGGGTCGGTTGTTATCCCCCACGCGCCGGCCCACGCGGTGCGCCTGTTCGCAGGTGAAACCAGCTGCCGGTATCTCCAAACCAAGCCACGTGGGGAGCCAGACTTGAAAGAAATGATAGAGATCCTGATCCGCCCGGAGCTCAGGCAGCCCCACAACGCGTAAATTATTCCGGTGCTGGCAATTCTCCTGGTCGTCCAGCCGGTCCGTCAGTGTGGCCACCTGGACCTGCAGAGCAACCACACTTGCCCTGTCCTGCAGCGCCGCATCCTCGTCGTCAGACACCAAGTGCTCCACCGCCGCTATTCGTCCCGCTTGCACCTCAAAGCGCTCATGAATGCAGTCTACAGCTGACTGCAATTTATGAAGCCTGTCCTCCAGGGCCACGGTAACCATGCGTGATATATCCTGGGCCCATTCACCCCATTGCGCCGGAGCAGGAGTGGGAGTCGGGGACACCGCCATCTTGGGAAGAGAAACCACTGTCTCATGCTTTGGCGTTTTCGCTGATCTTACCGGCATTCCAGGCCGAAATAAGCTGTCCTCCGGTCCACACTTGCCCTCCCCCGTGCAGAACGGTCCGGGAAACACAGAAGCAGACGAACTGTCCAAATAAGTGAGTTAAGCCGGTGTTTTAAGACTGCAGATCGGAGGGCTCACAGGCACACGTCTGCTCAAGTCAGACACATCAAGTGACCCCCACAATGTTGTTAGTAGTCAATTGGCCCGGAAAGACTTTTTTGCTCAATAAGCAGTTTATTATGTGGGGGCCAATAGGACAGGGAAGGTATTAGCAAACTATCTTAAAGCCAAAAAACGTAGAGAAAAGGTCTCTGCCATTAGAGATGCGGCAGGTCACATTTACACTCTTCAATTGGACATTATATCCCAATTTCTTGAGTTTTATAAACAATTATACTCTTCTGATATGGGAATAATAATAATAATAATTTTATTCTTATATACCGCCATGCCCATCGAGTTCTAGGCGGTTCACAATAATTACATTAGGATCCGCATTGGCATGCCGATTTACAAACAATGTTTTGGGTTTACAGGCAATGTATTGGGTATACAAACAATGTATTGGATTTAGAACACCTTCTGCCGAACATGGCTGAAGAAGAGGGAGTGGGAAGTAGAGAAGGAGGAAAGCGGTCAATAAAGGGGGGGGGGAAGGGCCGAACGGGCCGATTTACCATGATTTATTGGATTTACAACAACTTTAGCCGAACTTGGCTGATGAAGAAGGAGGAGGGTAAGTGAGCTGGAAGACAGCGATCAATGAAGGGGGAAAGGGGCGGGCGTGTGGTCAGGTAATTCCGGAGAGGGGGCGTTAGGGGGCTTGTTTGTTGAATAGGTAAGTTTTGAGTGTTTTTCTGAAGTCGAGGTAAGTGGGAGCCTCGAGAATCATTTGGGCGATCCATGGGTTCATCTTGGCTGCTTGGAAGGCGAAGGTTTTGTCTAGGAATCTTTTAAGATGACAGAGCTTAAGCGAGGGGTAGGCGAACAGTTGAATTCTACGGGATTTCTTGTTGGAGCAGTAAAGGTTAAAGAGGGGATTGATGTATCTTGGCGAGAGGCCGTTTACCGATTTGTAGCAGAAGCATGCAAATTTGAAGAGTACTCTGGATTCGAAAGGCAGCCAGTGGAGTTGGTGGTAGAAAGGGGTGATATGTTCCCATTTCTTTAGGCCATAGATGAGGCGGACGGCTGTGTTTTGGATCACTTTTAGTCTCCTGGTCGTTTTCTTCGTGGAGTTCAGGTAAATAATATTACAGTAGTCTAGAATGCTGAGAATGGCAGATTGCACTAGAAGGCGGAACGAGGAATCATTGAAGTATTTTTTTATGGTTCGGAGTTTCCAGAGTACCGCGAAACATTTCCTGACGCTGAGGTCGGTGTGAGATTCTAAGGATAAATGTCTGTCCAGCGTAACACCCAGGATTTTTACAGTGTTTTCAAGGAGGAAAGGCCTTCCTTTCAGTTGGATGGTGGTGTCCTTGATTTTGTCGTTGGGGGAGGCCAGAAAAAATTTTGTTTTGTCGGAATTTAGTTTCAGCCTGAATGCTAGCATCCAGAGCTCAATCTGGTTGAGGATATTTGTAATGTAATCAAGTGTTTCAGGTGAGAAGCTAGTGAAAGGGATGACTAATGTGATATCATCTGCATAGATGAAAAATTTGAGTTTGAGGGTGTGTAGTAGGTTACCTAGGGAGGCTAGGTAGATATTGAACAGGGTGGGGGATAGGGGGGAGCCCTGCGGTACACCGCAGGTGTTTTCCCAGCAGTATGAGAAAGCGTTGTTCTGGTGTACTTTGCAGGATCTATTTTTTAGAAACCCCTGAAACCAGTTGAGGACCTGATCGGAGATACCAATGTGTGATAGACATTCAAGGAGTATGGTGTGGTCGACCAGGTCGAAGGCACTGTTTAGGTCTAGTTGTACAATCAATGCACTAGAGCCCTGACTAAAGAGCGTGTGGAGATGGTCAAGAAGAGTGGCTAAGATGGTTTCGGTGCTGTGTTCCGTGCAAAAGCCAGATTGATAGTCGCTTAGGATGTTGAAATTTTCTAGGTATGTGGAGAGTTCTACCTTTACTGCCCCTTCTGCTATTTTGGTGAATAAGGGGATGCTTGCGATCGGTCTGTAGTTGGATGGGGAGTTTGGTGATTCTTTTGCGTTTTTTAAAATGGGGGTAATCATGATGTGACCTTGCTCTGGTGGGAAGATTCCTGCGGCTAATAGGGAGTTAACCCAAGTCATCATGTTTGCTTTGAAGTGGCTCGGGGCTGCTTTCATGATGTTTGGTGGGCATGTGTCTAATTTGCAGAAGGAGCGGTTGTATTTATTATAGTAGGTATTAAAGGTTTTCCAGTCAATTGTTGAGAATTGTTTCCAGCTAAGGTTTGTTCTGGCTCCTGGGCCTGGTTTAATTATGCCCGGGTCTGAGTTGGGTGTATTAGGGTCTGGGAGGATGGGGAACTGTTCGAGGGAATTGGTCTTGGTAGGTAAAGTTGATCTTAATCTTTGGATCTTGTTGTTGAAGAAGTCTGCAAGGGAGTTGGCAGTGAGTGTGGATTCTTCATATATATTTGTGAAGGTATCGATGTTGTAAAGCTCATTAACCAATTTAAATAGGTTGCAGCTGTTGGTCTTAATGTTACCTATTTTGTGGGAGTAAAAATTTTTTCTTTTTTCGTTAATGAGGTTTTTGTAATGTTTTAATTTATGTCTCCATGTTAGTCTGTGTTCTTGGGTTCCTGATTTCTGCCATGCTCTTTCTGCTTTTCTGAGCTCTTTCTTTACTAGCAGCAGTTCCGAGTCAAACCAGCCTTCGTGATTTATGGTTCTTGTTCTGCGAGTCTTGATGGGGGCAATTTCGTTTAGTACGTTAGTACAGTTCTCAATCCAGGTGGTCATGAGGTTCTCCGTTTCTTCGGATTGCTTGGTGTTTGTTTCAAAGCGGGACCAGAATTCCACTGGGTCAATCTTTCCTCTGGTAGTGTGTGTTTTGATGGTTCTAGTTTTGCTGTTTTTGGGGGGTTTAAGTTGGCATCCTATTGAGAAGGTGCACAGATGGTGATCTGACCAGAGAGAGTCTGACCAACTGTCTTGTATCCAGTAAAATGTGGGGGAGGCCTGTTCCTTGGAAGAGAAAGTTACTAGGTCTAGTTGGTGACCTTTTTGGTGGGTTTTGATAAGGGTTGTTTGGCAAATCCTAGTTGAGTAAGCAGCGACCAGAAGTCTGCAATTTCTGGTTGGTCCGTTTGCTCAAGATGGATGTTAATGTCCCCACATAGTAGATTGTAAGGGCTTGCTAAAGAGTTAGTTAGTAGGGATTCCGCGAAGACCTCTTTGGTTAGGGACCATTTTTTTGGAGGGATGTAGAATAGTGTGATAGTAAGCGAGGCAGGTAATGATTTTGGGGTTAGGGAGATGATTAGAATTTCTGCGTTTGGTGAGGAGGTTGTGTTGAGAGTGGTACAGTTTAGTTGGTCTTGGTATATTATAGCTAGTCCTCCTCCTCTTCCCCATGTTTTAGCTAGTGAGAGAATCTTGAATCCTGGAGGTAGGCAATCTTTAATGATGATATCTTTCTCTGATTGAAGCCAGGTTTCCGTGAGAAGGACAAAGTCGGGGTTAGTTTCCGTCAGCCAATCTCTGATAAGTATCGATTTGTTGCGCATTGATCTGATATTTAGGTAGGCGCCATTTAGGAGCTGGTGGTTGGTGTGGTCGATTAGTGAGACGTGGGAGTAGGTGAGTTTTTTTAGTAATCTTGGTTTGTTGGGGCGAGGCTTGGTCAGTTTGTGGGGGTGAGTGTGAGTTGGGGAGGCTGGGAGATTGGGTGGTCTTGTGTGGTGTGGAGCGAGTAGCTGGGGGGTTTAGGTTTAACTGATCGGTGTAGGGTGATGTGTATGGGGATGGGAGCTGTGTTAGGGTGGTCTGCATTGCAGTATCTAGTGGTGAGCAGGTAGAGTAAGAGTAGTGCTGTGCATTGGTGTGAGCTTGGACGTGCCATGGTGTGGAACTGGGGCTGTAGTGGTTGTATCTTGGGAGTTTGTCTGGGGAGCGTTGTGGGCTGTGTATCGGTAGGTCGTGGCACCGTGATTGTTTGGAGCGGTGTTTTTCTTGACTTTTGCTCGGTTGGTCTGGCTTAATGCCAAGAAGAGTGGGATAGTTAGGTGGGGGCAGACTTCACTGGCCAGAAGTAGAACGTTACAATCAAATAGAGCAATAAAGTCTTACCTTACAGTAAGTTATCTATCTAGTATCGGACAGTAGAGAGTGGTAAATTACAGAATAGTACAGTAACCCACGGTAGGAAGTGGTAAATTACAGTCAAATAGAGCAGTATGCTATTTTACCTTATAATAGGTTATCTATTTAGTATCAGACAGTAGAGAGTGGTAGATTACAGAGTAATAAAGTGTCCTACAGTAAAGTCTTGGGTCGTCACTGCGGGTGGCTGGCTTGTGGTTTGTCTTGGGTGGCTCTTGGTGCTGGTGTCGGAGGCCCCCTGTGCGGGTGCCTCTCGTAGGTGCTTCGTAAAGGCGCGTGCTAAGGCGCACACGCCTTTGACGTGCGCCTTTGACGGCACGCCGAACGGCTGCACGCCGTTGGTGCTTCAAGATTTTCAGGCGTCGGGGGTCCTGTAGAGTCGGGAGGGGGGCGGAGCAGTGCTCCCACGCTCCTCTCCTGCTGGATCTCACGAGGCTGGCTGCCCTCTCTCCACCGAGCGTCGGCTGCAACAAAAAGGCCGCACTCGGGTGGAGCTTCAAGATTTTCAGGCGTCGGGGCTCCTGTAGAGTCGGGAGGGGGGCGGAGCAGTGCTCCCACGCTCCTCTCCTGCTGGATCTCACGAGGCTAGCTGCCCTCTCTCCACCGAGCGTCGGCTGCAACAAAAAGGCTGCTCTCGGGTGGAGCTTCAAGATTTTCAGGCGTCGGGGATCCTGTAGAGTCGGGAGGGGGGCGGAGCAGTGCTCCCACGCTCCTCTTCTGCTGGATCTCACGAGGGACACAACTAATTCAGAGGACTTTTTACAGTCCCTCTTTGGACCCAAACTTCTGGATTATGTAAAGGCCCCTCTAGATGCTCTGATTTCTCTGCCGGAGCGCCAAACAGCATTGAAGTCTCTCAGATCAAGGTCTGCTCCTGGCAGTGATGGTTACACGGTAATTTTTTCAAAAATTTTCAGTCCATATTACTGCCTCACCTTTTTCAGTTGTTTCGAGCGCAACTGGCAAAGGGACAGATAACTGGCACTATGGCAGAGGCTCTTACAATCGGACTCCCTAAACCAAAGGACCCCATGTTAGTAACTAACTACAGGCCAATCTCCTTACTTAACATCGATGGGAAACTCTTGGCCAAACTTTTGGCTTTCAGATTGGTGAAGACGCTCCCATGCATCAAATGGGTTTTGTCACTCACAGACAGTCTTCCAATTACACCAAGCAGGCCTTTGACCGAGTAAAGTGGTCTTTCATGTATCAGGCTATGCACTGGTTTGGAATTGGTCCTGATTTTGTACAGATGGTCTGTACTTTGTATAGCTTATCTTCAGCTAGACTTTATATTAATAATGCTTTGACAGAGCGGGGTGTTCATCAAGGATGTTTGACAGAGCAGGGGGGTTTATCATGGGTGTCCATATCAGTTGCTTTTTGATACTGTACTGGAATCTTTGTTGTTGGCAATTCAGCAAGTAGAGGAATTCCCTACGCTGGCCGAATGTACAGTCTTGGCTTATGCGGATGATATTTTATTACATTTGACCCAACCTGAACAGACCATTCCGGCTTTGCTTCAGTTGATCGATAACATTGGAAAATTTTCCAGGTATAAGATCAATTGGAGCATATCTGAGGTTTTCCTGTTGAATGTTCATTGTTGGAAGGGGGCTACTTGGAAAGAAGAGGGCACAAAGTATTTAGGAGTACTGATTCAACAGACATTGGAAGAGATCATGCTTACAAATGAAAAACGCCGATTGGCTATGATTAAGGAATTGTGTGAGCGATGGAACCAGTTGCATCTTTCTTGGTGGAGGAGAGTACATAACATCAAGATGATGAGCACCCCTGTGGTTTGTTATCATATGAGTATATTACCAGTATTTTTTCATACATTCTTCTATAAACAACTTAACAGAATCCTCCAGGGGTTTTTATGGCTTGGTAAGACTCCTAGAATTGCCATATCATCTTTACAGAAATCTCAGTCTATGGGAGGAATTAACTTTCCTAACTTTCATACCACCAAGCTTACATCTTGCATCAGGGTATGTATTGGGTCCTGCCTGAATTATATGATGATATATCTGATTGGTTATCTCTTGAAAGTCAACTTATGGCCCCATTACATCTTAATCATATGCCAAGTATTGGCCTTCCAAGAATTTATAAGGGTAATATGATCCTTTATTCCACATGGAGGGCCTTAAGATTTTTGGATGCATTGTTGCCTATTCCTATTAGGAAAACAAAATATTTATCCATATGACTTAATCCTAGAATAATGATCGCAGAGCTAAAATCTTGTGAAAAAACTGGGTACAGGCTGGCATTCAAACTCTGCAGGATGTATGTTCTTGGGATCGATTGTTTTCTTTCATCCAGCTACAACAGACATTTGGTTTACCCATTACACAATACTTCAAATGACTGCAATAACGACAGGCTATTCAGGCAGGAATCCCTGAATGGCGTACCTTAGACCAGTAATATAGCTTGCCTTTCATCTGTTTTCAGGTGGCGTTTCAGGGATATGAGGCCTCCACCTGGTATAAGTTATTACGTAAGCACCCACCTCAAAAGGTTGGGACGGGTCTACGTGACATTTGGAGCCAGGGATATACAATATACCATTTCCGCTGCACAGTGGCCCCGCCTCTAGAGTTGCAGGGTCCTTTGTACAGCTTCAGCCTCCATGAGACAAACTTTCTGCTTTTTGTTATACAGTACTCCCCCGATATTCGCGGGGGTTCCATTCCAGGAACCCCCGCAAATCTTGAAAAACCGTGAATATGGTTTTCAGCGGGAGACAGGAGAGGGCAGCCGGAGCGCTGGTGAGTAAAGGAAATTACTCGCAGTATGCTCCAACTGCCTCTTCCTGCACTAAAGTCGGATCTCACCAATCAGGAGCTGCTTTGACACGCAGCTCCTGCTTGGTGAGGCCCAACTTCACTTGCCTGCCCGGTCGGAAAATATCGCGAATGACTGGGACTGTGAATCGCCGACCGGGGAAGCACTGTACAGAGTTTATTGGACCCCCGGTGAGATTGCAAAAGTTGGATATCACTTGTTCCAATCGTTGCTGGCACTGCTGGATTATCTTCTGTTTCATTGTCTTCTTATCCTCTCTTTCTGGTGATACATTTGGAGTAAAATATTGCTTATACCACTATCTTATGGACCTGAACTGTTTGGTACATCTTAAGGATCATAAAGACAGACTCCTTATCATGACTGGTGTTACTTTGCAGATGATCGCACAGAATTAGAAACAATGTCATCATTTAAACTGCGTCAGTAGTCATCAACCTCCTTAAAAGGGGAGGAGCCAACAGAACACGTGGTGTACAGCGTCGGGCAGAGAGAGTGAAAGGAGCAAGTTAAAAGCGGAGAGAGCAGGAGAGGAGCAGGAGAGAGAGGAGCAAGTTAAAAGCAGGTTGCAAGGCAAACGAGGCGCCGAGGAGAGACAGAGAAGAGCGCCTTTGAGAGGAATAGAGCAGGCTTTAAACTAAGAAGGGGAAAGTCAACAGTTGACCAGGTGTCGATGATTCGGAAGGTATCCCGAAAAGATACTGAGTGGGAAAAATGCTGGGAAGACACAACAGGCAAACAAGAGTTGATGCACAGGGGGAAAACAAAATGGACCTAGAACAAGAGTTGACAGGACAAGAAGAGGATGATAAAGAAGAACGCATAACAGGAAAAGAAAATGAAGACAAGAGAATACCAGGACTTAAATTGCATGTATACTAATGCAAGGAGCCTAAGGAACAAATGGGAGAACTAGAAATCATGGCCAAAAAAGAGAACCTAGGCATCACTGGGACATGGTGGAATGAAGAAAACCAGGGTACAAACTCTATCACAAGGACAGGTCAGATTGGAAAGGAGGAGGAATAGCCCTATACATAAAGGATAACATACACTCGATCAGAGTGGACACGGTGGTGACGACCGACAAATTGGAATCACTATGGGTTAAAATACCAGGAGGAAATGGGCCCAAAATAAAGATGGGCCTGTACTATCGTCCACCTGGGCAAACCGAAGTAAACGATGAAGAAATGGAAGCCGAGATGAGGCAAGAATGCAAAAACGGTAACACCATTGTTATGGGAGACTTCAACTACCCTGGGATAGACTGGAATCTTGGATACTCAAAATGCGCTAGGGAAACCGGATTCCTGGAGGCTATACAGGACTGCTTCATTGAGCAGCTCGTCAGAGAGCCGATGAGAGGAAATGCCACTCTGGACCTAATCTTCAATGGGCTAAGAGGACCTGCAAAGGAAGTGGAAGTAGTGGGACCGTTAGGAAACAGCGATCACAATATGATCCAGTTCAAAGGAACATCAAAGGGGAAGAGAACCACAGCGACAACTTTTAACTTCAAGAAAGGAAACTACGAAGCGATGAGCGTAATGGTATGAAACTTAGAAACAGCTCAAACAAATCGCAGATGGTGGAACAAGCCTGGTCTTTATTTAAGGATAGGTGAGTGAAGCGCAAAATCTGTATATCACCAGAACAAAAGATCCATGGATAATTAAAGAAGTGAAGAAAGTGATAGGAGATTAAAAAAAATCATTCCGGATGTGGAAAAAGGACAAAACCGGGGAAAATTGGAAAGAGAACAGGAATCATCAAAAAGAATGTCACCGAGTGGTTAGAAGAGCAAAAAGAGAATACGAAGAGAAGCTAGCCAGGGAAGCACGAAATTTCAAACCATTCTTCAGATATGTTAAAGGGAAGCAGCCGGCAAGGGAGGAGGTGGGACTGCTGGATGAAGGAGATAGGAAGGAGTGGTGAAGGAGGAAAAAGAAGTGGCGGATAGACTAAACAGGTTCTTTTCATCAGTATTTACAAAAGAGGACACATCTAATGTGCTGAAACCTGAAAAAATCTTCAAAGGAGATCAAACAGAAAAATTAACATCTTTAGAGATAAGCCTTGAAGACGTACTCAAGTAGATAGATAAATTAAAAACTGACAGAACTAAAGGAAGAAGTAGCGGAATTACTACAGCAGGTTTGCAATCTATCCCTAAAAACAGGGGTGATGTTATACCCATCTTTAAAAAAGGATTGAGAGGTGACCCAGGGAACTACAGACCGGTAAGTCTGACCTCGGTCCCGGGGAAGATGGCGGAAGCGCTGATAACAGAGCATCGATGAGCATCTAGAAAGGAACAAACTGATGAAAACAAGCCAACATGGCTTCTGCAAGGGAAGATCGTGCCTAACGCATTTCTTCGAAGGAATTAACAAATGAATGGATGAAGGGGCCCCCATAGACATCATATTTCCAAAAAGCCTTCGATAAGGTACCCCATGAACGCCTACTAAGGAACCTGAAGAACTATGGGATGGAAGGAGACGTACATAGATGGATCAAAAATTGGTTGGCAGGCAAAGGGTAGGAGTGAAGGGCCAATACTCGGACTGGAGAAGGGTCACGAGTGATGTTCCACAAGGGTCAGTACTCGGACCACGGCTTTTCAATATATTTATTAATGACCTAGATACAGGGATGAAGTGTGAAGTTATAAAATTCGCAGATGACAAAACTTTTTAGTGGGGTTACATAAGAACATTAGAACATAAGAATTGCCATCTCCGGATCAGACCTGGGTCCATCAAGTCCGGTGATCCGCACACTGCGGAGGCCCCGCCAGGTGTACCCTGGCATAATTTTAGTCCCCATATCACTGTATGCTTCTCAAGGGAGATGTGCATCTAATTTACCCTTACTCTATCACTCTATGCTACTCTTAAGGAGATGTGCATCTAGTTTAGGTTAGGACTAAGGAGGATTGTGAAGATTTACAAAGGGACCTGAACAAGTTGGGAGAGTGGGCGAATAAATGGCAGATGAAGTTTAATGTAGAGAAATGTAAAGTCTTACATGTAGGAAGCAGAAACCCGATGTACAGCTATATGGTGGGAGGGCTGGTAATGGGTGAAAGTAGCCAAGAGAAGGACTTAGGGGTACTGGTGGACAAAACAATGAAGCCGTCAGCACAGTGCACAGCGGCCTCTAAGAAGGCGAATAGAATGCTAGGTATTACAACCAGAATGAAGGACATTATCCTGCCATTGTATCGGGCACCCGCATCTGGAGTACTGCGTCCAGTATTGGTTGCCGTACCTTAAGAAGGATATGGCAATGCTCAAGAGGGTTCAGAAAAGAGCAACGCGCTTAATAAAAGGTATGGAAAACCTTTCATACGCTGAAAGATTAGAGAAACTGGGGCTCTTTTCCCTGGAAAAGAGGAGGCTTAGAAGGGACATGATAGAGACTTACAAGATCATGAAGGGCATAGAGAAAGTGGAGAGGGACAGATTTTTCAAACTTTCGAAAACTACAAGAATGAGAGGGCATTCGGAAAAGCTGAAAGGGGACAGATTCAAAACCAATGCTAGGAAGTTCTTCTTCACCCAAAGGGTGGTGGACACCTGGAATGCGCTTCCAGAGGGTGTGATAGGACAGAGTACGCTATTGGGTTTCAAGAAGGGATTAGATGATTTCCTGAAGGAAAAGGGGATAGAAGGGTATAGATAGAGGATTATTATACAGGTCCTGGACTTGATGGGCTACCGCGTGAGCAGACTGCTGGGCGTGATGGACCTCCAGTCTGACCCAGCAGAGGTACTGCTTATGTTCTCCTTCTGGTGGGAAACACTTTGTATGAACTATTGTTACAAACAGTCAATGGCAGAGCAATCTAGTCACACTCAAAGGTTTAATGTTATTTGGGGCCCATTGGATTCTTATGTTAAGCTCCCTTAAATTCCATGTCACTTTGCATTTTTTAGATTCTGGTGTTTTCTTTCTGGACCCTACCAGATTTCTTTATTGTTGTGGTTGCTCATATACATCCGGGTGGGGGGAGGTTTGTTTTCCTTCTTTCAGAAATAGTGCCTTAGTGCTTTTCTGGTTGTATTTACTGTATATGTAAAATTCTTGCACTTTTGTATCAGTTTTTGTTCTTCTAAAATCAATAAACAGTTTTGAGAAAGATTTGGGGAAGTCCATAGTCTGTTATTGAGACAGACTTGGGGGAAGCCACTGGATCAATAGCATGGAATGTTGCTACTTTTGGGGGTTTTGCCAGGTACAAGTGACCTGGATTTGCCACTCTGAAATGTTCTCAGGGTTTCTGCAGCTGGCATTGTGCTTGATGCAGATTTCTGGGTCTCGCTGCACCTTTGTCAGGTAGAAACCAACATTTCAGCCATCATGTTGTGGCTTTCTTCAGAATATGCTCTGAAGTCTGCTGTGTGACTTTGGAAATAGTGAGATCACTGACCTGATTGGCAACAAGCACAATGCCAGCTATGAAAACCCTGAGAGAACATCTAATCCCGCTCCATGGGAAGAACATTTTTAAACCTACCAGAAACTTTTCCATTCTATGGACTTTTATAACAAAATTAAAATTTCTGACCAACTGACTTTCCCGCCAAATTTCAAATTGAGTGTTCACAATTAGGTCAGTGAACCCACTATTTCCAAAGTCACACTGAAGACTTCAAAGTAGAAAATGACACGGAAAAAATCTGTCCCCATCACTGCCCCGTCACCGGACTGCCGTCCCCTTCACCGCTCCGTCCCTGCAGCATCCACCCTTCCCTCTCACTATCTCACCGCCCTTCAACGGCCCGAGAATCTCCCTCGCTCCCCCTTACCTTCATGATGTAATGAAACTTAAGGGAGGGAAGGCATGCGGCCCCTTCCTCCTCTCCTTCCCTCTGGCCAAATCTATCTCCCTCCCTCCCCTTTACCTTCGCAGCACTTTAGAAAAGAAACTGATGCCAGCGAAGCCTGCCTTTGCCGCCCTGCAATCGCATGTGTGTGGACGGAACCTTCTCCTCTGACAATTGTCATTTTATAAACACAAATAAAACAGAGCAAGGTCCAACAAAACCCATCTCCCCTCCCTTTCACAAATATTCCCTTCACTATTGTGAAAACTGAACAAACCAAATTACTACAGAATGCTACATAGAAAAATCAAACTAACAGAATACTTTAGTCACACATGGCAAGAATAATGCAACTAGGGCAACTGCCCCCTGGTCAGAGAGAGAGCCCTAAGCCAATTGGAAGCTAAAGAAGCACAGCCCGGACTTTGCGGTCCCCAGTTATGCCTAATACCAGCTGTAGCAGGATACCTATTTCAAATCTGAAATATTCTAATCACAAAATATAAAATAAATTTATTTTTTTCTTTTTGTTTTCTGGTAATTTTATTCTTCAAGTCACATTGGTCGCAGGTTTTGGTTTTAGGTTCCTTCTGTCTTCATTGTGGCATGGCTGGCTCCTGAAGGTAAAATAGGCGCAAGAGTAGCTGGGGAGAAGATGTCGAGTCTGACATGGGCACAATTTTTTTTACCACAGGAGTAAGACTTTTCACCGCTCCCATGGGGCGGTAAAAGGTCTTATCCCCATTCCTGCAGGGAGGTGAAAGGTCTTGATCACGTTACCCCTTTACTAATTAAATCCCATTGGCTTCCGATAAGTCATCGCATCACTTTTAAATTATTGCTTTTGGTTTTTAAAGCATTAAATTTTAAGGAACCTCAATTTATTAACAGATGGCTTATCCCTTATAGTATATCACATTCACTTCGTTCAACATCTCTTAATCTTCTTGCCGTGCCTTCAATTAAAATGATAGGAACTAGAAGACACGACATGTTTTCAGTTATGGCACCACATTCTTGGAATCTTTTACCACAATACATCAGAGAACTAAAAGATTTAACACTGTTTAAAAAAACATTAAAAACTTTTCTTTTTAAAGACACGTATGGATCTCAGGACTGCTAAAAACTTAATGATTTTTTAACTACAATTTTAAATTTCACAAATAGCGAAGATTAACCCTTTTTTTTTGTGCTTACCCTTTATGTTCTTTCTTCTCTTCTATCAAAATTGTAACTATTCCCCATGTTAACCTCACATGTCGTGTAAGTTACCCACAAGTTTACTGTAAAGTCTTGTCTACACTAGTCTGTTTAGTTTGTTAAATTTTAATTAACCACAAATTTTTGTTTGGTTTGTAACACTAACATTTATCTGTTTTATTTTTATTAATTAATGTTATTATTATTGTACATCGCCTAGTAATCTAAATAGGCGATTTATCAAGAACGATTAAACTTGAAACTTGAACTTGTCCCCTATCCTGCGGTAAACCAGTTGCAAATGTCTCCATTCCTGCAGATTTACTGCGGTGACCCGTGGTTTACCACGGTAAACGGTCCCCATGTTATTCTCTCTACTTCAAAGCATACCCTGAAGAAAGCCACAGCATGATGG
Source organism: Geotrypetes seraphini (assembly GCF_902459505.1). Classification (NCBI taxonomy): domain Eukaryota; kingdom Metazoa; phylum Chordata; class Amphibia; order Gymnophiona; family Dermophiidae; genus Geotrypetes; species Geotrypetes seraphini. The sequence goes on along the minus strand of NC_047085.1, from coordinate 280,631,685 downwards.
CTGAAATTTTGGTTTCTACTTGACAAAGACACAGCAAGACCTGGAAACCTGCAACAAGCAGTAGCATGGAATGTTACTACTTTTTGGGGGTTTTGCCAGGTACTGATACAGATTGGCCACCGTGAGGATTGGCTATTGGGCTAGATGGACCATTGGTCTGATCCAGTGAGGCTATTCTTATGTTATGTCTCCGATATAGGACTCACCTTTTCTCATTCCATGACAGGAGCCACCCCCCAGTGTTTCCCTGAGGACCTGGCACCCTGCACAGATCACCCAGTGGCCTCCACTACAGCCCAACTCGCCCAGTAAGCAGTCTGTTATTAGTGTAAGGCCATATGTAGAGCATAGCACTGCATGTTACAAGTAACAATCATGTATGTGAAGCCAAGAAGGCCTATCACCTGATCCTATTCTCCACCAACTTGTGCCTTGCAGGTACTTCAGAATCTACCAGAACCTGGAATCCCTCAGGAACCGCTATAGGTGGGTGTGCTGGGAGAACCTGGGCATCCAGTGCATGAGATGGCATATCAGAGTTCAACATAAGTAACCCCACACAGAAACCCTATAACTTCATCATGTCATAGATGCATAGATGCATCATGTCATAGATGCACCCACCTATTTTCTGCACCTGCTAACCCCAGGACCTCAACCAATGAGATGATATGGGAAGGATAGGGGCGGGGGAGGCATACATGGACCAGTACCCATTAGGTCTAAAGGATACATTCTCTCACACACTCATATATTGTTAATTGCTGCAGCTGAGGGGGAAAACCCCCCAGTCATCAACAGTGGTTATCAAACCCCCAAATTCTGGCACTTCAATACTTCAGCCCAAATCACGATGCCACACAATCAACTGACGGAAGAAAGACGAAGGACTCAGCAGCCAGGGATATAATGAGTGCCCACTAACAGATAACCCCTCACAACCCCCAAACCACACTCATTGCATACACCAGTGAACTCCACAGATTGGGATGCTGCTTTGCAAGGCATACCTGAAAGTCTAGAACCAGCAGCCCAGTACATATTCTCAGCAAAGAGCCTTCCCTAAAACAGTTCTTTCTCCCTCTCTCAACCCCACAGAACCCACCTAGAATCTATTTGTGCTCCTGTAGGAGTGCTTCCTGCTTCACATTTAAGGTTAGACCTCACTCATGTCAAGCAAACCTGAACCATTGTTCCTGCATGAACCATCATTGCTGCCTGATGCATTCTGGATGTGTTTACAAGAACTGTGTGTTTCTAGTCAAGGACATCTGCCTATTCACACACGCCCAGCTCCTGTGAACCTGTAGGAGTTATGAACTATGCTATGATCTGTTTCTGTGCTTATCATCTATGGCGCCTTCCAAGGCCTCTGCACAAAAGACTATTCATTCTTGCTGTTCTGCTTTGATTGGTCCTAGAGAGTCATCTTACACAACCTAAGAAGAAAAGTGTTTGTGAGAATTAGACTATGTTTGGATGTGAGGAAGCTCAGATCTAAACTTAGGTTTCTCTGTACATCACTGTATTAATAAGAACTGATAAGTTACCTCTTGTGACCTGCTCTCGGATGAGAGTGAAGACGCAAAACTGTCCTTTAAACAGATCTGGTTTCTATCACAAAAGGAACTCTAGCTAATATATATTACAGCTTTTTCCAATGACAAATGGACTTTTCTGACCAGAAGAAATTTTATCATCAGCTACGCTGAGGAAACAGGATTCCATCTCCCGGATCTGCTGGGATCTAAGGGTGAGAAAAGAAATTATCTCTTCTTTCAGCTGGGCTAGCTAGAATTGTATTGGTTATGGATAGAAATATTAAGTCCCCTTGGTGGTAAGCTATAATAGATTGCTGTTATTATCAGGACTTAGTAAATATGACTAATTTTTACACACAAGTATAATTCCTTACAATACTAATTTACTTAGTGATTACTGTGTAATAATTGTGTGCTGAAAAATATATGTATGTATTCAGATATATTGTGAACAATAATTAGTTATTATTTACTGCTGGCTTGTGAATTATATTTTTATATCTATAATAAAGGCCCTTTTTATTTGGGGACCTTTCTCATTTGAGCATTCAAAGTATGTTTTTACAAGCTGTTATTGCCCTTTATCATAATCCCACAGCTTGTGTATTAGTTAATGGGATTCGGTCCCCTCCTTTTCCGATTGCTCAAGGAACTCGATAGGGGTGTCCCCTTTACCTTGCTTTTTCTTTTGACCTTGGAACTGTTACTTTCCCTGATTTGTTTGTCAGCGGTCCCAGTCAAGGCTCTTGCTTACGCGGATGACCTTTTGCTGGTTTTGACTGACCCCCAGGAGTCTTTGCCTATTCTCTTGGATACCATCTCTCATTTTAGTGCTTTTTCAGGGTTTACCTTGAACTATTCTAAGTCTCAGGCTCTCTCCATCCTTCCAGAGACTAGGACTTCCTGGGTGAGTCCATTCCCTCTACGGTGAGCGACAGATTCTATTTAGGGGTTTTGATTCCTACTCATCTTTCTCACTTATATACTCTCAATGTACAGCCTTTGTTGCAGGATACTGCTATGAAGTTAAATCTTTGGAAAGCGTACCCTCTTTCCTTGATTGACAGAATTCATTTATTTAATATGCTTTTGGCCCCTAAGTGGCTGTACGTTTTTGAAATTCTACCTCTATATTTAAGGGTTAAGGATGAACGGAGATTGCGGCAACAGTTACAGGCCTATCTGTGGCTGGGAAAGAGGGCACGGCTCCCATATGCTGTTATTTGTACCCCGGCCTCTTTGGGGGGCATGGGTCTCTTAAATGTCAAATTACTTATTGTTGCTTGTGCTATGAGGCATGTCAGTGACTGGTTTTGCTCAGCTGAAGACTTTACTAATACTAGCCTTGAATTGTCATTTATGGACTCTGTGCATTTCAGCTGTTACCTCCATGTCATGGGCTTCTGTTTGCCACACTGTCTCATCTGCTTCCTACTGTGGTTGCTGCTTGGAGATGGATTTTACGACGTCAAAACTTTTCAACCAACGCTTCTCCATACTTGGCTATTGGCCACAATCTGCACTTTCCAGTTGATACTTCCTCTCTGGATTTTCAACGTTGGGCACAGAAGGGTATCCTGTATTTTTTTCATGTGCTTATGGAGGAGGGACTTACAAAGGGAGTTTTCTCTTTCTCCAAGAGATATTTTTCCTTACCTACAACTTCGCAATTATATCAGAAGTCTTTGTTGGACTGATCTCACTGAGGATGTCCAGGAGGAACTGGGATTTCTATTCACCTTGTGGACCCAGAATAAGGTTCCTCTGAGTTACCACCATCGAGCGCTTTTGGACTCCTCGCCCACCCTTGTGTATCGCATGTATGCTGCAGCATGGGTGTTTGATCTCACTATTACCTTGTCGGAGGCTACTTTAAGACTTTTGTTCTTGCTATTCGTAAGGTTACAGTCAATGTAACCTGCTGGGAGTTGTAATATAAATTTGATCTTCGCCTTCATATGTCTCCCCGCAGGGCTTACTTGGCTGGGATAGCTCTGACCTCCAGCTGGGTCACATGTTCTGGCAGTGCCCTCCAGTGCAGCACTTCTGGGATCGGCTGTTGAGGGCTCTCTCCTCCCTTTGGAAGTGTGGCTTAAAGTTGGAGGCGCAAATCTTTTTCTATGTCTTCTCTCTGCAAACTCCTACACTGAGGGGCTATTCTCTTTTTTTTAAAAGGGCGATACTTCAATGAAAAAAGACTATTTTGATGCGTTGGTTGGAGCAGCAGGCACCTACCCTTCAACAGCAGCAGCAGCAGCACATGACCACCTTATTGAAGATGGAGCGCACCCAGCTCCGTTCCCTGGAGTCTCCGACTGGCCAGCAGTTTCTGCGCATTTGGGGATCCTTCTGGAATACTTTTTCCCCCATTGCCAGAAGTAGATTACTGAACTGCTAAATGCTGTGAGTTTTGCAATGTTCTTTTTGCAGTCATGCTTCCTCTAGCCTCCTCTGTTTCCTCTCTCTTCCTTTCTTATTTTTTTCTTTTGCTCACTTGACTTGGTTTTTTGATTTGGGTGAGTGGGGGTGGGTTAGGGAGGCTTGGTCTGTTGTTTGATATTGAAAATTGTTTGAGCATGTTATTTGCTGTTTGTCATGCTCTGTTTGGACTTGCTGGTTTGTTGGATTTGCTGCTCAATAAAAATGATTTAAACATATCTATAATAAAATATTTCATATAACTTTGGTCTCTGTATTCGTATGTTTGCAAAAAATCCAAATCTTTGGGTGTAGTTATGGGATGTCCTAGAAACGAGAGTTGCATGTGACTTGTTTATATTGCACTAATTATTTATACCCATAAATCTACCTACATATTGGAGGCTCGTACCGGTTTGTTTTTGTTCCAACTTTACAACTCCTTGACCTCACATCTGATACTGATAATACACAGGTCGCTTGGCTGCTTTTAGAACATGATGTTTTTCGTAAGCTAGCTGTTGGCTCTTTGAAACAGGCTGACTCAGACTCCTATTTTGATAATCTGACTTGATTGCTTCCCCATGATATGGATGAATCTTTTGTGGTTTATTGTTCTGGTTTATGTCTTTTGCAAGCGAAAACTAAGCCCACTGGGGCTAAAGTTATCTGTACTCTTTTGGCCTTTAAACATTCTGTTTCTTCCACTCTGGCTCAGATGGGGCTCTCTAAACTTTCTCTCAGTGACCAGTTAGCTGTGTGCAGGAAAGAATTACAGGTTGAAAATTCTCATTGTGCTGAATTTCAGACGCTTGCCTCTGATTGTCAGAGCCATCATTCTGACTTTGAACACACTATGTCCACATTTAAACAGCGCTGCTCTGATTTATTTTCTGAGCTAGCCCAGGCAAAAGCTCTCCACTTTGCTCGGCCCATTCCTTCGGCCGCTAATGCCTGTGTACATTGCCCTACATTAGTTTCAGCTTGAAACCATGCGTGCGCGGGGGGCACATAATACTGGGAGGGTGAACGGATGTGCCTCTGTGTAGCTCCGGGCCGCGCCGACAATTCTTGCTTTTTTACCTGCTTCTACCCGGCCGGCGCTGTGTCCAAACCTGTGGACCTGATCGCCCTTCCAGTGCTGTACCTGTTCCACCACCTCAATCTAACTCAGGATGGGTTGATGGCAGCAAAATCTACTTGGACCACAAGGGACAAACTGAAGGGAACAGACGGCAAGATGGTGGAGCACCATGAGGCTCCTGTCTTTACACTGGAGGCAGCAGCGGTTCAGGAGCTTACTCGATTGCTCACCTTAGTTATGGAAGACAAATTGGCTACCATTCATGGAAGGTATTAAAGAAAGTTTGGATTCCCAGGCTGGTAGGCTCCAGCGTGCCGAAGATCGAATAGCCCAGCAGGAAGACGCCACGGCTAACTTTGAGGAGCGCATTTGCACGCTGGAATCGGCAAACAGGGCTATGGCTGACCACCTCAAGGACCAGAACAGAGGCCGCTGCAATAATCTGTGGTTTGTGGGGATCCCCAACACCATCTATGATGTCGATCTGCGCCAGTGGCTGGAGGACTGGCTGCCTAAAGATGTTGCCCTGTCTGACCCTTTGGCATCGTTATCTATCGAACGGGCTCACAGATTGGGCTCCTGCCGTGAAGGGGACTCCGGGACTCGGCCGGTCATCGCACGGTTTCTTAATTACGCTCTGAAAGAGCGCGTGCTAGCCCACTATCGTAGAGGAAGGGATCTTAACCTTGCACCTGGAGGGTCACAAAGTGCTAATATTTCAGGACTTCTCGCCCCAGGTCTCGTTGAAGCACCGGGCCATGGCACCCCACTGCAGTGAGCTGTTCAAGCGCAATATACGATTCTCGCTGCTGTACCCTGCACGGGCCTGGGTGACCTATAATAACTCCACCGCCATTTACAACACCCCTGCAGAGTTGGAGGGGTTCATCAAAACTTTACCTGCTCTGGCACCGGGGGACCGCTGTGCTTCTTGATTTTGCTTTGCATGGGCCTTTACGCGTGCCACTGTTCTCCTCACATGGTTTTGTTTTGGTTCTGTTGGCCATCGGGGATCTGATGCGCAGGCTTTGGTTGGCACCAGTTTTATGTGTGACGGATGCCGGCGCGGCTGTTTGGATGCACGGGACGACTTGAGTGACTGCTGCGGCTGGCCTCCAGTGGAGGTCGCTGCTTAGCCCTTGGAGCTGTGCATCTGTACTTTCTGCATGTCTGCCTTACAGAGATAGCTGCTCCTCAGCCTTACCCTTTCACCTTGGCCTTGGTGTTCTGTGGGTTCGTGATCGTTTTCCAGCTTTTGGCTCTACGACCATCGGAGGGCTACCTGTGGATATTTACTGTGCTATGCCTTGGTCATCCATGATGTAGGGCTCTGAGTGCACTTACATCCGTGCTCCGCTGGTTGGTTCCCCTACGGAGCCTGCCCTTTTGTTTTGTGATGAACCATGACTCCCTTGTTATCAGTGTTCTTGGAAGTTACTTTTATGTTCTTTCAACAGTTTAGCTGTACGCTTTTTACTATTGAGCACTTGACTTTCTGGTTTTTCTGCTTTTCTTATGCTCCCAGTCTTGCCGTCAGCTGATTTGATCTGGGCTTCCCCTAAGTGGGGCTGTGGTCCTTGCGGGGCCTTGGGTCCACCGGGTCGGACTGCTGTCTGTTGTAGTGTGGCCCGGGGCTGCACAGTTGGGATGTTCTAGGGGTTGGGGATTTGCAGGGATTTATCCATGCTATGATTGGGTTTTGGGTTTGGGGGGGTGGAGAGGGAGGGGGAGGGGGTGTTTGTATGTTTGAGGTGTATGTGATGGTGTGCTTGGGGTTGTATGCTTGTCTTCTCTGCCGGAGGGAAGCTGAGAGCTGGGGCTTTTCTTTGTTTGTGTTTCTCATTTGGCTGCTGTGTGTGCTCTGAGGGGAGGGATACGGCTGGGATATCCCACCCTCGTCTTGTTGTATGTTCTATACATGGTTATTGCTGCTCTGTGTTATTTATAAGTTATGACCCCATTGAACGTGAAATCTCTTAATGTGGCTGGGAACCACTCCCCCATCAAACGTACAAAATTATTAGCCTATCTTAAAAGGGAGCGCGCTGACATCGCTTTTTTGCAGGAGACCCATTTGACCCCTCTCGAACATGGCAAGCTCCACAGGGAGTGGGTAGGTCAGGTGAGCTATGCATCCTTTACGGCTAGGAAATGTGGGGTGGCTATACTCATACACAAAAACATACCCTTTCATATTCATAGCCAAATTGCTGATCCTAATGGGCGGTATATTATCCTAGTTGGGGAACTATGGGGGAAACCTTTAGTATTGTGTAATATCTATGCTCCTAACCTCTACACCCATGCATTTTTCTCGTCCTTGGTGGGTCACCTGGCTCCACATATGCCCCGGCTGATTATATTGGGTGGAGACTTCAATTTCGTACCCCATCCCCAGTGGGATCATAAGCCCGCTAAACTGGTACCGAAGGGCCACTTCACTAAAGGGGTGCACTTTCTCATGAAGGAGTTGGGCCTGCTGGACTCCTGGCGCACCCTGCACCCAGATGAGAATGACTTTTCCTTTTATTCCCACCCTCACTTGACTTACTCTTGCATTGACTACATTCTTATCTCTGCTTCCATCTTCCCCTCCATGACGGATGCCAGCATCTCAGTGCACCTAGTATCTAATCATGCTCTCTTGGGTCTTGCCTTACCCAGTTTGGCTCTCCATCAGTGGGCCGTGCTTGGCGTATGTCACCCCACCTCTTTACGGATGCTTCGTTTCGTGAGTTCTTTCGGAAGAAATGGGACAATTTTGTCCAAACCAATTCAGTGGAGGATGTGGGCACAGTTATTTACTGGGAAGCGCTAAGGCGATCATGTGGGGGCACATTCTAGCATATTCCGCTTCCTTGAAGAAACGACGGGATGGGGAGCTCCTTTCTCTGTCACGGGACCTTGCTGCTTATCGGAATCTTCATATTTCTCGCCTCGATGATACTACCAGACAGACCATGAGTAACATTAAATCTAAACTTAACCATTTATTAGATCAGCGGGCTAGTCGCAATATATACTGTTACAAATATAAACTCCATCGTTGGGGCGATAAAACGGGTCGGTTATTAGCCAATTTGGTGCGTCCTCATAAACCAAGGCACATTATTACCTCTATCAAGGACAAGCAGGGAGCATCTCATGTTACCCATCAGGCTATTACGCAACAATTTGTGCAGTTTTACTCAGGCCTTTACGCCGCTCAGCTCTTTGATGCGTCTTCCAGCGATAAGTTCTTCCAGGATATCTCTCTTCCTACGTTGAATGACGACCAATGTGCCGCTCTTAATATCCCCATTACAGGCAAAGAGCTGCAGGTGGCCATTAAAAAACTTAAACTGGCTAAGACACCGGGACCAAATGGACTTGGCCCTGAGTTTTACAAACTTTTGGACCCTTCAGCTTTATCATCTTTATGGGACTACTTTATGGGACTATGCACTGCTACCCCCCCTCCCCCCGGGGGACACCCATAATAGAGCACACGTTATCATTCTTCCCAAGCCTGGGCACCCGCTTGATGCCCTGGAATCTTACTGGCCTATCTCCCTCTTAAATCAAGATGTTAACTTTCTGGCTCACTCAGTGTTGTTGGGGAAGAAAGCGATTTTGTTATGCTGGATTTCTTCTGCTTCTCCGACGCTTTCCCGTTGGCGGACTCTGATGATACATCAAGCATCCATGGAGCGCTTATGTTTTTCTTCGTTGGACTCTGCCTTGGGCCGGTTATTTTGTCTTTGTTGGACACCATTTTGGGACACTTTAACACCCAGAGCTCGTAGTCATTTGTTGAATGTATGAGTCTTTTGTTGGGACTGCACTGGAGTGGATTTTTGTTTTTTGTTCTTGTATAGGCAGTGGGATGGGGATGGGAGGTGGGATGGGGAAGGCTCAGGTATACAGTGAAATTGGGATGTGATTTGGTATCCACTTTCTTTCCGTTGTACACCATGTATATTTGAGTGTTTGATTATTATTATTGAAAAATTAATAAAATATATTCTTCAAAAAAATCAAGATGTTAAAATCTTGGCCAATATACTTGCGGCGCGACTTAACGTATATCTGCCCTCTCTTATTCATGAAGACCAGGTGGGCTTTGTACCGGGAAGGCATGCCTCCATGAATCTTTTGAAGGTCCTGGCGGTGTTGCAGTCTCCCCACGTCCTTACCGACAGAGCGCTCATCAGTAGCTTGGATGTTGAGAAGGTGTTTGACATGGTCTCATGGACCCATCTCTTCGGGACACTTGATCACTTTGGCATCCGTGGAGACTTCATTGTTTGGCTGTCCGCATTGTATCATAATCCTCATTCCCAGCTATTAGTGAATGGAGGAGTGTCGGACCCCTTCCCTCTTGGGAGGGGTACATGGCAAGGTTGTCCCCTATCGCCGCTTCTTTTTCTTCTCTTCTTAGAGCCTCTGGCTTCCCGGATGCGTCAGAACCCCACATTGGAGGGACTTCGGGTGGGCAGCCGGGAATTCCGCATTAGCATGTTTGCTGATGACATGCTCTTATATGTTAATCATGCTGATCGAACCATGCCAGATCATCATTCGATCCTATGGTGTTTTCTCTGGCCTCAAAATTAACTTCGATAAGACGGAGGCCCTTTTGTTAGGGGCCTCTGCCACAGAACCTTGGTGTCAAGGATTAGGCGTGGATATCGTACCTGGGAAGTTAAAATATTTAGATATCATGCTCTATAGGGACCCCCGCCAATTGTACGCTGCAAACATCACTGCTACTATTGGACGGATTAAATGGCACTTGCTCCCCCTTTCCCTGATGGGTCGAGTGGCGTTAGTGAAAATGGTGTTATTTCTGAAACTGCTATATCCATTGCAAACAATTCCTGTCTGAATCTCACGCACGGATGAACACTTATCAATCTATTGTCCGTTCTTTCGTCTGGAGGGGGAAGGTGGCCCATATCAACGCTCTTAAATTGTCACAGAGCAGAGATAGAGGGAGTTTGGGCTTACCCACTCTCCATGTTGTGACAGGGAAGCTCCTGTCCCAGGGGAAAAGACGGTGGGACCCATCAGAAATATAGCCCTTAAGGCTGCCAGCTCTAAGCTAAAGCCTATTTCTCCTGATAAAAGCAGCAGGGTAGCACAACCAAAGAACCTGGGGGAAAAGCCGGGGTGGAGCCAGCCCAGAATTCAGGAAGGGAGGGCACTGAAATCACAAGCCAGTCCCTATTACTCCTTTCCCTAGGTTAGAGGAATCCAGTTAGAAAGGGGTGGAGCTGGTCACCGAGCCCTGCAACCAAGCAAACCTCAAATAGGCAGAAGGCAGAGTAATCAGGGAGGATGAGGAGGCTCAGCTGGTCCTGATTGCAGGAGCCCAGCAGGACTCCAAGAGGACTGCTATCTTCCTTCTGCCAGAAGCCAGCTAAGAAAGTTTCCAGGACGCCAGCCGACCCGGGGAGAGAGATTAACTCCAGGGAAGTACAATCACTTTCCTAACACATTTTGGGATGAGGGGCTGGAGGTTGTCCCTGAAGGGGAAAATGATTTGAGAAGGCTGGCAGGCATCTAGAGAGGGGGAGGGGAGGAACAGACAGAAGTGCAGGACTTCATAGAGAGCCCTAATCCTCTGGAGCCAGCCTGGGAAATGCTAAGTGAGGAAGGCTCTGGAGAATACATGTTTGAAGAAGACATGGACATGGAGTCTTGAGCTGGAACAGGCATGGCAGCAGTGCCTAATTAAGTAATGCCAAAATAATTCCTTGAACCTCAGTTCTCCTAGGAGCCCTTTGAATTAAAGTTCTGGATGTTGTAGGCATGTTCGGGTGGGCGATAAGACCTTTAGCATAAAGGAGGCTTGCCCGCACAACCTGGGTTCAGGTTGTGAACGTCCTTCAAAGGGAGGGACTAGGAGCAAAAGAGGAAAAATAATAAAAGCCAAAAACGTTTTTTTTTGACTGAAAGTATAGTGGACAGCTTACTAGCACCTGTTGTGCTCAGCTGTGAATCAGTAAACCAGCTCTGGTTGGGGAGAAGTCTTAGTCCTGGGAGGGGATGCTACGGAGGCAGTGAAGAAGCTGCAGAAGCATTTTTTTCTGTTTTTTTTGTTTATGATTTCAATGCACTGAGGAAGATTGACAGTCACAGGCAGAGGCACATCCAGCGTGCCCGGGACTTATGTAATATACTGTGAACTCAACGACTGTGCACTGTGACAAGTGTGCATACAGTGATGTTTTGTTTTGCACATTAATAAACCTGGTGAAGTTTTGCGAAAAGTCCAGTCTCCAGGTTTTCCTTGACCAACCATATAAAAGGTGCTCTTAAAAATCTTACCTGTGATCCGAGCCGGAGTTTCCCACCTACATGGGGTCTGGCCCGGCCAGTGTCTACAATGTTGCAGCGCTTCTCCGCTGGATCCATGAACAACTGGTTTCTTCGCACCGCTACTCCCCTGCGGCTTTGCTTGAGGACTGTTGCTCACCCTGGTCTTTCTTGTCTTTCATTCATGGGGCTGGAGGCGGAAGCGGGGCACCTTGTTTTCCTGCTCTCCCATTCCTACTTCCTTTTCGTAGAGCCTGGCTTTGGTGGCGATTGCAACAGGGTAGGCTGCCTCATGTTTCCCCTTTTCTTTCTCTCATTCGCAACCCTGATTTTGTTCCTGGAATGGGAGGTCTGGTGGGTCTGAGGGGACGCACAGGGCATGATACGACTATGGGTACTACCCTAGATCTGGGGGGAGGATTGTTCCCTTCTTTTGCTCAAATGCAGGCATCGTGGCATCTACCCCCCGCCAATGTTTACACTTACCTCCAAATTCATCACTATCATTCCCTGGTGCACGCTCACGGGGATCACTGGGGTTATGGCGCCTTGAACTCGATTTTCCTCTCCACCCCTACTGAAACTAACAAAATATCCTAACCGTTCTGGTGGGGGAGTGGACTTCTGAACTCGAGCAAGATGTATCCCTCCATGATATCAGGCTCCTTTTCCAAACTCTCTACCATCATGTGAAAGCGGTGACCCTGCAGGAGACACAATACAAAATTTTGCACCGCTCTTGCATTACACGAGCCCGAGGACACGTTATGGGGTTATGGCCTGACGATAAATGTGTTAAATGTAAAACCCACAGAGGCACATTCATTCACTCCTTTTTTGCTTTTCTGAAATTGACTCTTTGGGATTCTGTAAAGCATTGTCTGGATGATCTCCTGCATTGCACGATGCCCTGGAATGCACCTGCTTTGTTATTAGGGATGTCCATGACCTTCAAAATCATGGCTTGGACTTCCCCTCCCAGAAATTTGTTTTACATGCGATTCTTGTGGGGAAAAAGCTTTTCCTGAAATATTGGATCTCTGAGGAGGCACCCTCCTACACCCTGTGGGTAGCCATGATGAAGCAGCAAGCCTGCTTTGAGCTGGACACCTACTCGTCCCGCACGCAGGTACAATGGAAGTTTTATTGTTCCCTCTGGCAACAGCTTTTGGACATTGATGCTTAATTGCTACTGATTGTTTTCCTGTGCGGGCTTGAGTGGTTTCCCAGACCTTCCTTTTCCTTTTACTACTGTTCCCCTTGCGGCGTTTTCCGGCAGAGAGAGTGTGTCTGTGTGTTCGTGAGTGTGTGAGAGTCTGATTGTGCCTTGCAGTGTACGGGTGAGTCTTGTCTGGTTAGTGTAAGTTGTGCCTGGGTGATGTTTGCCTGTGTTGAATCGTTTGGGGATTCTGGTTGTTTTCTCTATATTCAAAATGGACGGGGGGTGCTGGCTAGCGAGTGGCTTTAACACGTCACTTTGCCCATGAACTGGTTCTGCTATATCATTCTTGTTCCTTTGTGAGCTCAATCACTGATTGGGTTTTTTTTTTTTTTTTTTTAAATATCATGTTTATTGAGACAAGAGGCATCTGGACAACAAGAGCCCAACACCAGACAACTGATCAAACAGTGTATCATACAGGAATATAGTGGTACAAACAAAAACGAAACCATGCGTGCGCAGAAACTTTATTTCAGACAGTGATTGACATGCGTGATGAAATGACTGTGGATTCTCAAACCTCTAGGGACGCTTTATTGTCTGCCCGTTCTGAATTGCATGATTTGAAACACTCTTATATGCGTTTGACTGATGACCTGCTCTCAGCCGAGCGACATTTTAATGAACGTTCTGCCCTAGCTGAGAGGGAGTCACAGGACTCTGTGTTAGCCTTACAGGAAAAGGTATCAGCTTCTGAATTAACTGTGTGTTCTCTGACCGACTCCCTTTCTGTTTCTGAGTCTGACTGCCATGTCCTCCATAAAGATTTAGCTACTGTGTCTCAGCAAAGGGATGACTTATTTCATATTTTGCAAGACCTTCAGAGCACTGTAGCTGCTTTGCGGGGTAAGGTCTTACTCTTGCCCCACTCTCTCCGCCTGCTACTCCCTTGCCCACACCTGTCCCTGTGCCCAGAGCCACCGCCCGCTTGTCCTTCGGCTCTAGAGGGGTAAAGGGTTTGCTTGGGTCTTCTGATTCAGCTGTTATGTTAGTCTTTTCCAAGCCCTGCCTTGAGAAATCTTTGCCACCAGCATCACGTGAGGGGGTAGGATGCTGCCCAGGCCTACAGCTTCGCCCAGGCAGGTCAGATGATGACACTGAACTTCCTGATTCTCAGACACGCCCAGTAAGGTCTACCACTTCCTGTGATGTCACTTGACTTACTGATTCTCAGACACACCCAGTAAGGTCGGATTCTGGTAAGCCTATATAGCCACCAGATGGCACCAGAGAACCAAACAAATCTCAGCCTGTGCACAAACCTGTTCATCAGACCTCACATAACAAGGCTGTGTCTTTGTGCAATACTCAGGCACAACCACGAGAGGATTTTTCTTTTAAACCTTCCTATCATACAAAGGTGATGAAGTCATTTTGACAGATGATAGGTCCCTTTCATGAAGGAACTAGTCAGACTATTGAAGCACATTTGTCCACGGTTCATGGCATCAGGAATGACGCTGACAGGCTACCATTGCTCCGATGGACTTTTGTTGCCGAGTGTCATGACACATTACGGTCCATAATATCTGACACTTCTGACTTGGCGTCTGTTGAACAACAACTGAAGAAATGTTATGGTTGTTACCTGTATGCCTATAAAGCCTGCAAAGCCGCCTTCAACTAGCGCTGTGGGACCAAGGAAAATCCACGAGAATTTGCTTTCCATCTGAAACAAATCTATGTCCAGGGGGCCACTCCCTCCTCAGAAGAAATAGAGTATGGAGAATTCCGAACCGTCTTTGCAAAGGCCTTGCCTGACTATCTGAGAGTGCCCGTGGCTAGTATGAAGCAGGACTCTTTTTCGTTTCTACTGGTGAAAGCCAAATATATCTTTGATTCCTAAGTCAGGGCCCCTGACGAACCACCTTCTAAGCCTGTGCCTAAAGCCAGACCTAAGGAAATGAAGCAAAGTGTTTGTACTGTTCAGACTTCATTAGCTTTGGAACCTAGTAGCCCTGCACCTACTTCACCAGGGAATTCCAAACGTCAAGCGGCCCAGCCATCCGCTGAACAACCCAAAGGGAATGGACAGGGGCAACAGAAGAAGAAACGCCCAAACAGAAGACACTTCTGGAGAAGTTTCACGCAATGGAGGAACTGATGTCTCAGCTTGTAAGTCTTTATTCCACCATTGTTACTTCTTCCCGACAACCTTCATCTCCTGAACAATCTGGGAAGGAACAGTCCCAGAGGAGGAAGGATAAGAGTTCAAGTTATAAACCTGGCCCTTGAGTGGTAAAGTCCATGGCACTGACATACAGGTTCAGTCGTAGGAGGACCTGGATGGTCCACCTGAATCTTCTAAGGAAGAACAAGCATGACTAGTTTCGCAGAGATGTCATCCACCAGCTATTGTATCTTCTGTCCAAACCCCATCTTCTGATGCCATACAAGATACTGCCCCGGTTCTTTCTGGTACTTTGTCTGTGGATGCAGAGTGGCTTCCTTCGTGGGATTCCATTAAGTCGCACAAGTACTTCTTAGGTAGGCTCATCCCTATGGGTCAACGGTATACTATACCTTTGCTTCTCCAACAGGTGTTGTCCTGTCCAGGTTTACTTGATATGGCATCTGAAGTGACGTTAATCACTCAGGGACTGTTCCACCGCTTGAAGGCTATCCTGGTACCCAGACTCCACTGAAGATTATCCCCTGCGATTTGTCTTTGGTTGCATATGGTCATCAAAACATTGAGACAGTTGGCCAAACGTGGCTTACGTTGCAGTTGGGCACAATGACTGTCAAACATCCTGTGATTATTACCACAAGTCCAGGAGAGGAATTTTTGTTGGAAATGACTTGAAGAGATTGAGGCCTATTTTGGATTACGTCCAGGCCTCTTCCTTATAGGAAGATGCAGAATGCATGCTCATCCCAGGTCACCAGCATTGTGGAGCGAAAAGATTCTTCAATTTGAATAAATTTCCACACATCTTGGAGCTACGGTACGCCAACACTCCAGGAGGGGGGGGGGGGGCACAAGCCATGAGATTATCAGTGTTCCCAAGGAATGGATATCTGACATTGTTCTCCAGGCTGACCATTTGGAGATTGTTTTGAAGTCTACGTTCCCCATGCCAGAACCACTTCCACAGATCATCCAAGAACCTCCTTCATCTGTTTCTCATTCTCTGTCTTCTCATCCTTGTCTACTGGCTGTACTTCACCAGGATGATACTGACTTGTCTGTTGATGTTCACCTGCATGGTTCTGTCTGGTTCAAGCTCAAGTGTTCCTATGTAGTGACACCTCAATGATCAGTGAATCCTTTTTCCATCAACTTCAGTGAACCACACCTGTTCCGTTTGTCAGGTGCCACTCTACTTACCTACCTGTACCAGGTCATGGTGACAAGCCTCTTGTTGGGGTTTGTAGCCTTCCATTGACTCTGGGTTCTAAGACTTTCACTCATCACTTTGTGTTTGGGCTCAGATAGTCTTGTTCGCCTAGGAGTCTACATTGATTTGGTAAACTTTGTGCTTTGGAGCAGATTGCAAGGCTGGTCTGAAGGCTGGACAACTCCTTCCACAAGTTTGTGAAGTGGTCTGTGCTGAAGACATCAAGATTCCTGGTCTTGTGCAGAATTTTGCTCTGCCCTTTCATTTGGCTCATGGTCAACGCATGCTTGACGACATTGGCTTTTTCAATCCAAACTTCTCTTTTCTCGAGCATGGTCTGTCTCTTGGTGCTTTACCTTATCTTGAAGTACCTAACTCTTCTTTCCATGTGTTGATTGTCAATGCTCAACCTGATGAAGTCATACTTTCTACTGGGGAACCTTTGGGTTTTCTTGTGGGTGAATCTTTTCCTGATGTTGAGGTAATTTTGCCTATCCTTGGCAGTTTGTCTTCCTGTGGTGACCCCTGCTGGGGGGGGGGGGGACATGCTAGACCATATTCTTACCTCGCCAAGGGGACTAATTTCATTGGACTTCCTCTGGCCATATGATGCATCAACATCCCATGTAACAGTGGAAAATGATTGTTTGATTTTATCCAGGAAGTTGGCTCTATTTGACCAGTCCAAAGTTGTGCATGCCATTGAATCTTCATTTCTTCAAGAACAGATTGAATACCAAGTGGAAATCTCCAACCAACCTTTCTGAGTTTGATGCCATGGTAAAGGAACAAGTGGACCTAGCTAATGCGTGCTCTTCTGACCTGTTTGCAGTAGATTCTTATGATACTGGCCTGCCTGACCTACATGTGACAAAGATTCCTACGGATCCATAAGTAAGCCCGTCTTTGTGCGTCAGTATAAGATTCTTTTGGCCTCCTATGAGTCCGTGCAAGAGATTCTTGATACCCTGGAAGCTACTACATACAACTCCCCCTTGTGGCCAATCCTGAAGAAGAATAACAGTTGGAGAATTGCCTTGGACTACCGACAGTTAAACAAACAGGTACCCTTGTCCAGGTGGCCTATGGCCTTCTGGACCAGAACTTGACCACCATCAAAGGAGCTAAGTATTTTACCAGCTTAGATTTGTAGAGAAATGATGTTACCAATTCATCTGTTGTATATAACTAATGATGTGAATCTTTCCATTGCTGCTACTGCCCATGAATTTGTCACCCATTTACATCAACATTTACAGGGTGCGTTTTCCTTTGTCCAGAAAAATCTGGAAACTGCTGCTAAAGGTAGGAAAGCCTACTATGATCATAGGACTACCTCAAAGGAATACCAAATTGGTGACAAGGTCCTCAAAGGAATACCAAATTACAATTTTGGCAAAACCAAGACAAAAAAAGAGTAAATTTTTGCCCAGCTGGCATGGTCCATTCCCTATAGTGGAAAAAGCTTCACCTGTGGCCTACCAGATTTGCATCAAGACAAATTCTCAAGATGAAGATGTCCTTAAATGGGTCCACATTAATCAACTGAGACTATGTCATCCCAGTAAATTTGCCCAGGATGAAGCTATAGTTGTTTTGCCTAATGCTAACCCAACAGCATAGTCTGTTTCTGTTATGTTTTTCAGATGGCGAAACAAAGTCTGATGCTGCTGTTCTGTTTCCCCTGCTGATTGGAGTTGGTATCAAATTGATCAAACCTGGTCCCCAGTTGGGAGTTGTACTCCAAGATTCTCCTGGTTTCCTGATTACCCAGTCTCAGATTGTTACTCAGAAAATCTTCATTTTCTTGGATCCTCACAATGTTTTTCAGAAGCACTTCAACTTGACCCTTGACCGCTATGCCCCGAGTATACAACTATGGTATTTAGACCATCTGCGATATGCCACCAACCAACGTGCAGAATATCCTGAGTCATTCACGCTTTGGCTCATCTATGTCCATTGCCAATGCTGTCTCCATCAATAAATTACATGCTACTGTTGATCAGTTCCAAATGAATTTGAATGAAATTAAGTCTCAAGTGAGTTACCAGCAGCAAAAACTCATTGCCCAAAGCAGGCCTATCCATGACACAGTTACTCTGGTTAACCTGCATACTCACAAGATTGAATTCAATGCTGCTGAATTAGCTGTAGTAAAAGGCATGCTGAATGAGGAACGTATGTTTATGCATCCCATGAGAGAAATCACTTATAATCTTTTCCGTGAACTTGACACCAATATCAGTCATCTTTTGTTGGGTCAAATTCCACTGTATTTGGTTTCCTCTGATGTAATTAGAGAAGCTTTTTCCAAAGTCACTCATATACCTCTTGATCCCTTCTAAATTCAAATTGCATTCCACCTTGGTTTTGCAGTTCCCTTATATGTCGATGTGGAATGCATGGAACTTGCCTTTTATTCTTCCTGAGAATGTCTACCAGTTAAAACAAGTTATCAATGTTGGTACCTGGAAAGATAACCTACATTTGAAGGTGGATACTCCAGATTATGTAGCCTACCACAATGATGATCCACACCATTATTAGGTCCCTAATTTGGCTCTTTGCCAAAATACCAAAGATATCCATTGGCTTTGCCCTGGTAAACCCTTTTGAAAGATACCTCAGAAACTCTTTGTGGTTTGTCTGTTGCTATTCCTGAGAAATGCCATCTGACCATGACTAAGTATGAAGTTTTACATAAGAATTGCCACTGCTGAGTCAGACCAGTGGTTCATCATGCCCAGCAGTCTGCTCACGCGGCGGCCCTCTGGTCCAAGACCAGCACCCTAACTGAGACTAGCCCCACCAGCGCAAGTTCCTGTTCAGCAGAAACTTGTCTAACTTTGTCTTGAATCCTTGGAGGGTGTTTTCCCCTATAACAACCTCTGGAAGAGCGTTCCAGCTTTCTACCACTCTCTGGGTGAAGAAGAACTTCCTTACGTTTTCAGATACCACTGTGGCCATTGAACTTACTGTCACCTATACCAAACATGATGTGACCAATCGTTTTACCTTGCCTTGTAATGTCTGTATGATTGCTGTACCACCTAATGCTTTTGTTTCTGTTGGAGGTATTTCTCTGTTCTATCTAGACTCGGCAGCTACTGAGACTGAGTTGGAAATCCTGGATGTTTTCCATGGACAATGTTACCCTTGAAATAGAACAGTTCCTATTGTCTAAATCCTCCCATACTATTGAACTGAAAGTTGATGTTGTTAATTCTTCATGTTGTGGACTATTATGATGGCTCCTCTAATGTCCATGAAGTTGTTGGTACCTACAGCACTGACCTTCTCATCTCCTTGGTCATTCCACTCTTCAACATCCTATTTATTCTGTTTTGGACCACTGTTTTGCAATTTAAGAGGTCCTCCAGCTTCGACGTCTTATTCGTCGTAGACCATCTCCTCTGGACTTAAGAATGCATGATTACATTGCGGCTATGACTGAGTAATTTTTGCTAGCCGTATTTTGATTTTTCTGTCTTAACTTTTGCTTTGGCACACTTTTTGTGCCTTGCCTTTAGTTTTGATTTTACCATGTATTGCCATTTATCAGTGATTTTGTAATCATTTACTTGGCTTGGGTTTCTCATACTTTAGCCCTGGCCTTTATGATTCTTTTAGATTGATTATTGATGTCTCTGCCTTATTGCCAATTTTTATGGTATTGCTTATGTTTTGCTATTTATGCATTCATAGTATCGCTTTGGGTCTTGATGATCCTTTCCTGTTAGTTAAGTTGAAGGTGAAATAGACTCCATTGCAGTTATTTCTCCTTCAAAGTGGGGGATGGGGGGGGGGGGCGGACTGTAGGAGTGATTCCTGCTTCACACTTAAGGTTAGGCCTCACTCATGTCAAGCAAGCCTGAACCATCGTTCTTGCATGAACTATCGTTGCTGCCTGATGCATTCTGGATGTGTTTACAAGAACTGTGTGTTTCTAGTCAAGGACATCTGCCTATTCATACATGCCCAGCTCCTGTGAATCTGGAGAAGTTATGAACTATGCTATGATCTGTGTTTCAGTGCTTATCATTTATGGGGCCTTCCAAGGCCTCTGCACAAGACTATTCATTCTTGCTGTTCTGCTTTGATTGGTCCTGGAGGGTCATCTGACACAACCTAAGGAGAAAAGTGTTTGTGAGAATTATGTTTGGATGTGAGGAAGCTCGGATCTAAACTTAGTTTTGTCTGTACATCACCGTAATAATAAGAACTGATAAAAGTTACCTCTTGTGACTTGCTCTCGGATGAGAGTGAAGACACAGAACTGTCCTTTAAACAGATCTGGTTTCTATCACAAAAGGAACTCTAGCTAATATATATTACAGCTTTTCCCAGTGACAAACGGACTTTTCTGACTAGAAGAAATTTTATCATCCGCTACGCTGAGGAAACAGGATTCCATCTCCCGGATCTGCTGAGGCATAATCTAAAGAGTGAGAAATGGAATTATCTCTTCTTTCAGCTGGGCTAGCTAGAATTGTATTGGTTAGGGATAGGAATGTTAGGTCCCCTTGGTGATAAGCTATATTAGATTGCTGTTATTATTAGGACTCAGTATTGTAAGGAATTATACTTGTGTGTAAGAATTAGTCATATTTACTAATTTACTTAGTGATTACTGTGTAATAATTGTGTGCTGAAAAATATATGTATGTATTCAGATATATTGTGAACAATAATTAGTTATTATTTACTGCTGGCTTGTGAATTATATTTTTATATCTATACTTTGGTCTCTGTATTCGTATAAGTTGGCAAAAATCCGAATCCTTGGGTGTAGATGTCCTAGAAACAAGAGTTGCATGTGACTTGTTTATATTGCACTAATTAGTTATAGCCATAAATCTACCTACATTCCTCCCTCTCCCTATGCATCTCCAAAGACTCTTTCTGAGTAAGGAGTTACATTGCCAACCCAAACATCATGCAGCTGTACAGCACGACTCCCACACAGACCCAAAGGTCATATCCTCTTCCTTCAAACCACAATTGTGCCATCTTAGAGGGGGCTCCACAGTTGGGGCAATGCTCAGGCAATAGCACAAGCTTCCCTGGTGGGCTTCAGGCAGCATTCGAAATATATATTATTCCTAACACACCTGTTTCCACAGCCCTGTCCACACACAATGGTCCCATTCGTGCAACATTGCTGAACAGGTGGATACATTTGACAGGCCACCCGCCAGGGTTCTATGCTATGTCATCTCATTTGGTACCACTCCTCAGACCTGACTCCCGGTGCCAGAAAACAAACACATACTTGTGCCATTTCCTGCTGCCTGACCCGCAGCAGCACTACTATGCCACTCCTTGAGGGGGATGAAGAGCCTCAGGGGCCATCCACCCAGCCCCAAGGACCTGCAACATAACAGTCTGGTCCTTCTTCAAATTGTGAGGCTCTTGCCAGACTGGCAACAGACTGGACAACAGTGGGCAGAGTGGACAGGCCAAGAGTCCATCAAGGGCCATATTCTGTTTCCAATTGTGGCCAATCCAGCTCACAAGTAGCTGGCAACATCCAAATGACTAAATAGGACATTATAAGGCCTAGCCTTCCCTAGCTTTCCCAACTGCATTTTATCAGGATAAAAGTGGTGGGACATTATCAGCCTACTTGATGTTACTTCAGATTGTGAGCCCACTGGGACAGATAGGGGTAATGCTTGAGTGCCTGATTGATAACCACTTGGATAATTTTGATAGGCAGTATATAAATACCTAAAATACAAGTTGCTATATTAAACACTCACCATAATCTCTGACAATAATTGCAAGGGTAGATGTCTAATGCTGAGAAACTACTTACAAGGAGATATTTAAGGTGACTGAACTTTGCTTTTGTTTTTTTTGAAAACACTTTGTCCTGATCCGGCTTTGCCAATAGTAGGGAGATATGGATTAGCTGGGCCTAAGTTCCTCGCATAACAAGTGTACCCTCCTCTGAGGTATGAAATAGTGCTACATAGTATTGTAGGCTATCAGCAGATTTGAAATCTCCTAGAAATAATAAAGGCGATTTGGTACTTGATAAAATAGAATGTGATGAGGACCGAGTAATTAAAGACACTTTGAGAAAATGGGAATGGTAGTTGTGCTGTATACCGCCTTTTTTTTTTTTTTTTGGGGGGGGGGTTACACATTCAAAGTGTATATATCCAGGTACTTATTTTGTACCTGGGGCAATGGAGGATTAAGTTACTTGGTCACAATGAACAGGGCTGGGATATGATCCCACAACTAGGCCACTCCTCACTGAATATTGCCAGGGTAAGAAAACAACTATTTAAGGGTCAAAAAGGAAATTCTTATTTGAACAGGTTGCACACTGTTAAACAGGGTAGACCTGTATTGATCCACTTAGATTAATGTGATATCATTTTGGCTTTAAGAAGCAATTTTTTTTCTTTGTCTATTCTTGCATTACTCTTTAGTTAATATTCTAGCTGGTCTATAGTAATGTGTATTTTACCAAAATGTGGATGCATTGTTATTATATACTTAACCAAAAGAGTTAAAAAACATGACTATTATTAATAAAAAACTTGGAGTTTTAACATTCTTGACAGACCATTTTAATTCACTGATGTTGTTTCAGTGATCTGGACCTGAGACTACAGAGCAGATCACTGAAATAGCATAGTGGTCAGAAATGAAGAGCTGTGCACTGTGTAGCTATGTGACAGAACATACTAAGAATGTTTATTATTCCATACATGGCAAAGATCATGTTGTGAAAAACAGATTACCGGTATCAGCAGCATTGAAATAGTATATCACATGTCATAAGCAATTTGAACTAGCTTTTTAACATTTATGTAAATTAACCTTCTAAAATTCTTATAAACATACCCCTATTCAGTTTGGAAAATGAAGAATAAAATTATTATGAGATCACAATAGCCCATAATTTTATGGAAAAAAAAAGCAATGAAAGCATGTAAGATGAAGACAATAGATTTAAAATTTTGTAAATAAAACATAAGAGTTTAAACTTATAGCAAACTAATGCAAAACAGGTGTAACCTCAAACTTTCTAGCTCCATAAATTAGTTGAGCTGCTGCATTTTGTAAAATATGCATTTAATAACTCAACTGTTTATTTATACCTAGGCACATTAAGTTACAGTAATCTAATTGTGTAAGTGTTAATACCTGAACTAATATCTTAAAATGTACCTTGGTTACTAGGGCCAAATTAGAGTCAGATATATAGAGAGCCATTCTATAATTTGGTGGGAGAAGTAGGCACCACAATGGGGTATCCTTACAGCCAACTCCATAATGCCACTTGTGTGTGCATAAATCATTAAATAATACAAGCATTGTTGACAGGTCAATGGCTAGGTAAGTGGGCACACTGAGGTGTGCCAATCAACATGTGCAACTGCTAATATTCTAAAACAGCAGCATAGATCCTTAATGACCCACATCATATGCCCTCTTACTGAGAGCCCACCTTCCCTATCATTAGGGTTTTTAACACATTCAGCCTTATCCAGAGCAGCTGAAACCAATTGTGCAACCTCCATGTCCTTTGCCATGGTAAGTAACACTTGGACATCATCCATGTAGGCATAAAATTGGTATCTTGATGATTATATAACCAAAATGATACTAAATGTAGATTAAACAACACAGATGATTCAATTGTCTCTTGCTGGACATCTATCTTTTTTAAAGAAAATCACCTATCTAGACATTTTGTCCCCTAGGACTCTAACCTTTTTGACCATAAAAGTACAAATGGATACCATTTAGACATTGTAACAGACTGACCACAAAGACATACTAATAGAACAGTGAGGCACCTTTGAGGGCACTGCTGTGAACTTCACATAAAGGGTGCCAGAAGTACATCTCACCATAGCCTACAACCATAACTACATAATGAACCCTCCAAAACTTCCCAAACCATAGTAATATCTATCACCCCAACAGCCCTTATGGCTGCAGGTAGCACCTACATAGTAGGGTTTTGGTGGACTCAAAGTTTCCACCATAAATGTAGTGGGTAGAGTGGCTTATAAGCCTGAGCCCTCCTCTCTATGGTTCACTAGCCCACCCACCAGGCTAATGAAGACATCCTGTGTGCTGCTCTACTAAGCTTTCCCATACCAGATGCTGATGTTCTACAGATAGATATAATTCAGATTTTGGGGGGCTGAGAGGGGGTTAGTGAGGGGTGGGGGATCATACCTTAATGTATCCAGTGGTATCCAGTGGTCATCTGGTCAGTTAGATGCTTCTAAAACAGGTCTAGTTCTAAACATCTAAGTTCCATCCAGGACGTTTTGGGGAAAGGTTCGATTATTTCTGCAAGACATCCAAGCCTGCCCAAAGCCTGCCCAAAATGCACCCATAACATGCCTACCATGCTAGAGAAACATCTTGCTAGACATGCAGGAAAAGGGTTTCAATTATGGCCAGTTAGACATCCCAGCGCCAATTTTTTTTAGATGGTTTTGTTTTTTTGATTATGCCCCTAATAGCATCTATCTGACAACCCTAGATGGAGTTTTCTTTCAAAGGAGTGGCAGCTTTATCCCATGAGTTTTTACCAGTTTTCTCATACACTGATAGACAAATCTTAAAGTAATATAAACATGAAAGACCTTTTTAATTTTCTCTGTGCACATCAGTTTTTAAAATTGTGCCCGAGTCTCAGCCTGCCTGTCCAACATTGCCGCTTGGATGTCTCACTGCCATCTCAAACTGAATATGGCTAAAATTGAACTCCTTATCTTTCCACCTAAATTCACCTTCCCCTTCTCATCGTTCTCTATTCTGTGGCTAACACTATCCTCTTCCCTATCTCATCAGCTCACAACCTTGGGATGATCTTTGCCTCTTCTCTCGCTCCTTCTCTGCTCAGACCTAACAAACCACCAAAACCTGTTGCTTCCTCCTCTATATTACCAAAATCAGACTTCTCTCTGAACACACTACCAAAACCCTTATCCATGCTCCCATCACCTCCCACGTACCCATCTTTCACCTCTTCAATCTGTTCAAAAATGCTGCTGCACGACTATTCTCACATTACCCCTCTCCTTCTCAAGTCACTTCATTGGCTCCCCATCCATTTCTGAATACAGTTCAAACTCCTCTTACTGACTTACAAGTGCATTCACTCTGAAGCCCCCCAATATCTCTCTCCCCCCCTATGTGCCTCCCTGTGAACTCTGTTCATCGCGCAAGCCCCTCTTATCTGTACCGTTTTCCTCCACTGCCAACTCCATACTCCATCCCAGTGGCGTACCTAGGGTATGTGGCACCCCGGGGCCCATAATTTTTTGACACCCCCCCATGTAAAAAAATATTTTTTGTAATAACCATGAAACTGAATAAATGGTCATAATAGAAACAGGCAGTGAAAATTTTCTTTTATTGAACCTCATATATGTAACCATTATTCCAAACATACCATAACATAACAAATTATGTCTGAATTGTCATGACATCAAAAGTACATATGGAGTAGTTGCAGGTGATGCTTGGGACAGTTCTGATTGTGTTAGTTCAGTTTTATGTGTTTTATTTCTTTTTTTGAAGATTTTGTAGTTTGTGGTTGAGGTCAATAGGTTGTAGAGTTGGGGGTCGAGTGTTGCAGCTCGAATGGCTAGGAGGTTGTCGAACTGTTTTTTTCTTTTGACGTTTTTGGTTGGAGGGTGTGTGAATGGTGCGCGAGTTCTCCTATGTCTGGTTGAGGTGGATTGAATTATTTAGCTGAAGAAATTAGTTACCCCTCCATTCCACACACATTAATTCTCTTCCATTTTTGTTCCCATTATAAAAAATACTGATAAGTTCTCAGAAACAAAATACAATTAAAATAAGAAGTGAAAACAAAGGCCCCTACAGATGAGAACATAACATAAGAATAGCCTAACTGGGTCAGACCAATGGTCCATCATGGCCCAGTAACCCATTCTCATGGAAGCCAATCCAGTCACTAGTACCTGGTCAAAACCCAAAGAGTAGCAACATTCCATGCTACCGATCCAGGGCAAGCAGATGTTTCCCCCATGTCTTAATAACAGACTATGGACTTTTCCTCCAGGAATTTGTCCAAATCCTTTCTTAAAACCAGCTACGCTATCTGCTTTTATCATAAACTTCTGGCCACTTCATTTTTAGAGCTGAGATCTTTCCTTCCAAACAGAGACTTTGCTAAATGTCTAATACAGCACACGGACTTAGCTAGTGCAGGAAATGTGAATCTCCTCATACACCCACCATATAGTGCAAAAATGTGCAAAGGTCTGGTTTTTTCTTTCGATCACTACATAGACTAATGCCACACAAGCAGCGCTGTTACAAACATATTCTGTAGGTCAGTGCTAAGGTTAACAAAGTTTCCTTCCTTGGACCAGAAGGAGATACTGACAAACCACTGGAAGTAGATCCCAAAACAACTACCCAGGAACAACACCCAAAGACCCACTCAGTGTGTGAACCAGTTGAGTGGAGTGGACTAACTGGGGGGTGGAAATGGGCCCAGAGTTTGCTCAGTAGAATTTCCCAGATCATCTCTTCCTCTCAACACATTGACGACGCTGCCACCACCACCACTAGGAACACCTCACCGGGTAGGCCAGCGATGTTATAAACTTTATAAAACACATTATTATATTTTCTTATAAAGCACATATTTTAAACTGAACTCTCTGACATCCTCAGCCTTGCCATTACACAAAAATAGAAGGAAGAAAAGTTCCCATTTCCTGCTGTCATCATGTTCCCGGCTTATACAATATTTTTCTTCTGCACAGTGCAGACCCTTCAAAAATCTGACCAAATCCTCATTCACTTGCATTATAAAAGTACTGAGGATGCCATCTCTCCCAATCCCAGGTCCTAAAGTCTAAGACAGTAGCGCAAACTAGTGGCTGCTAGATTCAGGAAAAAAAAAATTCGATTTGATTCAGCCTATTGAATTGGTTTATCGATTCGATTTTCCTGCCCAATTGGGTGTTTTTTTCAAACATGCCTGGTGGGTTTATTTTATAGCATTTTGCACACCCCTTTGGCTTCTCTTAACCACACTGGCGCTGTGGTGTAAATAAAATAAAGAAACAAAAAGGACTTTTCCCTCTCTCTGTTAAATCCTAGCTCACGTTTGTGGTCTAACACCAGCTCTGGCAGATACACATTTCAAATCTGACATATTGTAATCACAAAACAGAAAATAAAATTAAGTTTTCTACCTTTTTTGTTGTCTGGTTATTTTTCAAATCTTGTTGGTCCAAGGCTCTGGTTGTCTTCTGATAACTTGCTTGCCAGGGTCTCCTTCTTTCATTCATGCTAACCATCCATCTGCCAGCTCTGTCCTCCCCTTCCGTTTCCCTTCCCTCCCCCGGATGTCTTGGCATCTTTCCTTTTTTGTCTCCCTCCACAGATCCACCTTTTCTTAACTACCCTTTCATCCAGCAGCTCTCCCTCCCTTCCCCACCACCCCAGGGTCCACCATCTCTCCCTTTCTTTTCCCAACTACCCTCTTAATCAGTATCTCTATCCACCCCCTGTACACCATCCCTTGTATCCAACTTCTCTCCCTTTCTGTTCCTTCTCTCCCTAAAACCCATGTCCATTCACCTCTCTCTCTCTCCTCTAATTTCAGACCCATTATTTCTTCCCACCCAAAGTCTGGCATATGCATGTCTCTTGAACCCCTCCCCCTTCCCTCCGTGGTACTTCTACACCAGGGCCCCCCCCTCCCCTGAAGGCCTGTCCCCCCCCCTTAAAGGTCTGCATCCCACCCCTGAAGGCCTGTCCCCCCCTTGAAGGGCCTGCCTGCCTGCTCCCCTTGAAGGCCTGCCCCCCCCTGAGAGGCCTGCACCCCCTCTGAAGGCCTGCACCCCCCACCCCGAAGGCCTAGTCCCCCCCTTGAAGGCCTGCCTGCCTGTTCCCCTTGAAGGGCCTGATCCCCCCTGAAGGCCTGTCCCCCCCCCCTTGAAGGCCTGTACCCCCCGGAGGCTTGCATCCCCCCGAAGGCCTACACCCCCCTCGAAGGCCTGTCCTCCCTTGAAGGCCTGCCTGCCTGTTTCCCCTTGAAGCCTGCCCCCCCTGAAGGCCTTTCCTCCCTTGAAGGCCTGCACCCCTCCCCCAAGGCCTGCACCCTCCCCAAAGGCCTACACCTCCCTCAAAGGCCTTCCCCCCTGAAGGCCTGCCTGCCTGTTCCCCTTGAAGGCCTGCCCCCCTGAAGGGCCTTTCCCCCCCTCCGAAGGCCTGCAACCCCCAAAGGCCTATACCCCCTTGAAGGCCTGCCCCCCTGAAGGCCTGCCCCCCTTGAAGGCCTGCACCCCCCGAAGACCTACACCCCCCTCGAAGGCCTGTCCCCCCCTTGAAGGCCTGCCTGCCTGTCCCCTCCCTTGAAAGCCTGTCCCCCCCTGAAGGCCTGTGCCCTCTCCTTGAAGGCCTGTCCCCCCCCGAAGGCCTGCACCTCCCCGACGGCCTGTCACCCCCCCTCGAAGGCCTGCCTGTCCCCCCCCTCCACAAGGTCTGCCTGCCCGCCCCACCCTGAAGGCCTGCTGCCCCCCCCACTACCTCGAAGGACCGCTCGGCCCCACCACCACCACCACGAAGCACTGCTCATTCCCCCCCTGCGCCGGGTGTCGCGTCTGGAAACAGCCTGCAGCAAGATTGCGCATGCCAGCGATCTTTGCTTGCTTCAGCTGTTTCCTCCACCGCGGTTCCGCCCCTCCTCTGACGTCAGAGGAGGGGCGGGACCGTGGCGGAGGAAACAGCCAAAGCAGGCAAAGATCGCTGGCATCGCGCGATCTTGCTGCAGGCTGTTTCCAGACGCGACACCCGTCGCAGGGGGGGGAAGGATGGGACCGGACTGAGCACCCCCTCAGGGCTTGGCACCCGGGGCGGACCGCCCCCTACGCCCCCCCCCTTGGTACGCCACTGCTCCATCCCTTTCTTGCTGCCTGAATCAATACATGCTCCATCCCTAGTCGAATTCAAATCCAAGCTAAAAGCCCACTTTTTAAAAACTGCTTTCAATTCTTAACTCCCACTCATTGCTGTCAGATACCTAAACCCACTGTATAATTTCCTCTACCATAATCTCCCCAACCCTGCGATGTCCTGTCAAAATTAGATTATAAGCTTTTCTGAGCTGGGACTGTCTATTGAATGTTAAATGTACAGCACTGCGAACGCCTTTCAGCGCTATAGAAATGAGGTAGTAGTAGTTACACTTAATATTGCCCTCTGCTCCACAAGCTTATTCAGTTTTAGAGGAAGGTCAGTCAACATACTGACCAAATTAGCTTGCTAATCAAAAACTGCAAAATGGAATTTTAAAAAAGAAGATAGATGAGACATTCTAGACCAGTGGTACAGCAGAGGCAGAGTGAAAAAATCCAGAATGGATTCCTTCTGCAGCTGCACCCATGTCCACTCAGCACCCGAAGCACTGCTCACTTAGCACTGCACCACCTGTTTCTTAAACCTTTATTTTAATGCTGTATTTTAAGTTGTTTTTACATTGTTGTTTTTACCTTGCTCTCTTCAGATCTTCCCAAGGCTCTTCTGCCTCGCAGCGGCGGTTCGTTGTGGACCCCGCCCCCTGACCCGGTACATGATATTTAACCTTAGGCTCCTTGCGGCGCATGCCAAAGGAGCGCACTTAAGGAGCAGTTCATGCTCCTTAATGCGCTCCTTTGTGCGCAACTTCTGTGCGCCAAAAACAAATTTATAATCTTATCATGCAAATTTTTTTAAACATCTTTTATGCATAGTTTTCTGTTCCCTCCTATCAATAATATTTTATCCGGCTCTTTTTCCGTATTTACTCTCATCTCACATTTACAACGCAAATACCTGTCTAGCAATGGAGAATCCTTCTTTTATCCCAGTCATTTATGGCCATCAGCCTAATAATAATGTGAGAACTTCTTTACGTCATTCCACAAACTGAACAATCATTCCTATAGTACCTTTCCAAACACCTTCTCCAAATAGTAACTCAGTTGCTGCGGTCCCGAGGAGTTATCAAACTAAAATCGGTTTACTTAATACTCGCTCTCTCAAAACTAAATATCACCTTCACAAAAACTTAATAATTCAATATTCCCTAGATTTGTTATGTCTAACCGAAACATGGCTTGTCGAAGGGGAAAAAGCTTATCTTTCCTATTCATGTCCATCAGGATTTCTTTTCCTATTCCTTTCCTTTTGTATCATATGTTTTGTCTTGTCCGTCATATTTAAATAAGTCCGTTTCCATGATTATTGTAATACAATATTTTAACATTTTGTACATCGCTTAGAATTTTGAATAAGCGATTAATCAAATACATAATAAATCTTGAAAATCTTGTTCCCAACCCTGTCCTGGAGGACCACCAGCCAGTCAGGTTTTCAGGATAGCCCTAATGAATATGCACGAGGCAGATTTGCATGTCTATCACCTCCATTATATGCAAATCTTTCTCATGTATAGTCATTAGGGCTATCCTGAAAACCCGACTGGCTGGTGGTCCTCCAGGACAGAGTTGGGAACCACTGTTCTAGACAGATGGGTGCAGCTGCAGAAGGAATCCATTCTGGATTTTTTCACTCTGCCTCTGCTGTACTTCACTGGGTTCTCTAACTCCACCTACAGTTAGTACCCAAGCATTGAGAGCCACCTAATACACGTGAAGTAGAAGCACCTGTAGCAACAGACTTAAACAAACTGTTCTACTCAAGAATCAACTCAACAGGAAAGTTAACCACCAACACAGGCTTCAAAGGAGCTCAGAAAATACTCCCCAATAAATTGAAACATACTGTATATACAAATTCTTCCCAGCCCTCAAGGGCATCCAAGAATTAGCTTGGAGAAGCATAAACAGACTGAAAACAGTAGGCAGGTGCAGTAAAGACTAGGCCGGGGTCTAGAATGTCTCATCTATCTACTGGTAAAGAGCTTACTGGGATAAGTACATAATCTCTTTTTCCAATGCAACAGGTGAGACATTTTAGACAGAAGGGATGTATAAAAGCAATCCCCAAAAAGCTAGGGTAGGCTTGCTGTGCCGACCCTTAAGACTGAGGATCCAAAAACAGAGTCCTGCCTTGCTGCTACATCTACTCTGTAGAACTTGACAAATCTCCTCAGGAGACAGATCTTGTTTCAGTTTTCTTTTTAAAGATGCATTCAATATTTAATTGAATTGTCAAACTGCTCTTTTGTTTATTTTTAACTTACCTATTTAGTTGTCTTTCCAATCCTGTTGTGCTTAACCTTTAATTGTTGACTCTTTCCTTTCTAAGATTGTATTTCTTTCCTGCCTTCCCTATTGTGTCAGGTATTGCGTTAATCAGT